>NC_020494.1:1170500-1218846 GCF_000184155.1 Fragaria vesca subsp. vesca
ATATCACGGTGAAACAATCATCAGGGGGTCCGGCATGATCATGGCCAATTTCTGAGACGGGCAGTACATCCAACAATCCAACAACAGCCTTCATCAACGACATGTTTCCTTATGAGAGCGGTGAATGCGCTCAAGGACAGTATATGCCTGACCCGGTGCAGCCCTTCCCAAGAGCTGTCAACACTACTGGTATTGACAAGTACAACAAACTGCTTGCTTTCCAACAGACCCTTGTGTACCCCGGTTGTCAAAAGACCGTTCTTGAAATTGTGATGGACGTAATGAAGATTAAAGTTGAGACAAAATCGACCGTGAAGGCTGTTGATGATTATCTACAGTACACTGCTTCGATGTTGCCCCACGGTCATCGTCTTCCTACCACTCCTCATAAGGTCTGATGTATCCTGAAAGATCTTGGGCTTTCCTACATCAAGATCCATGCATGCAGATATGATTGCGTTCTCTTCTGGGGTAAAGATCCAGAAGGGAATGACCTTGGTGGCCTTGACGCATGTCCGGTATGTCACACTGACAGGTATAACCTGACTCTTGCAGGCAACAGGAAACCTGTGAAGGTACTTTGGTATTTCCCGTTGAGGGATAGGCTGGAGCGGTTGTACATGTCTTCACACACGGCCGAAGCTATAAGATGGCACGCTGATAGTAAATTGCATGACGAATATACCCTTATATACGCTGCTGACGGGGAGGCTTGAAGCATATAGACAGGGAGTTTCCTCATTTTGCGTCAGAGGTCCGAAATATGAGGCTTGGGCTCTCATCCGACGGGTTCAACCCTTTTGGCAACATGAGTTTTCAATACAGTGTATGGCCGGTGATTTTGGTACCGTACAACCTTCCTCCATAGATGTGCATGAAGAAGGAATACAATATGTTGAGTTTGTTGATTCCAGGGCCCGGTTATCCAGGCAAATGTCTTGATGTGTATTTGAGACCTTTGATTGAAGAGCTTAAGTTTTTGTGAGACGTTGGTCATCTCACTTATGACAAATACATGCACGAGATGTTCCAGGTGCATGTCGTGGATGTTGGTACCATCAATGATTTTCCTGCCTGTGGGATGTTGTCGGGCAACGTTGTTAGGGGATACAAGACTTGTCCAGAGTGCCTTAGCGATGAGGGGAGCAGCAGTCATTGCAACAAGATATGCAAATTTGATCACCGTACTCTCCTTCCATATGATCACGAATGACGGTTCGATGCACATGCATTTGATGAGACCGTAGAAAACGGTGTGTCTCCCAGAAAATGGACTGGGGAAGAAATTTTTGCAGTGCTTAATGAGTACGATTTTGGGCAACTCAACAATCATCCTAATATTGTGGCAGCAATACCTGAAAGACCCGACATGTACAAATTCTGGACACATAAGAGCATATTCTGGGAACTCCCATACTGGAGTAAGTTGTTGATCAGACACTACCTAGATGTGATGCACATAGAAAAGAATGTTTGCGACAGTATGGAATGTGAAGAATTCTTGAGTAGACCAATTTTCATGACTTCCATTCAAATGCATGACATTCGTTGAATATGATAAACAAAAATGGATCTTTGACCTTCTTACATACCCAATAAAAAAGAAAACTTAAAGGGGTATGAAAGCTTCAAGTTAATGGAAGATTATAGGAAGCATCAAAAGAACATCGTATCAGAAAAAATTAACAAAGAAGACATGAGATATTCATTTCGCACTTGGGCAATGGGTATTCTCTGTTTAATTTTTTATTTAACATGTAATTGGTAATATCAGAAATATAGATCAATGAGTTTCAGTGAAATGGGTTGAAACTGATTAAGGGCAAGGCACAAAGAATTACTAAACAAGATGAACACGAAGGTTGTTTTCTTTTATTCTGCAGTACATTCTTCATGTTTTCCTGTTCTTGTATTCGTATTCTTCTGTTCTTTTTATTTAGTTTTGGTATTTCTCTTTTAATAAAACTCCAAAAACAGTTTAATCTACTTCTTTTTATTTATTTATTTTACTTTTTTTATTAAATAGATATATAATGTCATGTCATCCTCACATTTAATCTAAACCATTGAATGTCATAAAATCTGAAGGCTCACAAATGGTGTAAAAAATTAGTGTATAATTTGTGTCCCTTGAACCGGACTCTTGATATATAATGAGCAAGTCTTGCAATGACTCAAGTATGAAGTCTAGTCTTCGTTCGTATCACCAAGTCATGGTCACAAATTGGAGCTAGGTCTTCCTCAGAATTTTATATTTTGCAGTACGATAATAATGAGTTATTCCACCCTAGTACCACACTTCTCCATAACCACTAACAAATGATACTGGAGTTGGATTTGAAAGAAACATGCAGACTTTTCAGTCTTCAGTAACAGTTCAAAGAGTGATGGCCAACACCAAACTATGGTCATGCCTAGTGTTTTGGTTAAAACTATGACCACATTGTATGGAATGTGTTCATGAAATAAATCGATCCATACTTCAAGCACTGATATTGATTCTTGTGCCCTAGTGACTGAGACTAATATCTTTCTGCCGTTATACCAAAAGGTACCGTGCTCTATTACTTATGTCCAAGTAAAATACTAAAACCAGACAGGAAAAAGCGATACGACCAAATCCTTAATTAGAAGAGTTGAGCTATTGAGTATGCTTGCTGATGAAACTTCTATTGCTCCAAAAAAGTTCTTAGACAAGGTGGGGCTATGGGAATCACATAAACTCCTGTTCTAGTGGGAAGAAAAAAAAAAAAAAAACAACTGTTTTGACTTGATGAACCAGGGCATGATATTTTACTGTTGGCAATTCCAAAAGTTGGTATTGAATTTGAAACCTATCCATCTATTGCCCTCCCTGTGCAAGTGTTGGACATAATGAAGATAAACGCAAAATAAACTATCCCTCAACTAACCAGCTGACAGCTCAAGATGGAAGGAAGATCAAATATAAAGGTATGAGTTTGTAATCGTAAACCTCAACTGCCTAACAAACATTTATAAATATATGTCTCAGAATGTTGATGACAAGAGGGGCATGAACTTCACCCGAGAGAGGGTCTATATACCCCAATGACATGCAAGAATTTTTCCCTCCGTTCCAGATTTTAAAGTTCATATTACAACTTACTTTCCAAGAAACTAATAGTGAAAAAATGGTACATGCTTAAATGCCAGAATGGATTTTTATAACATGATCACTAAAATGACTATGATTGTTCTAAGTTCTAAGATTTAAATCTAAGTTCTAAGTTCTAAAATCTGACAAATCACATTGTAGGTAGTAAAATGTATCACATGTTACATGGAACATGAATGAACTGGTCTCATACCACAACATTCCGAAAGGTATGAACGTGTTATAAAGCATTGAAATCATGTAAGAAGTTTCATACAGCAAATATGATATAGGCAGAAGGAGCTCAGATCCCAAGCAACAACTCAGAAAATGAAGCACCCATAAAATTTCTATCTACTAGCATGCATTTTTAGTTTTGATGTGTTAATCAATGGCAATGATAAGAAAACCAACAGATACATACAGCAAGAAAACTGGGTAAAGTGCAAGAGCTTTTCTCCTGGGGTTGACTGCTGAACTCATGAAAGGATATGCAGACCAAGAACTCCAAGCCAGTGTAATGCTTACTACAACCACCTTCAATATCACATTGTCCTTCACCATACAGATTAAAGCTCCAACATCCAGAGGGAATAAGCAATAACCAAGAAGACTCAGGCTCTGAAAGAAAATTATGTGTCCGCCCTGAAAAAGACCACTTTGTTAAGCTTCATATTTTGTTGGAGAACAAGCTATTTAGCAAACAATAATAAAATCAGCTCTTCATATCGTAATAAAATCAGCACGTAACCTATTACATCGTTTTGTTATAGAAAGATCAGGACATAAATTTCTATTATAGTTTATGAACCACAATGGACCACATGAATACCAGTACTAGAGACCACACTGGCGAAGAACACAACTACCTATCTTGTGATCCACTTATATTACATACCTACACCATAAACTCAACCAGCACTTATTAGATTCTATAACATCAATTCTCATAAAAGAAAAATTAAAAAAAATCGTGAATCAACGACCATAATTCACTATTTGACAAGCATAGTGGTGCTTACACGCATAAATCAGCTCTCCTTACACACATTGTGTGCATACATACAAAGAAGAGTTCTCAAATTCTATAAAATCTCGTAGCAGCATTAACATCTCAAAATAGAAGTACAGAGAGAAAGGAGTTATTACCAGTAGGAGTACATTCAATGTCAAAATCACAGCACCAGCAGCAAGTACAGCAAACGCAACCGCGAAAACTTCAGACTGAAAAAAAAAAAAAAAAATATTCAATTCAATTTCAACATTAGATCATCACCTTAACCTAATCAAAGTAGTCGAGAATTTCAAACAAAAAAGAAAGAAATGAAATGGATGACCTTTTTGACAGAGGCAGACCAGGAGAGAGTGAGGCCCAAGAACACAATGAAGAAGAAAGGGCCCCACAGATCCCAATCCCTGAGAGCCTTCCCGGGGTCCTCACGGTAAGGGTTAGGAAACACGACGAGCTTGAGATTGCTGACGATCCTGGACAGGTCACGCTTGACGGTGTCCCAAACGGGCTCGGTCAAGGTGTTGGGCGGGGAGCCGAACCGGAAGGGGCGCCGTTGGTGGTGGAAGTGGCGGAGGGGACGGGAGGAGGGGCGGGGGACAGATGGCGGGCTTGGGATTGGGCGTTGGAGGAGGAAGGGGGAGGGGGGAGGTTGGATTGGATGAAGGGGGAGGAGGAGACGGGATGGAGGCGCGAGTGGGCTGGGAGGCTTGGCGGGGAGGACGGTGGTGGGCCCGATTGGACGCTGGCGTTGATTAGGTTTTCGATCTCGTCGATGTCAGACTGGGAGGAGGGGTGGAGGGGGACGGTGTCGCTGTGGGAGTGCGAGTGCGACATTTTTGGCCGGGGAATTGGATCTGATGAGTGAAGAGATGGAAGAAGAAAAGGGGTTTTAGATCTAAGCGAGGTGCTACTTCTGTAGGGGTTTTAAAACGTCGTCGTGCAGAGGTTGACGGGGAAATTATATTAATTTTACGTGCGCAAATATGCATATATATGCCTTTCTGTCTGTATCTTTTTTCTTTTTTTTTTTCTCTAATTCATTTAATAGTGCGCGTAAATGCGCCACTGGTTCATATGTTTTTTTTTTTTTGAAGTCACACAATTTTTTAAACATTTCTTTATCTGAAGATTAATTTGTACATAGAGATCATGTCAAAACATTTCCTCTTTTCTGGCCACAAAAAATAGATTGGGATTTAATTTTAATCAGCATCAACGAAATTTCACATCTAGACTCTTACCAACTCGATCACTTGTGATAGTTTTTGTTCATATTTTTAGGTATATTGTAAATGTATTATGTTAAGGCCTCTCATGGAGATGGAGGTCTTTTGTTTGTCATGCATGGTACCGTAAGATTTGTTGGTGGCTTCAACACCGATAGTGGTGTGTTCAAAGACAGCAACAACTTGTGTTTTTCTAGTTACGACAGTTGTTGTTGTTAGACATGGCCGTTAGGGTTTTCAGTTTGAGGGTATGAGTAGATTATGTGTAGGTTAAGGTATCAAAGTTGAACACTTAGGTCTTGTTTGGTTCACGGAAGGTAACCATCAGAAAAGGAAAATTGTTTATTTCTTGCATTACAGTACGATGAAGGAAAGGAAATACTTTCCTCAAGGTTGACAAAATGTGAGAAAAGTGGTTCATTCCAAAACCCATAGGAACCGCTATCTATCTCATTTCTTTGCATTTATTACTCACAATATATTATTTTATTAACAGTTTTTCTGATGATTTTCCTTATGTTACTATATATTAGAACGGAAAGTCATCGAGATATTTCATTTCCATTCTCTTTCTCTTCCCGTGGGAAAGGCAGAGGAATTACTTTCCTTTCCGTGAACTAGACAAAGCCTAAGATTTCAAACTTCTCCTCAAAATTAGAAAGGATGAGAGTGATGATCTAGAATCAGAAGGTGAAAGTTGTCAATGCAATCCTTATCAAGCTGGACTTTGATTTTTTTTTTATATATTATTTTTTATGGAAGAATGATAGAATTGCATATAAGTACTTCAGAGTCACCATTGTGACGAATCCTCTACCCTGAAATCAAATAGCACGAAACAAAAGCATACTAAATATGCGTTGCTGAATACATTTCCAGGGGTAATATAACATATATCAAATGTCTTTTTGATGACATCTGATAAAAATTGGAACGATATAGAGAATATTACGATGGCCCCCCTACGCAAGGATGACACGCATAAATCAAGAAATTAGTTTTTTTTTGTTTTTTTTTTTTTCAAAAAGAGGTTTTGATTTAGGGTTTGAAAAAACAAAACAGAAAACAAGTTAAGTGATTTGCATCCACTACCAATCAATCATGCAAATTGGCCAAGCCTTCGTCAATTTCCACCGTGGAATCTGACTGACGAAAACTAGCAACTAAATCTAACGTACATCACCTTTGAACCAAAAGATCGAGCCCTACAGATGCCTACGTAATTCCCTGGATCTAAGACACCACCGCCACCTATCATAACAAGTTGCCAAAGACGAAAAGCCCCGCCGCAAAGGTCATCTATGTCGTTGCCACCTTCTCACAATTTCTAGCGAATAGCAGCCCCAAAACCATAATTTGAATCAAAAAATTCCAAAGCATGTTTGGAGACCGATAAGAAGCGACGGAGGGTGGCAAACATGTCTTCATGGTTCGTTCTACCTTCTTCCCTTGTTGAGTAGGTTGATGGTGATGGGGTAAGAAATATGAGCGCTATTGGTAGCGGTGATAGGCGCTTCTTATGATGGGTTTGATTATTCAGTAAGGAGACATGACCAAGGTTTGAATGTTCATTTTCTCTTAAATTCCCTTGATTTTTCCTTCATCCAAACACGCTCTTAAAGTTTTTTTTTTTAAATTTTTTGAGAAAATTAGAATTATTTGATACGGGTGTATCTTTTAGCTTTTAGGAATTAGTGATTCCTTTCTCAAGTTAGCTAAGTGTATAGTTTTCTAGATTAAAAATGAATAGTTGTCTAACTTAGTTAAGGAGTAGTTTCCAAGTTAGATAAGGATTTATAGAGATTTAGACTCTATAAATAGTGGTGCCTAGCTTAGTTCTAGACATTAGGGAGGAAACAGTTAGAGAGATATCTGTTTAGAGTGTTATTGTGAGAGAAGGCATTAGACAATAATCATTGTACCCTTTTGCACAATAATAAGAGAGGAATACATTTTCTTCGAACTACATTACCTGTGTGTTTTAGTGCTATTAATAATTCCGCTATTAGTAATATCATCTGGGTAATTCGTATCAAGTTGGTAATCAGAGCTAAACATATCCATGAGGAGTCCTGTGGTGCATGGTCCTGACTCGTTCACTTTACAGAAAGCTAGGAAAAGTTCTTGTGTCCTTGGAAAATACCACAAGATCAAGAGGAAAGAAGATGGGTGATGAAACACCAGAAAAAGAGAGACTTGCTGCGTTGGAGAAGCAGGTGGCGTCAATGAAATCTGAGTTTTCGGAAGTGGCCAGCCTCCTCAAACAACTATTAACGAAAGAGGAACCTTTGGAGAAGCCGAAAGATGCGCCTTCTGAACCGGAAGATGGGTCGGAGGAATCCGAATCAAATGGGGAGTCAGACAACGCCAGCAAAACCTCGCAACAAGAAGGAAAATGTTCTTTTCGGAACTTGAACATTGACTTTAAGATTGAAGTCTCGATGTATGACGACAACGTCAGTGTTGACAAGTTGGACGACTGGATTGAGCGGCTTGACACATACTTTACGTTCCATCGTTTTACATCGAAAGAGAAGATCACATGTGTGACTATGAAGCTATCATCTCACGCTTTAACTTGGTGGAAGTCTTACCAGAAGAATAGTGTTGAGAAGGTAGTGTCGTGGAAGCGGTTCAAAGAATTGCTTAGAAAGAAGTTCTATCCAGTTGGGTTTCTGGAGGAACGATGGGACAAGTGGCAAAACTTGCAGCAGAAAGTCAATCAGTCCGTGCAAGATTACACTACCGAATTCTAAAATCAAGCTATGGTTCTAGATATATCCATGACAGAGTATTCGGTATTTACGAAGTACAAAGCAGGACTGCATGAGTACCTCCAAAGGGAGTTGAGTTTATTCACGGTACAATCTGTTGAAGAAGCTAGCGAAAAAGCCATCACCATTGAGAAGAAGTTCAAGAGGAACGAAACCAAGGGAGATGGAAAACAGACTGGGGGTAAGTCGAATGTTTTCTATGCCAAAAAGGAGGAGCAGAAGAAAGGCGAGTCGGATGGTAAATCTTGTAGTCACTGCAAAGGAACAGACCACGTGGCAGATAAGTTTTGGGTGAAGTTTCCTCACCTTAAACCAAGAGTGTTACGGCACAAGGAGGAGAGGAAGAAGACAACATTAATCACAAACGAGGTAAAAGAAGTACCAAGATTGACAAAACCAAATGCGAAGCTCAACCTTATGGCAGGAACACAGTTAGGGAACGACGACGAGAACCGCAAGGAGCAACTTTTTGTTGTAAAGTTGCAGGTGAAGACCAATTTAGTTGATGCCATTGTGGATCCGGGAAGTCAGAAGAACCTTATCTCGGAAGCTTTGGTTCAAAAGTTAGCTCTTCAAACGGTCAAACATCTAAAGCCATATCCATTAGGATGGATTCAGAAGGACACAGGACTAAGTATTACCATTCAATGCACATTCAAGTTTGTTCTTCATGAATCTTACATCGACGAAGTGACATGCCATGTGGTGTCATTGGATGTTTGTCAGGTGATTCTGGGAAATCCTTACTTATGGGATAGAGATGCTATCTACGATAGGAAGGCTCAGAAGTACACATTTACGAAAGACAGACAACGATTCGTTATCCGGGTGGCGTCTCTCCCACCAGAGGCAAGCTTGGTAGCAGCGACTCAGGCTAAAAGATTAGTCAATGCTTGTAGAAAATTTGTCTTGTTGACACGACCACATGGAGGGCAATCAAGTCAAGATGTTGAGAAGACAAAATTGAAGAAGTCACAAGCAAAGTACAAGACTAGACCTTGTAACTTTGGTATTAGAGACTTAATATGGTTAAGGCTGAGTAAAGAGCGCCTTAAAGAGGATCCATTGCCGACATATTGCATTTTGGAGCGTCAAGTGGCTACGACATGTCGAGGGGAACGAGTTGTGTTTCGCATTGGGCGTGCAGGTCAGGTTCCAAGCAAGGCTAAATGGTTCAACAAAGAGAAGGGAATTCTTGAGTTTCCTAATCTTCAGTTTTAACTTAAACGGGAGTTTAAGTTCCTAAAAGAGGGGAGCCATACGGGTGTATCCTTTAGCTTTTAGGAATTAGTGATTCCTTTCTTGAGTTAGCTAAGTGTATAGTTTTCTAGCTTGAAAAGGAATAGTTGTCTAACTTAGTTAAGGAGTAGTTTCCAAGTTAGATAAGGATTTATAGAGATTTAGACTCTATAAATAGAGGTGCCTAGCTTAGTTCTAGACAGTAAGGAGGAAACAGTTAGAGAGATATCTGTTTAGAGTGTTATTGTGAGAGAAGACATTAGACAATAATCATTGTATCCTTTTGCACAATAATAAGAGAGGAATACATTTTCTTCGAACTACATTACCTGTGTGTTTTAGTGCTATTAATAATTCCGCTATTAGTAATATCATCTGAGTAATCTGTATCATTATTCCATTAGGCTGAAAGCCAATAAAGACCAAATCAGTCAACACATGTGCAATACGAAGATTACTCAAGTACAAAGCAAAGTACTTAATCCAAACTACAACTACGAATTGAAAACAACCACAGAGCTACGTCCAAAAAATTAGACGTGAAACTAAAAAGCTTCTAACCTACCTTACCCAAAAATAATTAAACTTTCAATGACTAAAGGCATAAGACCACATGGTGTACCTTTCATCGTACAAATAGAAAGAGAAATTATATTAGGGTTTAGTAGGGATCTTGTCTGGAGCCCACAACAGGCCCAACATGATGTCTAGCCCACATACCAAACCAAAACAAAGACCAAAAGAGAGAGAATGGGCCAAAGCCAAGGCCCGGCCCACTCTCCCATACCTTAGCCCTGCACCAACCACCATGTACTCGACCCCGAGTCGGGATCGGTGGAGCTCCCATCATAACATGTTCAGTCAGGCAGCCTCCCCAACCGAGTAAACATCATCCTATTTAGGTCGAGCCGAGCATCCTTCTTCCAAGACGACTATGAGATTCGGGCTTCACGGAATACCGCCTTCCTTATCTTGAAGCCGCCGCTACCACCGGTTCCCTTGTGCCCAAAGTTTGGTATGCCGAATCACGTCTGCACCATAAACGAATTGCGGCCTTAAAGAGACTCTGCCACCGCGCACCGTGTCAAAAATCTAAACCCAAACCCAACCTGTTTCTTAAACGGGTTACCCGTTTCCAACCTGTTTAACCCATTTAATAAATAGGTCGTGTCGTGTTTGACAAAATAACCCATGACAACTATGACCCATTTAATAAAAAAAAAAAAAACATCACTTGATTATATTTATTAAAAACTCCACAAAAGTATAATTTTATAACTCATGAATAATCAAATCCTGTTCTAGGATATTCTGAATCTTTCTAGATTTTCTTTATGTGTGCCTTGGCCTTATGCCAATAAGATATGTAGTTTGACTAGATCTATGTATTCATATCCTTACCATATTGGTATTATGTAATTCCCAATATAAAAGACTTATATCAATGAATAAGATGATGATTCTCTTCCTATCTCTTTGTCTATACACTTTATACTTCATCAAATCCAAATTTCTAATATAAAGTCAAACACTCCCAATCTGAAATTGAAAGACATAATTCATAATTAAATTTGAAGTTTAACTTTGAATGTAAAAGCCTCAAATCCTAACTTCCAAGTCTTCTTCACTTTATTCAGCTTCATTTTATTCAACACAAAAGGCAAAAGTTAATCAAGCAAAACTAAAAATCAGTCAAATAATTCTCATATATAAAATTGTCATTGACGTGACTAAAATACCTTTGCAAAGAGCTGATAAGCCGCGAACACATAGAGCTAATGAGCCGTGAACCTTAGGGTTTGTGTATTGATATAAGACTGAAACAAGAGAATTTATAGTATTCGATCGGTAACCCTATAGGCTAAAGTGTAGAAAGACATACTTGACCCTTATACACATGTAATATTAGTTTTTAAATGGTCGTGTACAAGGGTTATATATTATATAACCCGACTCATCTAATAAACATGTTATGTGGGTGCATTTCTTGTTGGCGGGTTGACCCACGGTGGACTTATTTATTAAATGGGTCATGACAGATTGACCCGTTGTTGACCCGTTTTTAATCGTGCAGGTTCTACCCGTTTTATTTCATACAGGTTTCAAGTCGCATTGTCGGGTTGTGTCGGAATTGACAGCCCTTTAACTATAACGTCTTATTGGGTGAAATTGAAAACTTTCGAAATACAGAGAGCAAACAAAAATTACAGCATGGTAAATAGTAATTTCCTAGTTACTTAGTTAAACTTCAGAAAATATATATAGTCGTAATATATGGGGAGGGAGAGGTTAAAAAGCGTACCAAAATCACCAAGAGCGGGATTTCTAGGGTTTTAGCTCCATCGATTCCAATTCCACCCCAAAATGAGGAACAGAGCCAATCTCGGACCAAATTCGAGGCCAGCGCTCAAATTGCTATGGATGATCAGAAAACGCAAACAACCCTCCCTCTCTTTCCTCTGTTCCACAATCCCGGACGGCTGTGCCGCGGTTCTCACCGGCCACGAAGACGTCGTCGTCGAAATCCTCGCAAGACTGCCGGTCAAAACCCTAATGCGATTCCGGTGTGTCTGCACGACATGGCGTTCGCTTATCGGCTACACCCATTTCGTCAAGAAGCACATGAAATACGACGCCGAGAGAGGCGTAAACGACGCCGATATGCGGCTGCTGTTCTCCATGAAGCCGCCCAGCACCATGGGCTTGGTGGATTTGAAGGACGCTGAGCTGGATTCGAAGACATTCAGAGATGACGGCCGTGTTCCGGTCAGAGAGCTTGAGTTTCCGGTATGTCTTGATTTCGTTTCGGATATAGTGAATGTTGGTAGTTGCAATGGGATTATTTGTGTTCATTTTGACAAGGATTATGTGTTGTGGAACCCTTGTACTGGAGAGCACAACGTGTTGCCGAAACCGAGTGGTCTTTCTTGCTATCCAAAGTATTATGGATTCGGTTATGATGAAATTAATGATGATTACAAGGTAGTTTTGGGGTCACATAGTGAATATGATGTGTATGGTCCGATGGAACCAATGATTCAGGTGTTTTCGTTGAGGAGAGGTACATGGAACACTTATCCCGGCCCGAGGAACAGTAACAGGAGATGGACTTGCATGAGAGGGCAGGGGGGTTTTCTGAATGGAGTGCTGCATTGGTTGTGGCTTGAGGAGTCGTCCTGGGATACACCAAGCACGGAGATTATGCCTTTTAGTTTAGCTGAGGAGAAATTTCTGGAGGTGATGCCGATTCCCTGGGATGAATAGGGTGGAATTTTGATTTCCGGGAATCGTCTCTGCGTACATCATGACAGAGGGCCGGTGAGGATTCTGGTGATGAAGGAATATGGGGTCAAGGAATCATGGACCGAAGTGCTGTATCTGACTATTTTTACTGTACCTCAGATATATGATGAAATATGTATGGTGAAGCCTCTGTGGATTCTAGATAATGGGGATGTTTTGGCGTACACAGTACAACAAGGAGGCTACTTCTCAGTATATAAACCAAATGATAAGGCATTTAAGAATGTTATCAGGCCGAAAGGGAGTCACAGGTGATACGAATTACTAGGCGGATACTATTAATAACGGAATTATTAATAGTACTGAAACACACAAGTAATACAGTTCGAAGAAAATATATTCCTCTCTTATTATTGTGCAAAAGGGTACAATGATTATTGTCTAATGCATTCTCTCACAATAACACTAAACAGTTACCTTTCTAACTGTGTCGCTCTCTGATGTCTAGAACTAAGCTAGGCACCTCTATTTATAGAATCTAAAACTCTATAAATTTTTATCTAACTTGGAAACTGCTCCTTAACTAAGTTAGACAACTAATCCCAAACCAAGTTGGAAAACTATTCCCCTAACAAGCTAGAAAAGCTATTTCCTTAATTAACTTGGAGAAGGAATCGGTTAATCCATTAAAGGCTAGGATACACCCGTATCATGGCTCCCCCTTTTAGGAACTTAAACTCCCGTTTAAGTTAAAATTGAAGATTAGGAAACTCAAGAGTTCCCTTCTTTTTGCTAAACCACTTAGCTTTGCTTGGAACTTGACCTGCACTCCCAATACGAAACATTGTTCGTTCCCCTCGACGTGTCGTAGCCACTTGACGCTTCAAAATGTAATCTTCCAGCAATGGATCTTCTTTAAGGCGCTCTTTACTCAGCCTTAACCATACGAAGTCGCTAATACCAAAGTTACAAGGTACCCGATGTTTACCATGTCTAGCCTTGTACTTTGCTTGTGACTTCTCAACATCTTGACTTAAGTGCCCTTCATGTGGACGTGTTAACAAGACAAATTTTCTATAAGCATTGACTAATATTTTAGCCTGAGTCGCTGCTACCAAGCTTGCCTCTGGTGGGAGAGACGCCGCCCGGATAACGAATCGTTGTCCGTCTTTTGTAAATATGTACTTCTGAGCCTTCTTTTCGTAGATAGCATCTCTATCCCACAAGAAAGGATTTCCCAGAATCACCTGACAAACATCCAATGGCACCACATCGCATGTTACTTCGTCGATGTAAGATTCATGAAGAGTGCATTGACTGGTAATACTTAGTCTTGTGTCATTCTGAATCCATCCTAATGGATATGTCTTCAGATGTTTGACCGTTTGAAGACCTAACTTTTGAACCAAATCTTTCGAGATAAGGTTCTTCTGACATCCCAGATCCACAATGGCATCAACTAAACTGGTCTTCACCTGCAGCTTTACAACAAAAAGCTGCTCCCTGCGGTTCTCGTCGTCGTTCTCTAACTGTGTCCCTGCCATAAGGTTGAGCCTCGCATTTGGTTCAGTCATTCATGGTACTTCTTTTACCTCGTTTGTGATTAATGTTGTCTTCTTCCTATCCTCCTTGTGCCGTAACACTCTTGGTTTAAGGTGAGAAAATTTCACCCAACACTTATCTGCCACATGGCCTGTTCCTTCGCAGTAATTGCAAACCAAACATTCTTTCCCATCAAACTCACCATTTTTATGCTCTTCCGTTTTGGTATAGGAATCATTCGACTTACCCCTAGTCTGTTTTCCATCTCCCTTGGTTCCGTTCCTCTTGAACTTCTTTTCAACGGCGATGGCTTTTTCGCTAGCTTCTTCAACAGATTGTACCTTGAACAAACTCAACTCCCTTTGGAGGTACTCATGCAGTGCTGCTTTGTACTTCATAAATACCGAATACTCCATCAGGGATATATCTAGAACCATAGCTTGATTCTGGAATTCGGTAGTGTACTCTTGTATGGACTGATTGACTTTCTGGCGCAAGTTATGCCACTTGTCCCATCGTTCCTCCAAAAACCCTACTGGATAGAACTTCTTTCTAAGCAATTCTATGAACCGCTTCCACGACACTACCTTCTCAACACTATTCTTCCGGTAGGACTTCCACCAAGTTAAAGCGTGAGATGATAATTTCAGAGTCGCATAGGTGATCTTCTCTTTCGATGTAAAACGATGGAACGTAAAATATGTGTCAAGACACTCCATCCAGTCATCCAACTTGTCAACGTTGACGCTACCGTCGTACATCGGGACTTCAATCTTAAAGTCAATTTTCAAGTTCCGAAAAGAACCTTTTCCTTCTTGTTGCGAGGTTTTGTTGGCGTTGTCTGACTCCCTATCTGATTCGGATTCCTGTGACCCATCTTCTGATTCTGAAGGCGCATCTTTCGGCTTCTCCAAAGGTTCCTCTTTCGTTAACAGTTGTTTGAGGAGGATGGCCACTTCCGAAAACTCAGATTTCATTGACGCCACCTGATTCTCCAACGCAGCAAGTCTCTCTTTTTCTGGTGTTTCATCACCCATCTTCTTTCCTCTTGATCTTGTGGTATTTTCCAAAGACACAAGAGCTTTTCCTAGCTTTCTGTAAAATGAACGAATCAGGACCATGCATCACAAGACTCCTCACGGATACGGTTAGCTCTGATTACCAACTTGATACAAATTACTTAGGTGATACTGTTAACAGCAGAATTGCTAACAGTATTAAAAACACAAGCAATGTAGTTTGAAGAAAATGTATTCTTTTATTATTGTGCAAAAAGGTACAATGATTATTGTCTAATACCTTCTCTCACAATAACTCTAAACAGATATCTCTCTAACTGTTTCTCTCTCTCTAAACAGATATTGTTTCTGTTTCACTCTGGTCTAAACAGATGTTGTCTCTGTTTCACTCTGGTATCTAGAACTAAGCTGGACACCTCTATTTATAGAGACTAAATCTCTATAAATCCTTATCTAACTTGGAAACTACTCCTTAACTAAGTTAAACAATTAATCCCAAACTAAGTTGGAAAACTATTCCCCTAAGTTGGAAAACTATTCCCCTAACAAGCTAGAAAAGCTATTTCCTTAACTAACTTGAAGAATGAATCGGCTAATCCCTAAAAGGCTAGGATACACCCGTATCAACAGGTTTGAAGCAGTCACTTACAGAGAAACTTTAGTTTCACCGATAACTGGCAGCCTCAAAGACATCTGACAACATCATTATTTGTTGGCGAGCTACTGCATTCTTTCTACGAACCTTGGTGGAATCCCACAGAAGAGTTGAAAGGAGTTGAACCGGAATGTCTATGAACCTTTTGCAAATTTAGGGCAGGGCGAGATTGTGCTAACCATATGAGAACTCAAAATGAGCTTTGAATCACAATTGATTTAGTTTTGTGCTGTTCTGCGAGCTGAAGTATATCACATCACATCACACAGGTGTTTATAAGATGTAGTAGCAACTTTTCAGTTTTCTGTGTGACGGCTGTATTCATTATTCTTAGGTTTTTTTTTTTTTTTTTTTTTTCGTAATAGTTATTCAGCAGTCTATATTTGATGGAAGTCGCTCTATACACCCAGCGAGTTAGATGGTCGAGAATTCCACGAACAACCCAAAATATGTCATGTACCACTTGAGACTGTATTCTTCCGTTTTCTTCATGCTCACCTATAGAACATTTTTATGTTCAGTCATTCTTCGACTCTTGGTGTACATCCTCAACATCTCCATATATAGTGGACTCATGGAGTGATGTCACTTGATATAATGTGAATGTGAACATAAAATATAAAGGTCCAGTTAGCAGAACCAACAATTTATCAAGTATGCCCGGTCCTACCGCATTAATCTGTATGATCTGGTGTTTTTGTTCATCTGGTGAAGACTAAAAATGTGTCCAACTCTTATGGTCCTCTGCTGATATATTCTATTCTCCCAGACAGATGAGTCAGTCATCACAAAACAACTAGCGTTTGGTTACTGGCTTGTACAATTAGAATGTGACTAAACATGAAAAATAATAACGTTCTGTAATAATTCTGTTTTAATTTATAATGAAATAGTCTCATATCGGTCATGAAAATATTACATTGCAGAATAGGCAGGATCCCTCCTGTTAGGGCACTGGGAATGGAAACAAAACAAAAGAAAAACAAAACCATATAATTCAGAAAGTAAAATACACTGGTTAGCAGATTAACCGTTGTGAAAATTCAAAGACAATAAATGTTATGAATATAAGATTTTCCAAAATTGGGTCCAATTTCCCCCATAATGCTGTAGAACATTTAACATTACCCCGAATCTTAGTTTTTCCACTAATTTGGCTAAAACCGATACTCCTCGACTTTGGGGTGGGGGACAAGATCAAATAGATCAATTACAGAATATTATCAAGCATGTGGTTGCAACTTATCAAGGCTTGAGCGCAAGGGCAAGACCAAACTTTGGGGCCGCACTACTCGCCTTTGAGTCATACTCTCCTGAGAAAGTAATTAGTGACTTTGGTCTCCATTCACGCTGCCATAGTAAGGCAGCTTTCCCACTGTCGGAGAAGCGTGTTTTCACCACAGTATGTGAATCAATTGAATGGGCACTTCCCAAGGTAAAGCTATTCTCCAATGTAGAAAATCTATGGGTTAGTTCGGCAGCAACCGTAGTGCCGCTGGAGGACTTAACATCATGAATATAAGTTGCCTTCAAAGTCTCTCCTTTGTCCGTCCTGCATCAATGCAAAAGGAAACGAAAACAATGAGTAAATTGAAGGGCACAGTCAAGAAGTTAGTCAAATCATGGATGCCGCCCAGATAATCCTTGAACTTTGAGATTTTTAAATTGTAGAACATGAAATGTATGATTCCTAAAACCATGCATCATTTCGATTCCAATAACTAAATTAATTACTATACACTGCACGTAAACCAAAACTTAATGAAAACTACAAAAAATGCCACACAAGTAAGAACACCTGCAATTGCAGATGAGGTTATCTACTCCTTACCATGAACTTCACATCGACTGCAAAGCCCTGGACCCTATCATTTTCTTTCTATCATTTTGCCTGGGACATTTTGGGAAAACAAATATACCAGCTTTGGTACAGACAAAAGAAGCTTTGGTCCCCACTCCCCACAATACCAGCTTAAAGGCTAGTGGTCTCCTTCAATTGAAGTGGAGATCAAACAGTCAACCTGATCTGGGAGGGAGTGTATGCTTATTGTATTCTTGTAAGAGGGAAACGAAAAAGGGAAACACGCATGATTATTTTTACAAGCAGAAACAAGAGGTTTCATCAGCACTTACAGCAGAAGGGCAGCAGAGAAATCTGGTTTGTTGAAGCTGATCCCAGCATTGTATTTGGTCAATAAAGAAGATGCTGTGTCAAATCCAATTTCACCACCCAAACTAAGATCCTTACTTCCAATTGTTGCTGATAACTCTAAAAGAGGGGCCGGGTTAAGGCCTATGCTGGAATCAATAGCTGCATGAGGATGAAGGTACTGCACATCCAGCTGCAATCACATAAAGAAACAGAATCAAAACCTTTACCAGAAAGAATCCGTTTGACAAAAATGTTCACATTTAACCATCAGTAACATGTGTCCTAAAGCTAAGTTCTATAGGAAAAGAGTAAGTTCTAAGGGAGAAATTATTTCATTATTGTAGGCATAAGAATAAAATTTAAATGAATTCTAAATTTAAACCAGTCACTGCTTGTTTCACCGCAATATGTTAAAGAATTGTGCGATACATGGTGATACTTGCTTTATGCAGACAGCTAAGGGAGCAGCCGTTTTTCAGATGAAAACCCACCCATGCTTTGAAATTTACTTTTAACAATCAAATCCACTTCTTGAAGGCTTTGAAATTACAAGCAACATCTGTGTAGAGTCGGTAAACTGTACAGACATGATGAAAACATAATTCCAAATGACTAGAAAAATCAATACAATTACACTTTTTCTTTCAACATTCTCATCCCATGAGTGGAATTATCTTCCTACCATATGTCAAAAGAACACAAAATCCAATGACTGTTCCATGAATCGAAAAGACTAAAGTGAAAGCAGGTATCAGACTGCAAAAACAATACAAAATCCAAACAAATAAAACTACAAACATAGTGACAATATCCCTGCAGACCATCTTACAAACATGTGCACAGGAAACTACATATCAAACAACTCTAATTGCAGGAAACATTATTGACAACATCCCGGGGAACAAATAAAAAAGATGCACAGAAGAAACCATTTATTAAAACCACGTATATTGGAAAGCCATGATTCATTCTTTTTTATGGTTTCTCTGAGCTACATTTACTGACCTTGCCAGATTTGTGATCAGGAATTTTGAAGCTACATGTTATTTTGGTATTTGGCAAGATATCAGTGCGAGTCACTTTGGTAGACACCTGCAAATAAATATAAGACACACTTATGAGGAAGAAATAAAGAAATCTGGCAAACATGGAAAATTTGATCACTGAAACAAAATCATTACATTAGAATACGTATCAACTTTAACATCCACAGTGGTGTTTCCACTCTTGTACAGGGTATTTATATCACCAACAAAAATCTGGTCTTTCTTCACACCATTAGCTGTAAGTCCCTGAAATATAAAGATTAAAAGAATTATTATTCATGACAACAAAGTGGAAATGGAAGAAAGGGAAAAAAACACACACTGTTTTCTATAAGCAATAAAAGCATATGGCAGAATATTTATGAGCCTCAGCATCCACTAGGCTTCGACTTTTTAGATAAGATTTGATAAATAAACAGAAGGTACTACCAGAGTACCAGGACACCAAGCAGTCAACACTACTATCAAGCTAGAGAAACTAAAAGAACACAACAGTTAATATGCTATGTCATCGCAAGGAAGCACAGGCACATAAACACCAAGAGGTAAAAAGTTTTATTCTTGTGTCAATTGAAGGCGGAGACTAGCCCCATTTGAGTTACAATATAGTTTAGTTTAGGATGAGAAAGACAGTAGCACAAACATACACAGCTTGCAATGAGGTAATGATGAGATGGATATGGATAGACATATATGCATTAGATACATTTAAAAATAAATTTCATAAATTTTTTTTTTTTTCTAACAAGGCATTCTAATGCAGGGCAGAAACTGAAAGTTTCTGTCTTGTGGCTAGATCAGGGGTAAAACTCTTGAGAACGGAGATCTGAAGGGAAAAACAAGCAAAAACAGAGAGGTTCTTGCTGTAGGATTAAAGAAGGAACGATATATTGAGTTCTAGGGCAGAAAGTCCCAAAGAAACTCTATGTATAATTTTATTCAAAATAACAAAGCTCACTTACAAGACTCTAAAAGGCTAGATATATAGGCAATAGCAAACCCTAACAAAACAGGAAAGACTTACAGAAAAATAATAAAACATAAATAATAATAATAATATCCTAATTTAGGACTTTCTGGATGCTCCTGCATCACATTCAAAAGTTGAATGAACCTGAGACCCATCTGGAAGAGATTAATGCTGTGAAAGACCATTAAATATGTCCTGTCTTAGGAAGCAGCGAAGAGTAAAGCTCTTGCAATTTTTAACCAGTGTGTTTAACTGGGTGAAAACGAAATGAGCACAATGTCTATATCTAAATTTTTGTTTGTCGATGAGAAGATAATATCAAAAAGACACTTCTGCATATATATACTGGTAAACCACAACTAAAATTTGACTGAAACTGCATAACCAGACATCTTTAGGCATGCACTCAAGCTTTGTCTTAACATGAAATTTATTTTTCCGTACATAGGCCCTTTGACACTGCCACACATAGATCATCAAAAGTAAACTGTAGAAAGATTGAATCTTTAAGGGTTCAATTGAGAAAGGCTTGATTAACTTTTTAGATGATGGTCTATACTTTTACTGACTTCCTCCTTTGCTGAGGCTCTAATAACTATACAGATTAGTTCTAAGAAAATAAATTACAGAACTCTGAGATAATAAAGCATATATTTATGTCTCCGCCAAACAAACCATGCAGCTAATATGAAAACTTGCAAAAGAACCTAAACCGTTGAGAGTGAACTTCATATAATACCAGCCCAGTAGAGCCCACCACCGACAGGGTAAACTTTTGGTCAAAGTTGTAGTCCTTGGTCAAAAGGGCTGCAGCTAGCAAGAAACATTGTAAGCAACTTACCTTACAACTTCAAAGAAAAGTATTTTAGTAAGAAAGTCCAGCATATAATATGTATGTTGCACGAAAAAAAACAGAAAAAAAAAATAACATGGATTTTACGAGAACCACAAGCAAGGAAATAGACCAGCAAGCCACGTTAAGAGGCTTTGTCTCTTCCACTACGTGGCTTCCACTTTTCACGACTAGAACAATACAGAGAGCTCTTTCATACAGATTATGGTTTAAGCATTCAAGCAACTCAAAATAAAATTAATCCTCATGCAGCAAACTAAAGCATGATACCTCTCGCTTGCTTGCCGATATCTGAAAATGGAGCTGGACTGCTTCCCATATTTATTTAGAATATACTGCAAGAAAACAGAACGTAGATTGTATTTATAAAAGATTCAAGTAGCAGTGATGAAATACATGCAACGCATTTTCCTCCAAAAATAAAAATAACACACACCCAGAAAACTACATATACAAATACCTGAGTTATAACTTATCTTTCAACAGGTAAACACATAAGATCCTAACGTAAAAGTAATCCACCAAAAAGTAAAATCGAAGCAGGGTACACAGGTCATCAGCCAAAGAGAAAAAGTTGACATTGTACTGTGTCAGAGAATCCCAATTGAAACAAGTGACGTATAATTTATCAAACAATATGTACGCCTCGACAGAAAGAAGTAATGATTGATATCACATTAATCCGCAAACACATACTGAAGTTTCAAGACCAAAAAGTTCGAGATCTCAATACCAAATAGTACTTTCATCACTTCAAATTAACTCTCACCGAGCTTACAATAAAATCCAGCTACCCAAAATTCAAATCCAAATCTGGCCATATACTACGTTATTGGGAAAACGGGATTCGGGTCCTTGAATCAAATTAAAGCCTCCTAACATGTTAGAGTGAAACAAGAGAGTGTTCGAGAACTACCCAACTCAACTATAATCAGAACTTCACCAAAATAACAAAAATACAGACATTGATTTTCTCAAACAAATCCAAGAAAAAGAGTCAAAAGAAAGAGTGGAAGTGGTAGATTCGAATATTGGAGTATGGAATGAATGACATACAGAACTAGAGGGAGGATAGAGGGAGGATAAAAGAGAAGCAGACTTACAGAGAGAGAGGATCGGCGACAAAACCCTGAAGCTTTTCAGGAGAGCCGAAAAGGAAGAGTGTGGTGCGAAAGAAAAGAGAGAGAGCCAGCAAGTATGAATCGGGAGGCACTTATGTGAGGCGGAGTGTAGTCTAAGCGGGTCGAGGTCGAGATTTGATTGGACTGGGGATTGCGTGGCAGGTGGTGATTGGTCTGGCAGTGAGAGGAGGGATTTTGACGGCAGGAGACCCTTTTGATTTACCGGACCGGAGTAAACAGGGGAAATGACGCTTTTGCCTTGCGATCCTGGGTTTGCTGGCTGTCATTTTTTGTTGTCGCCTAATTGCTACGGCTAAGTTTGGTATCGTTAAAAACTCAACTTTCTAAAAACTCAGTTTTAAATAAACAACCTCTAACATACTTTTTAAAATTTTGGTTATTTAAACTAAAATGTTCTAGATAACCATGTTTTAAGATCTTACCAAACAGAAAATTTATCTAAAATGATGATTATAAGTGATTTTAATCCCTAAAACTCAATACCTCGTATCTCACTTTACAAGTTTACTGGTCACAGGAGGGTAAACGACGACTTAATTTACTTTTCACTTCAGATGGACACCTTAGAAGACCCAAAAAGGTTAACTTTTTTTACCCGTTATTCTTTTGAGAAATTTCTCTTCAAGAACATTGTAGAGCATGATAAACTAAACTCGTGGATACGTGACATCCTTAAATTGGAATTCGTAAGAATAAACCGTGAGCTACAAAAGTTTCGTTTTGGGTCATAGTTTCTGAAAGTTAGATTAAAGAGGCAAAATGGACTTTTTACGAATTTGGGTTTCTAAGGCTGAAAAGCCTAGAACCCTCTCGCTCCCTCTGGTGTTTTTCTCTTTCAGCCTCGCATTCTCTCTCTCCCTCCTTTTTCTCCCTCCCATCTCTCCTTCTCTCATCTTTTGTCACTTACCGGAAACGGTATATCCGGCCACTAGTTTTCATCGCCGCCATCACCCCTTTGAGCTAGCAATCAAATCCAACCATACTCTACTAGATTGCAGCGATGCACGACGTTCAATCTCTTAGCACAGACTCGACAACGCTGCCCCTTCAATCCTCTTCTCATCGTACCGTCTCTAGTGAGCATAATCAGACTAATCAGGCATCGAAGCCTTCGAGCCTTACCGCCGATCGACATCAGAGAATAACCGAACACACCATGGCTGGGGCTATGATCCTTCCTGTCTTCGGTTTCCAGCTTGTAGTTTGAACCGAGCCAACCACCACCAAGATGACCAAAACCCCACAGTTCCGATCTCTGGTTCCGGCGAGAACCATTGCAGCTTTAGTTGAGTGCCAGATGCCTAGACTGATCTAAATAGGTAAATATTGCTTCCCTTCCTTTGTTGAGGTCTTAAATTCGATACAACTTGAAGGTACCTAATTATTATCTGTTTTGGAAATTCTGAGGTCTGGAGACTCTGGAGGATTCGAGGTTTGTGGGTTTTAGCAATTATTGAGTTATGGGGAAGGAGGTGGATGTCGGAGCAGTTCTAAATGAAACTGATTTTGGTAAGAATCCATGGACCTTGTTTTATGACATGTTTCGTTAAGAACTTAATTGTTTATATGGTTGCTGCCAGCCTGCCACTATACATATATATTAAGGTTTGATAGTGATAGATTGGCAGCAGACTCATTATTGGTCAATTTGGAAAAGAAGAGTGGTAATGGTCTGAGTGTCTGGAGTTGTCTTGTTTCTAGCATTGTGTACTTGTCAAGTTGCTTATCAAAGTTACGATTATATGAAGTAGTGCAATTGATTTTGAGTATGGTGAGGTTGTGGATAACAAGTTTAGTTGTGCGACTTGAGTGAATATTGGATTATGTGATGTGGTCATTACGTTAGAAATGTTGCTATGATAATTAGGATGGTTTTGTTAAATGGAGAATCTGACTCCAATTATGGGAAATCATTGCTGGGTGAAGTTGGTCTAATAAAGAATTTAGGTAATGATTATTTCAATTGAGCATTGGCAGAAAAAAGAAGAAGAAAAAGATGGTTATTCCGATCAACCCTTGCTCAAAGTAACTCAAATTGCGTTGCTTGTGTAAGAGTAATGAAACATCACGTAAATAGGTCCAATTGGGAGATGTTAATTACGATAGGAAGAGTGTAAAGTCATCATTTCCGAATGAGCTTGGTATGTTAAGTGAATTGCAATTGAAGGGATACTAGTAAATTTGGGTAAATTATTAATTGGCAATTATCGGATTTGAGTAGGGATTTAATATTCGAATGCTTATACAATTAGTTACTCATTAAGGTCTCGATTGTGTATGCGTAGCAACGAAAGAAGTTAGACCGAAAATGGACCGTTGAAGGAAATTGTGGAGCCCTTTGAATAGTGGAGTCTCGGCTTGATAGTTAACTCAACCGAATCACTGTGAGTGGACATTTTGGTTTTTAATAAATATGCATGCAAGATTTTATAAGTTATCATTTTATTTTCCGAGCTTATATTATAATTTTCGAATAATGATATGGTCTTGAAATTTATATGAGTTTGATGCACCGATTAAGTGTTGGTCATGATTTATGGATTTGAGCTCGGATTATTAATTTGGTATTTGAGTTTGGATATTTTTTATGATTTCCGGATTTCATTATTATTGTTTTATTTGTTGACTTTGAGATTTTTAAAAGATTTCTGAAAATCTCATTTTCGGTAGTTCTCTATTATAATTTTATCGTTTATTTGTGGAATATCGATCTTGACATTGAAAATGTTTTAGCGAGTATTTCGGGTTGAGATATTATTTACAATTTATACTTGATAATTAAATCTCGCTGATAAATATAGATTTGAGAATATTTTGAAGTGTGAGACACGTCATTGAGTTTTATTTTAATTTCTTATGATAATTTCCAAGTACGGT
Organism: Fragaria vesca subsp. vesca; assembly: GCF_000184155.1. Taxonomy (NCBI): domain Eukaryota; kingdom Viridiplantae; phylum Streptophyta; class Magnoliopsida; order Rosales; family Rosaceae; genus Fragaria; species Fragaria vesca. Next base: position 1,195,366 of record NC_020494.1, read on the forward strand.
TGAGAACCGTACCATTCGCATGACCTTGGGGAAGCTTTATAAATTTAAGTGATTTCGTATGTTTTTAGTCACGATACAATAAGGTGGTTATTCATTATTATGTCACATCCCGGTTCTTAAGTTATTTTACGGTTATTTACTTTTGGTATTACTTTGGTCTTTTACCGTTTTGAGTAACCGTTTACTACTTAAGGACCCTAGAGTTGACTTTTTGTAGGAAAATTATTTTGAGAAAATTTCTTAAAGGAGGTTGTAAAGGACGTTAATACGAATTCGTGGACATGCTATACGTTAAAATTGAAGTCAGCATGTAAAAGTTATCAGATAAAAAGAGCAAACTTTAGTTAGTAAAAAGTAAAATTTTATTGGGTTTATTTTGTGGGTATTAAGGTGTTGGACCGGGTGGAAAAAGCCCATTTTCTTTTCCTCTCTCTCCTCTCCTGCGTGCTCCCCGACCCGCCGGACTCTCCACTTCTGTTCGTCGTCGTCCGGCCACCACAGACTGCCGCACCGATCGGCCATCGACCCAGCTTTCTTCCTGGACCGGTGGGAGCCGTCCTAGCGTCGCCGTGAGGGAGAAAGGTCGCTCGAAAGCCCGAAGGTCCCGGGGTGTTCCGTCGCCGGAACTCCCTCCTTTGGCCGCAATAATCGGAGCTGCTTAGCTCAATAGGAAGCTCTCCTCCCGTGCATCAATCCCTCAAAAGGATTCACTCTCTTGGTTTAGGTAAGGAGAAATCGGGTGTTTGAATTTCTAGGGTTCCTTATTGTGTTTTTGTTCGATTGACCTAGTTAAGCTTGAAATTGGGCTTTGTGCTAGTTAGGAAAGTTGTAGAGCGGATTGAGAGGAAGATGTTGTTAAATTTTAGTAGGCATTGAAAGTCGCCGGAGTTGGCCGCCGGCCGTCGCTGTTAGGGGGTTTTTCAGGGTTTTAAATGTGTTATATTAAGGGGAGTTTAATGATGTGAAGTTTGGAATTTTTGGAGGAGTTTTGGTTAGGTTTGGGATTTTTCAAAGATTGAGAATGTTGGCGGTTGTTAGAATGAAAATCCGGCCGTTGGATTTCCTTGGTATTTATTCTAGAATGTTAGAATTGATGAATGAAGGTTGTGGTGGAGTTTGGTGTGAATCCGGTAAGTTTAACCTTTGTAAGAGTAATATGTTAAGCGGAAGAGATTTGAGTGTTTATATTCAAGTATTTATTTTTCCGGAATTGAAGAGTGGACCTAAACATATTTATGGTGCCAGGATACGAAGGGAACCTCGCTTGAGTGGTGATGTGGATATCGTCTGGCTTATGCCTAAATTTGTGAGTGGACACTTGGTTTTTAATAAATATGCATGCAAGATTTTATATAATTTATCATTTTATTTTCCGAGCATATATTATAACTTCGGCTTATGAAATGATCTTGGAAATTATCTGAGTTTGATGCATGGATTAATTGTTGGTCATGATTTATGGATTTGAGCTCGGATCATTAATTTGGTATTTGAGTTTGGATATCAGTTATGATTTCCGGATTTAATTATTATCGGCTTTATTGTTGGCTTTGAGATTTATTAAAGACTACTGAAAATGGGATTTTCGGTAATTCTCTTTTTCTAACTTTCCCGTTTATTTGTGGATTATTGATCTTGACTTTGAGAATATTTTTAGCGAATATTTTCGGATTGAAAAATTATTTACAATTTATACTTGATAATTAAATCCCGCTTATAATTATAGATTTGAGAATATTTTGACGTGTGAGACACGTCATTGAGTTTTATTTTAAATTTCTTATGATAATTTCCAAGTACGGTTGGGAACCGTACCATTCACATGAACTTGGGGAAGTTTTATGGATTTAAAGGATTTCGTATGTTTTTAGTCACCATACTATAGGGTCGCTCATATTTCATTATTAGCTAACTTTATTAGCGGTCCTCACCATAGGTGAGTCGAGCGCTTAGCGTGGGACGCTACTATAGCTTGGAGGCACCAATCAGATATTATTATTTATTGCTAGCTAGTCTTATTAGCGATCCTCACCATAGGTGAGTTGAGCGCATAGCGTGGGACGCTACTATAGCCTGAGAAGCTCTGACCCGAGTCTGGGAGGCTCCTCTTACTTTGTGATATCTCTTCCCCTTGTTTTATTTTCTCACTTATGTAATAGATTAACCAGCGGGGCTGGTTTGTCTTTTCTTACGAGGTTTCAGTATTTGATTAACCATCGTGGCTGGTTTGTCCATTCTTATGTGATTCTGGATTTAATGTTATTTGGATGATCAAAGTAGGGTGCAGCTAAGTTTTTAACGTTTAAATGTGGGAAAATATTTAAATTACGTTGTTGGTTAAATTATTTAATTTCTTTTTGTCCACTCACTCTAACGTTTTAAATTACTTTCCCCTGGGCCATTCGGTTTCAAATGCCCAGTTTGGAGGCTAAGTTTATTTGAGGTCGAGCGTACATGGAGTCGAAGCATAGTCAGAGGTTGCTTCCGCTTATTTCTTTATTCATTGTTTTTCTTTCATTATTAGATATGCTCTGATAATCCAGTTAATAAATTATTGAGTGTTTTTGTTGTTGGAAGGGGGATTTTTTTAGATTAGTATTTGATATTTTGGGAGATGTGACGAATTTGGGGAGCAGGAAGGCTCTAGGAGTACAAGGTTGGAGTATGATTTTAGAAGTGTGTTTGTATGTGTTTTTAGGAAGGGTTGTCCATTTTCAAAGGAGGTTATGCCGAATTTCCGGTAACATCTCCTTTGGAGGTGGTCCCCGTAGGGTTTATTCCAGATTTCATGGTGAAATCCGGGGTGGGTCCTGACACTATGTCACCGCCTTGTTTCCTGATTTTGTTGGCGAAGGATATATTGTAGACAAACAATGGTCCATGTGGCTTGCCACGGGCATTTCTTGTGCATTGCTTTTATTTTACGATAGTTTTACGATAATGACATATTTGAATGACAATGACTTGATTCTTAACTAAGATGATAAAATAAGACATAGTTTTCTTTTTCTAAAATTGTTTGAGTTTACATTACTGCAGTTCATAAAACTATATATAAAACTATTATATCTACACATCAAGCATTGTAGGGAACATGGAGAACGACTGAAATCGTCTCTTTCCAAGCCCAAACTTTCTACATAAGCAAAAAAAACCGAATCAAAAAAGGGTAGTACGTCTCTCTCTCTCTCTCACTATCTTCTGAAACCTCTTGAACACTCGAGTATGTGTAAGACGAAGAAAGAAAGGGCGATACATCCGATGAGAAAGAAAGAAATAGCTAGAGAACCATGTGAGGGCAAATGTAAAATTAGAGCTGAAAACGTAAGGGTAAAAATGTCCTCACATTATTCACGTGAATAGGGCTTAGTAAATTTATAGACCTTGTTTGGTTCACGGAATGTAATTATAATAAAAGGTAAGTTAGTCATCTCATGTGTTTTTTCTTTTTGAAGAGAATGATGAACGTTTTATTGAGTACTCATGTCAAAATAACTATTACATGACGAGTAGGGAATGAAGTTATGATAAGAATATAGGAGGATAAGCGGCTCCCTTCACTATGGTCTTGCAAAGTAATTACGCCGAGATTTCTTGGTAGTAATGCCACGGTGAAACAGCTCTTGGAGAGTCCATATATGTGGAATGTTGAGTTTAATTGTAACAATTTCTTTCTGGTGGATGTTGAGAAAATAATATCGATACCCTTATGTGAAAGTAGTAGGAATGATGTTGCAATTTGGCATTATATTAAAGATGGGTATTATACGACGAAATTAGGTTATTGATTGGGTATGGAATTAAGATAGGTGGGAAAGAGTACTAGCTGTAGTGGTGGGAATGATGATTCAAACTTAAAAAATGTGTGGAGTATTATTTGAGCCTGACAGTCCTTAAGAAAGTCAAGTTTTTTCTATGGAGAGCTTGTCATGCCCTTGTCTTGAGCATCTGGTTAAACGCAAGGTATGTTCTTTAGATGTTTGTGGCATGTGTGGAGGGTTTAGTGAATCTATTATTCATAGCTTGTGAGACTGTGATAAAGCAAGGAAGGTCTAAAAGTATACCTGGCTTGAATGTTTTGTAAAGAACTGGAAAATGCAATCTTTTATTGATATTGTTCATAGAGTGGTCGAGGCAGGGACAACCAAAGAAGTGGAGCTGTTAGGTATGATTTGTTGGTGGATTTAGAAACATAGAAATGATGTTATCATGGAAAACAAGGTCTGAAACCTATGCAAATAATGTAGCGCAGTGTGGATTAACAATCAGAGTTTTCAAAGGTTACAATATGTAATAACATCAGTGGTGCTAGTGCAACAAGAGAGGAAAGATTGAAAGTACATGTTGCTAATAGTGGTTGCACAGTCTTATTTTTTGATGGCGCAGTTGATAAAGAGAACACTAGAGTTGGCCTTGGTGTAGTATTGTTAAATACATTAGGAAATTTATCGGGTGCGCTTTCCATCCCACTTTCTTTTCCTTTAGCACCAGCAACAATTGAAGTTTTGGCAGTCTGGTACAAGCTAAATTAATTATTGCAAACAACTAGAGTTATGGTGAAGGGTGATGCTCTTAGTGTATTGAATAGCCTTGATATTAATGTGTGATATTTTAGCGAGATTGGAGGAGTTCTTGATGCCGTCAGAAATATGAGAAGAGAATTTGAACTATTCTCATGGAAGCATGTGAAGAAAAGGTTGAATAATATGGCTCACAGACTTGCTAGATCTGTTCTAACTTTGCACATGTCACATCCCGGTTTTTAAGTTAATTTACGGTTACTGGCTTTTAAGTTACTTTGACATTTTACTGAGTTGAGTAACCGTTTACTGTTAAAGGACCATAGAGTTGACCTTTTGTAGGAAAATTATTTTGGGAAAATTTTCTTCGAGGATGTTAAGCGGAGTTCGTAGACACGTGACATGCTTAAGTTGGAGTTAACACAAAAAAGTTATCAGATAAAAAGGGTAAATTTTGAGTTGGTAAAAAGGGGGTAAAAATTTAGTGGGTTTATTTTGTTGGGGTATTAAGTTGGATCGGGTGTGGAGCAGCCCAACACCCACACTCTCTCTCCCTCTTCTCTCTTCCTCCCGAAGCCTCCCGACCCGCTGGAGACCCAGCCTCCTTCCGCCGCTATCCGACCACCATAGACCGCCGGAGCAGCTCCTTTCGGACCCCCACCGCCCCCTCTTTCTGGGCCGGTGACCGCGCGTGGGACACCGCCTATTGAGAGGAATCCCGCCCGAGCTGCCGACTGTTCCATCGCCGGAGCTCCCTCCGGCCACCATAGCTCGTGAAACTTGACTCATTTTGTAGCTCTCATCAAGGTTAGTAATTCCTCAAAAAGAATTGGTTCAATTCGATCTTGATAAGGAGAAATGTTTAATTGAAGTTCTAGGGCTCAATTTAAGGTTTTGATTCGATTACCCTAGTTAGGCTTAGAATTAGACTAAGTGCTAGTCATGGAAGTTGTTGTGCGTATTGAGAGGATTGTTGTGTTCAAATTTGGGAGGCATTGGACGTCGCTGGAGTTCGGCTGCCCGCGGAGCAGGCGGCGGCGCCGCCCCTTAGGGGTAGTTTTTCATGTGTTTGAGTTTGTTTTAATGAGAGGAGTTTCATGATGTGAAGTTTGGAATTTTTGGAGGAGTTTTGGTTAGGTTTGGGATTTTTCAAAGATGGAGAATTTTGGCGGTTGTCAGAATGAAAATCCGGCCGTTGGATTTCCTTGGTATTTATTCTAGAATGTTAGAATTGATGAATTAAGGTTGTGGCGGAGTTTGATGTGAATCCGGTAAACTTAACCCTAGTAAGGGTAGTGGGTTAAGCGGAAGAGTTTTGGGTGTTTAAATTTAAGTATTTATTTTCCAGAATTGAAGTTTGGTCCTAAGCATGGTTATTGTGCCAGGATTCGAGGAGACCTCACTTGAGTGGTGATTCGGAATTCGTCAGGCTTAGGCCTAAATCTGTGAGTGGACATTTTGGTTTTTAATTAATATGCATGCATGATTTTATAAGTTGCCCATTATATTTTCCAATCTTAAATTGTAATTTCGGCTTATGAAATGGTCTTTGAATTTATTTGATTTTGATGCATTGATTAACCTTTGTCATGATTGATGGAATTTATTTGAGATTGGCATATTGGTTATGAAATTTATTTGAGATTGACATATTGGTTATGTTTTCGATAATGAACTTATGGACTTGAGCTTGGGTTAGAGATTTGGTATTGAGTTTTAATATTTTTTATGATTTCCGGATTTGAGATTATACCAGATTTGCATATTGCCTGGTTTTTGAAAGATGATAATTATTTAAGTTAATTATTTCTTAGAGCATTTTATGTGTGAGACATATTGAATTTAATTAATTTTTTTGCTCTTTGAATTCTTTAAGTACGGTTGGGAATTGTACTTATGTTTTAGTTATGAGTTTCGGGGAAACTTACATGGATTTATGTTCTTTATTTATGCCATACTTGTCGGATAATATATTACTAATGCTAGCATGTTGTCCCGCCTTTCGAGGCGATGTGGCTTCCACGTTTTAAGTGGGGTTACTCGAGCCCTTTCCGCCTTCGGTGATGTGATGTAGTCGACGACTTCACGCAAGCCCTGCACCCTCTCTGTTATCATAACGTGAAGGTGTAGGGAGTATGGGAGTACTTTTGCCTGGGAGGCACCCGAGCCTGAGAGGCTCACTTGTATGGTTATAGTTGCTTCTTATTTAATATTTATTGTCTTGACTAGCGGGGCTAGTCCATCTTTTCGGTATTTCATTTTACAAAGGTCTTTATGTACCTTTAATGTTGTTTTTGACTAGCGCAGCTAGTTCGTTATTTTGGTACTTTCTTTTACGAAGGTTATTATTTATCTTTGTCATTAATTTGACTAGCAGGGCTAGTCCGTTTTCTTGGAATTTTCTCTATGAAAGTTTTATCAACACTTGCATGCAACAGATTTCTTAATTATTGGAAAATGGGAAAGTAATTAAGTTTGGTTAGTTATGTTGGAATCAGTTACTTGATTATTTTTTGTCCACTCACTCTAACGTTTTAAATTACTTTCTCTTGGGCCTTTTAGTTTTAAATGCCCAGTTTGTAAGCTAAGTCTAAGTGCGGTCAAGCGTACATGGAGTCGAGGCATAGTCAGAGGCTACTTCCGCTTATTCTTTATTTATTGTTTTTCTTTCATTATAGATGTGCTCTGATAACCATTTGAGATAGTTATTAATTGATTAAGGCTTGTTGTATTTTTGGGAGATGTGTTGAACTTGAGAAGTAGGAAGGCTCCAGGTGTTGAGGCTGGTTTGTTTGTTTACAGAAGTGTAAATTGGATTTTTCAGGTACGGGTTGTTCATTTTCAAGGTAGATTATGCCAAATTTTCGGTAAATTTTTCTTAGAAGTAGACCCTGCAGGATTTACCTCGGGTTTCAAGAGGAAATTCGGGGTGGGTCCTGTCAGTTGGTATCAGAGTATTAGGTTATCTGATTCCTATCACTACCTCATATACTTGGTGATACTTAGTGTCTATAGAGTGATTGTCCGACCGCGGCGGATTCATTAACATTATATGCATTAGATGCTAGGTGTTTATTAGGTATGTGAGGTAATTGTTCTTATCTTATTTATGGACAGTATTGTGCCATAAATGTCTACATCTTCAAGATTATGCCTCCGTACGCCGACCTCGAAGGGTATCTTGGTTATTTTCCGAGTAATAGAAAGGTAAGTGATGTGCACCTTTCCTTAATGCTTTATTGTGGTTGCGAGATTCTGAGATCAATTATGAGTTGGGATGTTCCTTTGCTTTTACGTAATGAGTTGTTGGACTATGATTAAGATGTAAGTTGAGCTTTTATGTGGGTATTAATGATAGAGAATAATTGAGAAATTTCTAGATAAGATTGGTATTGGGATAAGAGATATCATAGGGAGTTAGAGATAAAATGTGGAAAGCCATTGCTTGAGCGAATAAATTGTGGAGATTAATTGATGTGTTATGTGGGGCTATTATGCATTAAAGTTTGGTTTCTGAAATTGTTATTGGTCTATTTAGGGTTGGTATCTGTAATGTGGGATTAGCCCTCTTACTTATGTTGAGTGTTTTTAGATGGACTGTAAGTGTAAGAGGCTTTGAAATGCAATGGTAGAGCGGATGCTTGATAGTTGTGGTTGCTTTGACTTTACGGCAATAGATGTAGAATTTAATACATGATGTCATTGGGTAATCTAATTGTTACCTAAGACTGTTGCGTGGAGATGTTGAATTTATTTTGTTTTAAGCAATATGTTTGTGGTCAAATAACCGAACTTGGGGAAATGAAGTGGAGAAGATATGTGTTGTAAAGAATTTGGCCTCGATGGCTACTTGATTTAGTTCATGGTATCTAAATAGTTTGAGGTTTTGGGGGGGGGGGGGGTCTCTGTTTAGACTATAACCCAAATTTGACGCACTAAGTTTATTTCAATGAAGCTCTATTTCAATCAAAAACAAATAACCATTACATATTCAGCCACTACCACCCATGACAGACAAGGCTACGCAACCCGAAAATTACAGTGATATGTAGGATAGGTTACCTATATTCAAAACCTCATGCTCACTCGTTCAGGCAAGCATACTTCTATGAAATATCATAGTTTATAGGCGTAGAAATTAAAGAAAATAAAATTACTTCTTCTTGCCCTTGATAAACTGGGCTCATACGAAAACCAGTTTGGATGATTTTGGTCCATGCTTTGACCCAACTCCAAACACCATTTTTCTTGGACACCAAGTTAGATGGGGATCCTATTGCATTTGGGCTTCCAAATGGGCCCCCATTCTATCTCTTTGATCATGGCTGTCGAAACTTTTTTCTTTGCCGACTTTGCGTCACCACTGCTCATCCACGTCTCTGTCGTCGTATTACTCATCTTGTTCGGATCTCCTTCCATAGTAGGAAGAAGAAGAACCTCATCGGCTTACATCAATATACCCGGCCTTTGAATGGTAAGACGTAAACCAAACTGGATCAACAATATTGAAAACTTTCTTGCAGACATAAAGGTGGTTGTTGTCTTCGAGCCCTATACACCCTAAACATCCTGGATTTGTCCTCATCTTGGCCTGATCAGATGTTTAAAGGTCATTTTGTTCCAACATCAATGGACGGTTTTCTGTCCAGGTTTCTCTTGAGAAACTAGAAGATCAAGGTTGATCAAAACAAGCAGGTTGAGAGATTGACTTAGTGGGATATGCACTGAGAAAAGACAGGGTTGGAGGGCTGAAAAGCCATGAGCCATAGAGAGAAGGACTCTCCTTAGAGAGGTGGTGTTGACTTCCATTAGAGAACCCTAAGAATGGAGAACTGTGGGTTTGGAGAGGGCACAAATGGCGGCGTAGGGTTTGGAGGGGGAGAGAGCAGCGACATAGGGTTTAATAATGAAATATTGTGTGTTGTTGTCAGGACCCATGATCGAAGAGATAGAATGGGGACCCATATTTCTTTGGAAGCCCAAATGCAATAAAATGCCCATCTAACTGGGTGTCCAAGAAAAATGGTGTTCGGGTTTCATTCAAGTTTTTGGCTTAGGCCCCGTGGAATTATTTTCCAAAGGATGTTCACGGTATATATAAGTTCGTAGTCATCTGGAAGAAATGTTATGTGTGAGTGGAGGTTCGTAAAAGGTTTAGGGTTTACTGAAGATTCAGAGTCTTTGAAAGCTTTAGTCGCGTCGAGCGAGAGATTAGTGAACCATAGTCACTGGTGTTTTAATTGTAACGACGCGGGGTTTGGATGAGCAGAAGCAACCCTTTAAGTATCTTAGTGAAACAAAGTGTAGTACGTTTTGGAAATCGGGGGAAACTTAGTCCGAGATATATTGGTTCTTATGAGATAATAGAGTGGGTTGGCCCACTTGGTTATTAATGGGATTTGCCTCCAGAGTTGTCCAAGATACATAATGTTTTTCATGTGTCCATGCTTCACAAGGTGCTTTGGAGGAGTTATCAAGTAGAGGAAGCTACTTGGGAACCGGAGGGGCAAATAAGGCAACAGTATCCCTACCTCTTTAATTGACAGGTATGTAAATTTCGAGGACGAAATTTTTATAAGGAGGGGAGAATTGTCACATCCCAACTCTTAAATTTTTACCCTAATTACTTGCATGGTGATAAGAAGATTTTTTACCGTCTTTGTTAATGAATTTATAGTTTCAAAGGACCCTTGAGATATTTTGAGGGACGTTTATTTCGGAGAAATTATTATGTAAAAGGATTTGTTGAAAGCGGTAAAAAGGGTAATTTTGGTTAGTAAAAAATAATTAGTATTAGAGTATTATTTTTGGGTTGTTTTTGGGGTGTTTTTGGAGTTGGATATTAAGGGTTGGATCGGGTAAAAATTGGAGACAAAAGCCCAAACATTTTTTCTCTTCTCTCTCTCCTCTTCCCCGACTCTCTCCCTGCCGGAAAACTTTCGACCTCTGCCCGCCGTCGTCCGGCCAAGCTAGGCCGCTGCACCGGTCCCGTTTGGACCGCCGTCTCCTCCTCTCTCCTCCTGGGTTGGTGGCAGTGCCTCTCCCGCGGTCGTTCGCTAGATATCACGGCAAGAAGCAGCGGTTGTTCTCTCGTTGGAGCTCCCTCCTCCGGCCGCCATAGCCGGAGCTGTTTGGCTTTTGGAAGCTCTTCTCCCGTGCATCAAAACCTCCAAAGGTTTCACTCCCTCTTGGTCTGGGTAAGGAGAATCGGTGAGTTGAAATCCTAGGGTTTCATTTTGTGTTTTGGTTGATTGACCTAGTTAGGCTTGAAATTGGACTTTGTGTTAGTTAAGGAAGTTGTAGAGCGGGTTGAGAGGAAGATTGTATTAAATTTTGGTAGGCATTAGAGGTCGCCGGAGTAAGCAGACGGCGGCGCCACCACTGTTAAGTAGTTTTTCAGGGTTTAAATTTGTTATGTTGAGGGGAGTTTAATGATGTGAATTATGAAATTTTTGGAGGAGTTTTGGATAGGTTTGCGATTTTTCAAAGATTGGTGAATTTGGCTGTTAACGGGGTAGAATCCGGCTGTTGGATTAATGTTGTTAAAACTGTAGAGGGTTATATTAAGGCTGCCGGTGCTTGTGGTGAAATGCGGGTCGTATCGATTTAAGAATAGCGAAGTTGGGCAAGGATGAGCGTGTTTAAGGCTCACATTTAATTTTGCCTATTTTTGTTTAAGTGTTGATTTTTAGTTGGGAATTTAATAGTGTCCTTTGATCAGGACGTGAGGAGGTTCGAGTTGAAGAGACCTCGGATCGACGTCAAGCTTAGGCCTAAATCTGTGAGTGGACGTGTCACATCCTGACTCTTAAATTTTGACCCGAATTACTAGCTTTGTATTAATAAGAGTTTTACCGTCTTCGTTAATGAGTTTATAGCTTCAAAAGTCCCTATAGGTGTTTTGAGGGACGATTATTTCGGAGAAATTATTTCGTAGGAGAAATATTTGAAGGCGGAAAAAGGGGTGATTTTTCGTTAGTAAAAAGGTAATTTTTATTAGGGTTTATTTTTGTTGGGGTGTTTTATTTTGGAGTTGGGTTTTAAGTGGGTTGGAACCGGTTTGGAAGCCCAAACCCTTTTTCTCTCTCTCTTTTCTCTTTCTTCCCTCCTGACTCTCTTTCTCACTCTCTCTCCCGGCCGGAAAATCGCGACCACTGTCTGACGCCGTCCGGCCGAGCTAGGCCGCCACACCGGTCCCGTTTGGACCACCATCTCCCCCTCACTCATCCTGGGCCGGTGAGCTAGCTACCAGCGCCGCCGTTCAGGTGGAAACTCGTCCAAGGAGCCGGCTGTGTTCTCGTCGGAACTCCCTCCTTCGGTCGCCATAGCTGGAGCTGCTTGGCTCAATAGGAAGCACACCTCCCGTGCAGCACTCCCTCCAAAAGATTCACTCCCTTTTGAGCTAGGTAAGGAGAATCGGTGAGTTGAAATCCTAGGGTTTCATTTTGTGTTTTGGTTCGATTGATCTAGTTAGGCTTGAAATTGGACTTTGTGCTAGTTAGGGAAGGTGTAGAGCGGGTTGAGAGGAAGATTGTATTAAATTTTGGTGGGCATTGGAGGTCGTCGTAGTAGGCCGGTGGCATAGCCTCTGTTAGGTGGTTTTTCAAGGTTTTAAATTTGTTATTTTGAGGGGAGTTTAATGATGTGAAGTTTGGAATTTTTGAATGAGTTTTAGATAGGTTTGGGATTTTTCAAAGATTGGTGAATTTGGCAATTAACGGGGTAGAATCCGACCATTAGATTAAAATTGTTAAGATTGTAAAAGGTTATTATAAGGCTGCCGGTGTTTGTGGTGAAGTTCGGGTCATATCGAATTACGAATAGCGAAGTTGGGCAAGGATGAGCGTGTACAAGGTTCACTTTTAATTTTGCCTATTTTTGTTTAAGTGTTGAATTTTAGTTGGGGATTTAATTATATATTTTGAACAGGACGTGAGGAGGCTCGAGTTGAAGAGACCTCGGATCAACATCAGGCTTAGGCCTAAAGTTGTGAGTAGACATTTTGGTTTTTAATTAATATGCATGTATGATTTTATAAGTTGTCTATTATATTTTTCAAGTTTAAATTGTAATTTCGGCTTATGAAATGGTCTTTGAATTTATTTGATTTTGGTGCATTGATTAATCTTTGCCATGATATATGGAATTTATTTGAGATTGACATATTGGTTATGTTTTCGATAATGAACTTATGGATTTGAGCTTGGGTTAGAGATTTGGTATTTGAGTTTTCATATTCTTTATGATTTCCGGATTTGAGATTATATCTAGATTTGCATATGACCTGGTTTTCGAAAGATGATAATTATTTAAGTGAATTATTTCATTGAGCATTTTAACGTGTGAGACACATCGTTGAATTTAATTAATTTCTTTGCTCTTTGAATTCTTTGAGTACGGTTGGGAATCGTACTTATGTTTTAGTTATGAGTTTCGGGGAAACTTACATGGATTTATGTTTCTTTATTTATGCCATACTTGCCGGATAATATATTACTAATGCTAGCATGTTGTTCCGCCTTTCGAGGCGATGTGGTTTCCACGTTTTAAGTGGGGTTACTCAAGCCCTTTCCGCCTTCGGGTGATGTGATGTAGTCGACGACATCACGCAAGCCCTGCACCCTCTCTGTTATTATAACGTGAAGGTGTAGGGAGTATGGGAGTACTTTTGCCTGTGAGGCACCCGAGCCTAGGAGGCTCATTTGTATGGCTATATATATATATATATGCTCTTTATTTATTGTTGTTGTTTTGACTAGCGGGGCTAGTCCATTATTTTGGTACCTTCTTCTATGAAGGTTATTAATGATCTTTGTCGATATTTTGACTAGCGAGGCTAGTCCATTTTCTTGGGATTTTCTTTTGAAGGCGTTATCAACACTTGCATGCAACGGATTTATTGCTTATCGGAAAGTGGGAAAGTATTCATGTTTTAGTTTCTTATCCTATGTCTTTTTACTTATTTATTTTTCGTCCACTCACGCTAACGTTTTAAATTACTTTCCTCTGGGCTCTTTGGTTTCAAATGCCCAGAGTAAGTTAGCTTAGAAGAGGGCGGGCGTACACGGAGTTGAGGCATAGTCAATAACACAGTTTTCACTAGCTCTCTTATCTATGTTTTCCTTCTTTATTAGAATTGCTCTGATGACCTTTGAGATTTGTTGTTAGTCAACTAGGGCATGTTGTGGTGAACTTGGGGAGCAGGAAAGCTCCAGGAGTTGAGGATGGATGATTTACAATAGAAGTGTTTATCTGGAATTTTTCAGGTATGAGTTGTCTATTTTCAAGGTAGATTATGCCGAATTTTCGGTAAATTTTCTTTGGAGGTGGACCCCGCAGGATTTATTTCGGGTTTCAGGGTGAAATTCGGGTAGGGTCCTGTCAGGACGTTTGATTTAAATTAAATGCTTGTGATGGTTTCGTATTTAGTGATTGAGTTTAATTTATTGATGTTGAAGGAGAAAAGATAACGAGAAAAATAGTCTACTCATTCATTGATAGAAATGCCTATTTATAGGCATTACATAGAGTCTCCCGAAGGATCTAGATGTTCTATCAACTGTAATCTATTATAATAAGGAAATTGGATTAACAAATCCTACGTGTATTAGGGCAAGACACATAACAGAATGACGAAAATATAATTTTCTTAAACACTCCCCTTTGTGTTGCGTCCCTAAAAGACAATATGGTGCTTATGGTGTTGCCTCGGTAAAAACCTTGCCAAGTAAAACAAAAACCTTGTGGGAAAAACAAGAGACTTGGTCGAAGGGAAAACGCATCAACTACAATTGAAGATTACATGTGATGCATGTAGACTCCTTTTGATGTCTACACAACGACTCCCCCTGATTGGTAACTCAATCTCGGAGTACAAATAAACGGCGCAAGCCAATGCACTTCACATACTTCAAAAGTAGACTTGGGCAACGATTTAGTTATTAAATCCAGCCACATTATCCTTAGATTAGACCTGCTATACTTAGCATTATGTTGATCTTTAAGGAGAAGGTTGCCTAACAACTCAAAACATAAGTTTGCGTTGAAAATCATTCACGCATGACATGACCTTCGTGTACTTAAACAGTCATAACGTCTTCGATACAATAGGTATGAAATAACTGTATAAAGTTCTGGAAACTAGACACCCGTAGTTTTCCAACCATATAAGATCCATAACCTAGTTCATCTTGAGCTGATCACAAAGCTCTGTCGAAGTTGACTGTTCTGCAAAAACAGATTCTCGGACAGATCCGTCCTATTTTACGAAATTAGCCATAACTCACTCAATATGATAGGTGTGATCAAATAGTTGGTGTCCTGGGAAAGTAGACACATAGACCTTTCTAATGGTACCGATTTCACCATTTTCCAACGAGTGGGATATCATGTAGTTCCTGTGGAAGTTGACGTACGAAACTGGACAGATTCTGATTTCGCATTTGATGTGTCTTTTTGTAGGGATGAATAAGCCTGAACCTTTCATAGAAGGTGTAATATCCTGGAAATTTGATATTAGTTTCTAATATTATTTTGGAAATTATTTAAGTAAGAGTTGTATGGTTTTGTGGTTTAGTGAGTGGACTGGAAGTAGTCGAGTATTTATTTTCTTGAAAATGCTTTATTTTGAAGGGTCAAGAGTTGACTTTTTAATCTGTTGGTTTTCTTGAGAAACTTTCTTCACGGAAGTTGTAGAGTACGACGATACGAGACACGTGGCATGCGTAAATTGGATTTTGTATGAGAAAGTTATGGTCAGCGGAAATTCGTGGCTTTACGAAAATTTTGGGTTAAATAGCAAAAGTTTAGGGTTTCCTTTCATTTCCGGAAACCATCCCTCCTCCCTTTTCTCTCTCTCTCTCGCGACACCTTCACTGTCCAAGTTTCCCAGCTGACCCGACCCAGACCCGGTTGACCCGACCCGGATTTTCCGGCCACCTCCGATCGATCTAGACGCCGTCACCGGTCAGGTCTTCTTCCTCTCCTTGGCGTGGTCCTCCCTGTGTAGGTGGGTGAGGACGACTCGACCCGAAATTGAGAGAATCAAGCGCCACAAAGAGGGTGGCGGACCCGACTTCGACCCGGTGACTTTCCGGCCTTGTACGGAGGCAACTGGAGGTGAGGCTGCTCGGTTCTTGAAGCTTTCTTCCGTCTAAGCACGTTTCAAGCTGCCATGCATCTCGTTTTGAGGTCTAGAAGTCGGTTTGAGCCGGCTGCCTTCTCTTGGACGATTCCGGCCGAATTGGTTCAACTGTTAGGTATGAAAGATGCTCTCAATGTTTCATTATACAAGTTTGTTATTGGAAGTTTGTTGTTGGAAGTTTGTTGAGATTATGAAGTTGTGGGATGGCGTGTGGGGCCCACTCGCCTCCTCGTGGCGGCGCGTTGGGCAGGGTGTGTAGGTTTAGTTATTTTAGTTAGCTAGTTCTTGTTGTTGTGAGCATATTGATATATTATGAGATTAGGTCGAGTTTGATTAAGTTTTGCTGGTTAAATTCTTTGTTATTGTAGACTTGTGCGAAGTGTTGAGCTAGGAGAATCCAAAGTTAGGCACTGGGGGAAGGTAGTTAAGTGTTCGATGACCTTGGGAGGTCTCGAAAGAAGGTTGCCTCTTTTTGGGCAAAGCTTGGGTTAAGGCTTGTTAAGGGTGCATTGTTCTTTTGGTTAAGTGGTTATTAAAGTTATTAATTTTGTTAATAGGTGACTTGTGGAGTGTGGTTTGGTGTTATATTCTTGTGTTGTGTGTGCAAAATTGCAGCTGGATTTGAGGTGAGTAACATCTCACCAAGGTCCATTTCCGGACCAATCATTTATAATTATTATGATGATGATTGTGATGTTGATTTTGAAAATGATTATGATGATGATTGTGATGTTGATTTTGATATGATGATGATGATGATAATTGTATGATGATGATGAGATTAATGATGATGATGAAAATGTTGATGGAAATGTTGATGATATTATGATTATGATGATAATTATTATGATAACGATGATAATAGTTTTGATTTATGATTATGATGCTATTTTTAATATTGTGAGTAAATCACATGGGTTCTTAAGGAACCGAGTTTATTTTATAATTTTATTATTGTTAGTTGTGAAGTTGCCCTTAAAGGAAAATGATTTTTGTTTTAAAAATAAATGAGTTTGATCGTCAACGGCTCATGGGTAAGTGAAAATATGTTTTCTGGTAAAATAAAATCTTTCAAAAGGACTTCCGATCATGTGATATTGTGATGTTGAAATATGGTTGTTGATATATTATTCTAGTGGGAATATTTATGTCTTCGTTTATATAAATATATCTAGGCGGAAAGATATAATTTATGAAATGCTCGTGTTGTTGTCAATGATATATTTTATGTTGGGAATTGTTGTTTAAATAGTCAAACCGGGTTCCAAGCCTTTAATCGGGTGATTGGTTACGGTTTTGATTATATTATTAATTTGTGATTTGATAAATGTTATGATGGGAGAGTATTTGAATGCGTGCCTTAGTGTGGTTTTGTGCATTAGTTGTGTATGTGTGTGCCTTAGTCGTGATTCTTAGATTAGGAGCTTTCGTGGTGGACCGGGAACCAAGCCTTGGCCGGGTGATTGGTTACGGTCAGTATTAGAGCTCTAGTTTGTCTGTCGGTACTTCATGGGGGATGACTAAGCGTTGACGAACCCATGAGTACGCATTGTTGGTTACTTATGGGGGATGACTAAATGTTGGCGAACTCATAAGTAAGAGTAGAGAAATGATTGTATGATGTTCTTATATGTTGTCTTTTAAAATTCCTTGTTTTAAGTATTTCCTAAACTATGCTTTTTTGCAGGATTTCATTTTGATTTGTTTAATTGTGAATTGTTGCGTTTCCTTTTAATTATTTGTTTCATTTATGATTTTGAGTGATTTTGAGTTATTGTGTTTTTCTTAATTGCTTCTTTAAATTCTCTTGCTTTTAGGTGATTCCTGAACTAAGTTATTAAGGCAGGAATTACCAATTTTAATTATATGTGATGTTGGGATTGTTGAGTTAATATTTGAGAGTTACTCATACGAGCTTTTTAGCTTACCGGGTTTGTTGTTTACAACCTGGTGCACCAATTCATGGTGTAGGGGTTAGACCTGCAGGTGATGATCAGAAGGTTTGAGGCAGTGGCCTAGGAGCTGGGTTTTTGACGATATACATTTATTTGTATTTTATGGTAGTTGTTTTTAAGCTCTTGTGAGCCAAGTAGTTTATTTCTAGACTTTTGGAAGTTGATGTAATTAAGGAGATTAAATGTTTAACTCGGTTGATGAGTTTATCGACATTTATATTTCCAGTATGTGTTTTTAGTTCTGGAAATTGTTGAGCAAGTTATGGGATATTTAGAATTTGAGTTTTATCATGCTATTACATTGGCATTGCATGGGCGCATCCGGCCATTACCTTGGTGTTCCTTCACACTCATCTAAGAGGGAGCGAAGCTGCTCAACCGTTAGAGAATTGAATGACTAAGGAGAACTTGGTCTTACAAGTTTATAGTCAATGAGATGTCGAGTCGAGCATGTTGTAACAAGTACATGAATGTGCTACCGTACTTAAATGGAGAATTTCTCCTAAGACTTCTTCGTCATATGGACGAAACAAGTCTTCTCAAGACTTCGACCGATCAAGGGATACATATAGGCATAACTTCATCATCCTTTAGATTGCCTTAAGCCGACAGATGAATAAGCATCATCAATAACGGTCTTCACTTTTGGGACCAAGTATTCCCAAGATCCTTTCATTTTTAATTTAGGATTAGTGGCATCTGTTAGTTCAACAAGAGTTCATCATGATTCATCCAGATTTTACATGCAAAGAGACATAATTCTTCATATCCCTTCCCTAATCAAATAGATACTTAGCAAATACCTTGCAAACGCGCTTCGTGGTCAGGAGCCACTTGATTTGGGTGAAAACCGATCTATTCAAGATCTTTATGTACATCTCTTAGTTCTCAACAGAGATAAGTTGTGACCACAAGCTGCTTGTTCAGTTTTTCAGAAACTACCAAACTGACAAGGTAGTGGAGTGCAATGACATCCATTACGAGATTATATCTCATTGTAGTCTATTCCAGAGCGTTTGTGAGAGACATTGCACCAAAAGGTGAGTCTAAACTCTTTTTCTCACTACGCTTTCTAACAAAGACATAACTGATAGAGTTTACACTTGGGGTGTCGGCGTCACCTAACCAAAGCATTATCTCTTTGTTTAAACTGGATCGCTTCTTTCCATTAGGCCAATCTACAACGTTGGTACTTTCTGAACGAAGTATGGTTCAATATTAAACTCATTAAACCACGTCATCATGTACACCGGTGTAATTTCAAGTGTAGAGATCTCTATATGGATTGGTATTGACATTGAGGTGTCCCCCAATGATGACCATAATCCAAAAATAATAGACGAATGAGTATCATTGATCAAATTATCAAACTGTGCCAAACTCGCATTCTTCCTTGGCGAGTATGTATCGAACCAAGTGGCCTCCCCCTAAACCGTGGGAGCCACGGCCTAGTGACACCATCTACTACATTTGTAGTGTCACCATGCCACCTTCTATGGGTGACAACATGTCCTCTTATCCGGACATCAACATGTCCTTATCCGGACATCAATCCTTGCAGGCATGTTTGCAGCATGTATATGTGATCTCATCACTTTAGGGAACTTGATGAGACACAGTAAGGACAAACCACGACAATTCCAAGTCGTTCTACTTGAACATTCTTGTTCTTATCTCCCCCTAACGACGGGAAGACTAGCTCATCAAAGTGACATAAAAGAGATCGCCTATCAAGGTCCTTATATAAGCGGACTATAGTCGGAAGCTCATGTCTTATTCAAAGACAATATTCATCAAATAACCCATCATTATATGCTTATGGAAGAGCAATTTGGCACATATAACATGTGGACGATAGAACGTTAACTCAATCCGTTAACAAATATGCATACCGTTACAACCGTAACATAAAGATTTGAATGATGGTGGGTAAAGATGAATAAGTAAAACTATGACCCTGCTACAACCCGTAGTCGTTGGTCTTACAAGTCTAAAAAAAATGCTGGCCTCACAGTTGGGACCGGTCAAAAAGAAACCGGTTGAACCGACCGCCGACATCACCAGACCTTTGTTTTACACTTCCTTTAACGGTTCACTATTCTCCAAAGCTCCAAACGCTACCAAATTTTGTAATTAGGTAGACATGGGAGTTAGAATTCGGAAACGGCCAGCCTCGATGACAAAAATGGCTGACAAAGTGCCAAACCGGCCGTCGGAGTCGCCGGACATCCGTGAACATTTAGGTTGAGCGGTTCATTCCTTTCCTGTTCTCCAAATGCCATCACATTTTGTGAGTAGCTAGGCTAGGATGTTAGGAATCAGTGGCCACAAACAAAACCTCAAGAACCGGTATAAAAGTAGGTGAACCGGTCCTCACAATGATTGGTCCGCAAGCTGAAAAATCGGAAATTCTAGGTTTTTTCAACTTTTCAATCATTGTTAAGGTTCCCCATAACATCTAATTGTTATGGCTTGAGTTAAACCATTGTGAACATCACCATAGCATTATTATGCCTCAAAGTGAACAATGAGAAGCCATCGAGGCCAACATCTTATATATCATTCTTGTATAATCACTCATAGACATTGTAATGTCTTACTTAGTGAAAAACGACTTAGCATCTTGTTTATATGCTAGTCCCTACATTTCATTGTCTTTAGCGTAGGAGGATGTCACTCGTAATCTTTGCTAAAGAATAGGCTTTACAAAACAAGTAACGAGCATGGCTAATGTGGGATCATAGCTAGGGGGGTTCTTTTGCATCATATTTGCTTATGAAAACATGAGTAGTGCCTCCATTGTATAGGAGGATGACGCGAATGGTTTTAATGCCATCCATAGGCCGTAAGCATTGCTCATAGCTCTACCAAGTTGTACTTTGGTGATTTTTGATCTCAATGGTTACTTTGCTCAAAAGAAATGATGTTCGTGAGAGTCTTTACTCTTTAGTATACGGATCATCAAAACTCGTCCTAAATTGTCCTGGACGATTTATGTTAAAGCCTACATGAGTCGATGTCTCCATTCTCATCAGTGGTGACAATAACCGATTCAATTAACCGAATCTTAGTGACTTATGAATGTTACGCATTCATTATAGTGATACATAAGAAATTCTCATCAATTATCACAATGTGTTTCCAAGTGATAAACGTTGGCGTGAATATCATTAAGTCAAAGCACGGTTCGATTGCTTCTTTATGCATGCATAAAGAGCATACGTGACTTGAATTATAACGCCATTAGGCAACATGTAGAGACAACAGTCTTATGTCTAGACATAGAAACCGAAATATGTTAACAATTTCGATGGAGATTGAAAAAAAAAAGGTATTCGAATCCTTTAGAGTGCATTACATGACGTGTAATGCACGAAACAAGATGGACGAAACAAGGCTTAGAACATACCAAACTTGGCAAAATTGGTTGTGAGCACCCACAGCCCACTGTTGGATCTTGTAGAGAAAGAAGAGGATTTTTCAACATCCAATTGTGGATAACATTTAGCGTAACACAATTTTATTTTTGCAATTGTATGAATCCGCTCAAGAGTGTAGAAGACTACTCTTATTTGTAATGCCTTTGCAATTGTGTAAGTGTGCATTGTGCCACACTTGACATTACAAATCCTCTTTTGATCCAAAACCAATGTGCATTTCGCCACATCATGATATTTAGCCTTTAGAAACGCCACCTTCTAATAACTGGTGGTCCAATGTGGTCCAATGTAGTGTCATGTTATAATGCGATATATTGTATTAACATATAGCTTATGAAGATCGAACCATATGTGCAAGACAAAATTCGAATATATATGCCAACAATTGTATCGAGGTCTTGACCATGAATTTAATTCAAAATATAACGACCAAGTAACTTTAATCAACTATGTGAGGTGTATGTCTTCACAAAAATAAACAGAGTTGTAGTCACTTAGACTAGTAAACCGAAGTTATATGCTTCATATCTTCTACAACATACATTTTGCTTTTAAAATCCGTAACTGTGAGAATAATGTTCTCATCTTCTTCCATATAGTGAGTTTCATGTTTCAAGAACTCCATATATTTCTTGTACATTGACCATATTATTGCTTTCTTTGCAATTAATGAACAGATGTAGAACCACATCAATAACAAGATTTTTCTTTTACTAGCCCAATCTTTATATGATATGTGGGGTTCGAGGCGTTGCCTCCCCCTCTTTTTTCAGAACGCGTGACACAAATTTCGTCACTTTTTTTTATTTTTTATGTCAAATATGGGGCTCATGTTTCGGTCAATTATCTCAAAAAACAAGATGGAAGATTAACAATTCTCGAGATACGATAATTAATTCCAAGTATTGAATTAGGTCAAGACCATAGTTTATGATAACTCAATTCGATGTAAACCGTGACAAATTCTGTCACAAATTGATGTAACCACGACAATTTCAGTCACAAATCGATGTTAACCACGACAATTTCCGTCGCTAATCAATGTTTGTCCCTTGATTAACCACGACAAAATTGTCGTAATACCGTGATTTATCAAACCGTCATAAATTTCAACTTTGATATGAGGAGTCTCAATTCCTCACATGAACCCACGTTATAAGAAAGATGAGGGTAGAAGAAGGCTACGAAGCTTGGCTATGAAATTAAAATTTAACAGCGGCAACTTTTATAAAAGCTTACTTACTAATTTGCCAAATAAATTACGTGTAAGAGAAGTTGCCCGTGTAATTTTCATACGTATTTCCATGTGCGTGCAGAGAAGTTACTCGTGCAATTCCATAGCGATGAGTCACGCGATAAATTTCATGAAATGAAAACATATAGTTAGTAATATTCACCATATATATTAAAACAGTAAAACTAATTAAATAGTTACTACTGTAAATAAACTGTTTTTACTCGTGGGCAAAAACAAAATTACCTGGAGGGGAAAATTTACTGTTTTGCCCCTCGTACAATTATACAATTATGCGTTCTCTCTTCTGCTCTCTTCTGCTTCGGATCCGAGTATTGATTCGGGTCGGAACGGTAAACGCGCGGCAGCGGCGTCGGTTGGGGCGCACAGGGCTGCTGGGCGAGAAGGGGCCGGCGTGCGTCGGTGGAGCCACACCAGGGATTGGGATCCGTGGAGGACGCCGGAACGCGCTCGCAAGGGGAAAGCCAGGCGGTGGTCGGCTGCTCACGTTGAAGTTGCTGCCGTAATCTGGGGTGGTGGAGGCTCACGCCTGGCAGTAGCAGAGAGGCAGGAGGTTGCTGGAACTCGGTGGTTTACGCCGGAAGAGAAGGGAGATTTGCAGGTGCACCAGTCCGGTGTTTGGAGACTGGGTCGAGGCCGGAGCGGTGCGCAAGGCTGCTAGGCTTCGACCGAGATGATGGGGCTGCCGGGGTGGAGGTCCAAGGCCGAAGGAAGCCTGGTGCACTCGCTGCCGGGGTGACGCAAGGCAGGGGGCAACCGGCAGAGAGGTGGGTTGGGTGGCCAGAGCAAATTTCTGGGTGTCCAAGTCAAAATCGATGGGTTAGATCAAAACATTTGAACCGCCCTAGCTGGGTTAGATCAAGAAATATTTGAACAAGATCAAAACCCTCTTGATATTTTGAGCATCGGTTAGATCCGCCCTAGCTGGTATCAAAGCCTGCTTGGCTCAAAAGCAGGTGACAAAAGGCTTATGCCACAAAGTTAGCTTCTCTTGACTAATAAAAGAGAATCCAAATTAAAAAATTATCAGTCTTTTTGTACTGCAAAAAGAACTGACAAGTGGGAAGTGTGCTTTCATTCAAGGCACATCCAAGAAAACCAGTACTCCATTGAATACGTGTGTAGAGTATTAAATACGCTCTACGACGAACATATTTATCTCCAAAGA
>NC_020494.1:1218924-1222206 GCF_000184155.1 Fragaria vesca subsp. vesca
ATCAAGCAGCAAAAGATGAACCTCCAGGTTCATCCTCCATGGATACAGGAGATGGGGAAAGACAAGTCCCTCCAGACGGTGGTCATACTATAATACAAAACATCACCAACAATACCTACAAAGATCATTCGTGAAAAGAATATCAAGCTTCCAAAAGGACAAGCTCCTACAGGAAGATATGGAGAAAGAAGTTCTCAGAAGTATATTCCTACATAACCCAAATGGGGACAGTCAGTGTCCGAAAGAGGGGTTTATCTGGATTTAGATCAGGTAGGAGACAAAAGAAAGGCAATAGACAACTGGGTTGCTAGTTTAAAGCTAACTTAGGCTCTAGTGTTATCTAAATATGCATATGAGGAAGCTCATGCTTATTATGAGTCTACCTTAATTGGAATAGTCCAGAAATGGTACCAGTCCTTCAAGAGAAGTTCTCAAAGGACTGATTGGGCAGCAAAAATGGCTCAGACTAACAGTCCTTTAGATTTTGCAGTGCCTATCTACGCACAATTATGTGGAGATATCATTGGACATAGTGAACAATCTAAAGAAAGAGCTAAAGCAAATATTCAAAAATTGAGTATTTGTAAGATGAGGTATTTTGAGGAATACACCAATGAGTTCCAGAATTACTACTGCACTATTGGAGACATTGAAAATAATGATCTCATCAGAACATATTACAGAAAATTGCAAGAACCCTGGAATGATGCAGTGGCACAGTCATTAGAAGAAAACCCTTTTCAGTATTTTACTGTAGGAGGAATTGCAGAAAGAGTTAGGGATCTCCTAAGAAGGCAATGTACAGAGAATAGAAAATCCAAAACCGCTAAGAAACAACTCAGAGGAGTTGAAAACATGTGTCCAAAGATTTTGGATACCCCGACACAATGGGGATGTCATATTTCTGAAAAGAAATTTAGGAAGAAATTCTCTGGTAGAAAGCAAAACAAAAAATTCGCTTCTAAAAAGAAGTATAAGTTCAGAAAAAGCTCTGAATATCAAAAAAGACAATCTTCTCAAACTTCTCCTAGGAAGAAATTTTTCAGAAGAAAAAAGAAAACAGGTTCTTCTTCTAGAGAAGTAAAAAAGTGCAGATGTTGGCTCTGCAAGGCAGAAGGACATTATGCAAATGAATGTCCGAAAAAAGATAAAAGGACTTTTAAAGTCTTATTTGCTCAATATGAGGAAGCAATACATTATGCTAATCTAAAAGGCTTTGAAGTGACTTATTCTGATGAAGAGAATGAATCAGTATATTCTCTTGAGTACCCATCAGATAGTGAAACAGAGAGTTTTTCAGAAAGTTCTGAGGAAGAAGAGGATATAGGATATCGGTCTATATTCTTATTACAAATACAAAATTGGAAGGAGGAAAATACTGATATCATTAGTACCTTTCACCCTAATCCAGGAAGATTTGTATGTGATTATTGCGGATGCGCTGATGATAATACAATTCCCATGTACTGTGAATGTACAGGAGAAACTTATCATCGCGAATGCTTTATTGCAGAACTCAGAAGAAAAACCAAGGCTAAGGATGCTCATACCTTAGTAGAAGAGGAATATAATATATTCCAGAAGAAGGAACAAAGAGAGAATCTGCAGCTCGAAGAGGATATAAAAACGATGAAGTTTGTAACTTCATTAAGTCAGAATAAGGAAATCAAGGATTCTCTTGATTCTCTTAATTCCGAAAGTTCTAATCCAATATTGGGTTTAGCGGATGATAATCTTCTAGATTCCACCCCTGCAGAAAGAAGGGTCAATCCTTTCACAGGATTACTTGATAATTCAAAAGCACAAGAACAAGCAATACCAGTCCAGACGATCATATATAGTAATTATATTACTATAGGACTGAAGTTTCCCAACTACAAGAAGTATCATCTACATGCATTTGTAGATACTGGTTCTGGGTACAGTCTTGCTAAAAGATATGCAATCCCTGACGAGTATTGGGAAAAATCCTCCAAAACGGTTACTGGAGTTGCAATGGAAGAAAACAAGATAGTCATGGATACTATGGCTAGAAATGTAAAAGTTTCTTTAGGAGGAGGCACTTTTACCATCAAGATCCTTTGGCAATGTGAAGGCCAAACTGCTGATTTGTTGATAGGAAATGACTTTCTTCTTCAACAAACAGTAATTCAAACCCCAGACAGGATTGGGTTTGAGAAAAATAGAAAATTCTATTGGGAATCCCGATTAACCGACGCAGTGTGCGTTACAAGTAAAGGGTTTACCAACCAATATCAGACGTCGCTAGCGAAGAGTGGTGATTATACACCAATTTTGACACGACCCACCCCGAATTTCACCCTGAAACCCAGAGTAAGTCGTGCGGGGACCACCTCCAAGGAAAATTTACTGAAAAGATTAAGAAAATCTCCCTTGCAGATGGACAACCCTAACTCGAAAATTTCATATTACACTCTTAATTTAACACTTCTGAACATCACATAATATACAAAAATTCTAAAGTATTCAGAGCTACTAAACACAAGCGGAAGCAAGAAAACACGAGTAGGTTGAACAGGTAACCTACTGGCGAAAACTGGCAGAAATGCGGGTGACTATGCCTCGTCTCCTACTAGATCCAACCCGAACTCTGTAGACTGGGCAATTTAAAACGAATGGCCCAGGGGAAAACATTTAATAACGTTAGAGTGAGTGGACAAAAATAAAATAATAAATAAAATATTTATGTTTCCCCAAATTAATTTCTAAGGAAAAATCGGATGCATGCCGCAAGCGATAAAACTTTTATCCCATAAAATATCGAGCCTCTCAGACTCTATAATATATGTATGTATTTACACTCGTCCATACTCCCTATATAAATTCATGGGTCTATATAGGGCTACTACGCTCGCGTCCAACGCTCACGTCACGCCTTAATGCGGTGCTACACTACACCATCAAGGTGGACAGACGGGTGTATAAATATGTGTCCATACCCCCTATCTCAATTAAACACTCAAATAGGGCTACTACGCTTACGTCCAACGCTCACGTCACACCATAATGCGGCTATATGCTACGCCATTAAGGTGGACAGACACATATGGCTAGCTAGCATTTCCTATACATACTCTCTCATAATTACATATTTATATTCACCGAAAATCCCATTTTCGGTAACTCTCTAAGAGAAATAAAAGCGTCAAAATTAATTGACGTCAAATACTCCAACAAAAGGAAATGTTCAATCATGAACCATAGCATGCATATTATTTCAAATAAAAGTACCACTCACAAATTAAGGCCTAAGCCTGATGT
>NC_020494.1:1222226-1231886 GCF_000184155.1 Fragaria vesca subsp. vesca
CCTCATCATGCTCTACAACTTTCATGACCAACACATCACCCAATTCCAAGCCTAACTAGGCTAATCGAACGAAAACAACTTAAAAGCCTAGAAATTTCAACTCCACATTTCTCCTTACCTAGCTCAAGAGGGAGGGAGCTGCTTGGAGGGGTTGTTGCACGGGAGGAGGGCTACAAAACCGTACCAAGCTTGCCCGGATTGGTGGCCGGAGGAGGAAGTTCCGGCGAAGTGAAGCTTTGGACAGTCGGCCTTTCGGGTGGCACCGCTCTCTCACGGCGGAGCTAGGGCTCCTCTCACCGGTCCAGGGAGGTTGCTGGGTTGGAGGTCGACCGAACGGGACCGGTGCGGCGGCGGTTGGTGGCCGGACGGCGGCGGGAGGACGGCCGGAAAAGCGGGCAGCAGGAGGCTCGGGTGCGGGAGGGGTGAGGAGAGAAAATCGGGAGGAAAAAAGGAGTGGGTTTGGGCCTCACACCCCAAACCGGTCCAACCTATATCAACCCAAATTCCAAAAATAAAAACACCCCGAAAAAATAATACCCGAATAAAAATTACCTTTTACTAGCTAAAATTTACCATTTTTACCGTTGTCGTATTTCCCTCATACTAATAATCCTCCGCACATAATCGTCCCCGAAACCCCTCTAGGGACCAATTAAACTGTTTACTCAATGATCGAGACGGTAAAATTCTTATTATAATCACGCTAGTAAATAAGGTAAAAATATAAGGGTCGGGATGTGACAAATTTTAAAGCCAGTTTTGTTTCTTCAAGAACAACAATAGTGAGATATTGGTAAAAGAAACAAGTTCAGAAGACTCTGATTCAGAGGAAAATTCTGAATATCAAATTTCTGACAGTGAGAGTTCTGATGGAGAAGAAGAATACATCAGAGAGTATAACTTAAAGGTATATGCAAACAGGGTAGAACAAAAGAAAATACAAACTCTCACAGAAAGGGAAAATTTACTGAAACCAGTAATCAGTGAAGATCCTCAGTTGTATTGGGAAAATGACCCAATATATTGTCAGCTAAAAATGCATGATGCAAATGCTATTTGCCATGTTAAGGCCATCCCTCACTATAGGGAAGAAGATAGAAAAGAAATGGAAAATCAGATCCAAGAGCTTTTGGAAAAGAAGTTAGTAAGGCCTTCAAATAGTCCTCATCATGCCCCAGCTTTTCTGGTAAGGAATCATGCTGAACAATTAAGAGGAAAAGCCAAAATGGTAATTGATTACAAGGATGTGAACAAAAAGACCGTTAAAGACAGTTCTCAGATAGCACAGGTGAGGGTTCTCATCAATAGGCTTAAGGGAGCAAAAATCTTCTCAAAGTTTGATGCAAAATCAGGCTTTTGGCAAGTTAAAATGCATCCTGAATCCATAGCTTTAACAGCTTTTGGAACTCCTCAAGGGCATTATGAATGGTTAGTTATGCCATTTGGCCTTAAACAAGCCCCGTCTATTTTCCAAAGGAAAATGGATAATATCTTCAAGCCTTACGCAGACTTTTGCATAGTTTACATAGATGACATCCTCGTCTTTTCAAAAACTATGAACGAGCATTTAAAACATCTTGAACATATGTGTAAGCTTATTGCCCAGAAGGGAATTATCCTCGGACAGAAAAAGATTCATCTAATTAAAGGCGAAATTGATTTCCTTGGCATTCATGTTAAGGATGGAGAGATTCGTCTCCAAGATCATATTGTTAAGAAAATTAGCCAATTTTCAGACAATATCCCAGATGCTATGTCTTTACAAAGATTTTTGGGAGTTGTTAATTTTGCGAGAGATTTTATTCCTCAAGTTAGTGGTCTAACTGCTCTTCTCTCTCCAAAAACAAGTTCTAAAAAAAAATGGTCTTTCACAGCTGATGACAGTAATACTGTCCAAAAGATTAACGAATTAACAAAAACCCTTCCTCCTTTACAGTTACCTGAAGAAGGAGATTTGATCATTTTGCAGACTAATGCAAATGATTATTATTGGGCAGGACTTGTTTTAGCTGTTGCTCCAAATACAAATCATGAAAAGATTTGTAAATTTCTATCAGGAAAGTTTAACGCTGCTGAGTTAAATTATTCCACTGGAGACAAGGAAGTCCTTGCTTTAATTAAAAGCATCAAGGGTGCTGAGGCATACCTAGGAAACAAATTTTTAGTTAGAACTGATAACAAAAGAGTTAAAAATTTCAAAAACTACAAATTAACTGATGCTGCAGATAGAGGAAGAGTGTTGAGATGGCAAATGTTTTTAACCCAATATGAATACGATGTTGAAATGGTTGCAGGAAACAAGAACTATTTGCCTGACGCGCTTACAAGAGAAATGGCGATGTTTGACAGAGAAGGTCGCAATCCCAGAAGCCAAAAACCAGAATCAGAGGAAAAGAAGCTCTGGGAAAGATTCAAAAGTGGTGATAAAACCGTAGGACCACTCCATGACAGACCAGGATATCAGTATATTGTTTCTTATGGAATAGCTGAGCCCAGTCAAGCTTCAAGAATCAAACCTAAACAAAATTCTGAAGAAGATGGTCGTTCTAGTCATTCAGGTGGTACTAATGAAGACAAACTCATATCTGAGTTCTTGTTGTGTCCGAAAGGATCAGCCTTAACTGATCAGTCTCAGGGAAAAAGACTGGCTAGCCCGTCTCAAACGGCAGACGGTAAAGGCATATCAAGTCCGTTGATGGCTGCTGCTTTGCCAAAAAGCAGAAGAGACCCTCTTAGGGCGAATAAGATACCGATAGTCACGGGAAAGAAGGTCATCCATGAGCAATCTCTGAAGATCTTTCAGAAGCCAGTGTTCAGAACGGAAAGACTATTACCCTTCAAGCATAAGATTATTATTGATAATATTCTGTATTCATTTTATGAAGAAAATGAAGCTCACTTGCTTCAAACTCTCAAGGCTTTAACTGAAGAAATGCATGGATTCAATGCAAAAGATGAAGGTATTCTAGCAGAAACCTCGAAGGTTGTATACCTCGAACATACTGAAGGTGCTAAGATCCCTATTTTAGCGCTAAAAGAATCGGAATGGTACAGTTTCATAACCTCTTAGGTGAAGGAAAAAATGTTCTTCCAGGAACTTTATCAGCAATTCCAGGCCCATATTATGGGAGATATCTTGTTGATGTTCAAGCAGAACATCCCCAGAAGCACAAGCTATGGCTTGTAGAGAACGGTTTTGTTCATAATTTGTGGACAAAAACCAATAAAGATCTACAGGATTTGCCTGCAATAATTATTGAAGCAGTCAAAAATATCAGACCTGATGGATGCATCCTAAGGTTAAAATTCATTTCAACCCCTCCAGAATGGACAGTGGTAAATGGTCAAATGAATTATATTTCTCCATATCATCATGTCAGATTAATCCAAAGTCCAGTTCAAAAGACAACCGTTGTAAGTGGCAATGGTAGACCAAATCAAAGCATCCTGTGGATGAAGGCTATGGCTATAGCTGTTATCAAAAACGTGGTGCTAAGAGACTATGATTCAAGTCTTTTGGCAAGTGGAGAAAAAATAATGGTTACTTGCTATAATCATCCTCCACTAGAGAATTGTGACTTTTTCACAGCTCTTATGAGAAAAGAAGTGGATTGCACTCTGGCCACCACTACGTGGTTAGAAAAGGTTGAGACTGACGAAAAATATAAGATTTCTTATCCGTATG
Source organism: Fragaria vesca subsp. vesca (assembly GCF_000184155.1). Taxonomy (NCBI): domain Eukaryota; kingdom Viridiplantae; phylum Streptophyta; class Magnoliopsida; order Rosales; family Rosaceae; genus Fragaria; species Fragaria vesca. The sequence goes on from NC_020494.1 coordinate 1,225,912, forward strand.
ATTCAGATCTCGACAATGGAGATGAAGACACGGCGCGAGATTGGGAATATAGTGGTCCCAACTCCTCAGTGGGTTATTCTGAAGATCCAGAAACATATCACAACATTGTGAATATGCTGGAAAGATGAGTGGCTGCCGACGCAACAAGACAAATAGCTTTTCTTTTGATAAAAAGAAAGTGGCTACCAGCACATTAAAGCTTTCGACTTTACTTTTTCAAAATTAAAGTTATCAGGATAGGATTCCTCCTGTCTCCTACTATGTATAAGTGTGATTTAATTCCAGCTTGAAATCCGCCTCCTATATAAGGAGCCTCAAACTTCAGAAGGAAGGTATAGAAGAGAAAAACCTGAAACAAACATCTAAAATCTCCCAACCATTCTCAAGAAGTACGAGAGTTAGTATACAGTCTTTAGAATAGTGTGAGAATATTAAGAGTATTTTTAGAATTGAAGTCTGTAATCATCTGGTGTGGTGTGCTGTAAATTTACAAGTAAGTATTTATAATTACAAGTTTGAGTAGCTAAAACAGCATTTAGCTGTTTACCTAAGAGCAAGGCTCTGGGTTTGGTATTTGTATTTATGTTGAATTAAATAAATTCTACTTTGTGCCCTATAATCCGTAAAAATTTTTTTTTTACATTTCTGCATTTTATTTCGTTATGGTACGTTTCCCTTTTACTTTGTAAGTGTTTAGACTTGTTTACCCTAAGACAGTAGTGATTCCGCCATGATTAGTAACCATTAGACAGGAAGTCATTAGGTGAAGTGTTGGCATGTTAAAGGCTAGTTCTTAGGAGAAGATTAGTCTAGATATTTAAAAGTAAAGTTAAAAACAAAAACAAAAAAAAAAAAACTTTTTTAAATTGGAAAAACAGTAGCTTAACAGTTTTTGTAACTGTTGGACCTTCTAGATGAGAAATCAAAACCTTAAGGACTATATAGATGTTTTTTGTAGCCTTGAGGACTAAGTAGATGAGTTGTGTAAACCTTAGGGACTAAACAAAGGTTAATTCAAATTCTTTTTATGAATTGTTTCTGCGAAGTATTTTCGGAAGTGAATATTCTTATTTTATCTGTTAACTTCGTTATTTTGGAGAGTTACTGAAAATGAGATTTTCGGTGGATATGTATTATGGATAATTATGAGGATAATATGTATATAAATGCTAGCTAGCCATAATGAGGTAAAATTTCATTATGGTGTGACGTGAACGTGAGACGGAAGTATCGTAGCCCTATATAAAAGTAGTATTTCATATAGGGGATATGCATGTATATACACCCGTTTTTTCCGCCATAATGAGGTTGATAGGAGTGACCTATCAATGGAATCGGCAGAACAGAGAAAAGCTAAAGCTAATGCCAAAAGGGATAAAAGAAGTTGATTGATTGATTGATGGCTGCTCACAACCCTAGACAACCATATAAACCATACAACTTGATGATAGGATTGTGATACGTGGTCGACATCTATCAGTTGAAGGACAAAACCCTAATGCAACTAATTAACTTAATTAATGGAACTGCAACAATAATTAATGAGAACACGGCCCAACTCAAGAGAGCCATAACTCAAGCCCAATAAGAGAAGACTGGGTCTGGTTCATATCATTCCATCCCTCTGTCAAAAAGAACTTGTCCTCAAGTCTATAAGATTAAAACTGAAACTCCAGGTAGCGTTGCCTGATTTCATCCGCCATCTCCCATGTAGCTTCTTCCGGAGCTGTTCCCATCTAATGCACTAGCCACTAAGTTGCAGCTGCATCTCTCCTTTTCACCATTCGAGTCTACAATATCTTTTCAGGGGCCCACTTGAGAGTGGAAGTATCATTGATGTTTGGTAACTCGGCCTCTACTGTAATAGCATCCCCAATTTTCTTCTTAAGGAGTGACACATGAAAGACATTGTGTATCCGAGCTGATGATGGCAGCTGCAACTTATATGCTACCTCCCCAATTCATTCAACAACTTGAAACGGCCCATAAAACTTGGGAGACAATTTATGAAATGCTGAGTTGCTCACTGAGTTTTGCTTGTAAGGTTGAAGCTTTAGGTAGAGCCAATCTCCAACTTGGAAAGTTCTCTCAGAGTGATGTCTATCATGCTGCATTTTCATCTGAATCTGAGCTTGGAGTAAGTTTCTCTTAATCAAGGCCAACAACTTATCTCTACTCTGTAATTGAGAATCAACATCAGCTACTGAGGTGGAACCTGGTATGTATGGCCGGATGGGAGGAGGTGGATATCCAAAGAGGGCCTCGAAGGGAGTCATCTTCAATGCTGAGTCATAGGCTGAGTTGTACCACCACTCAGCCCAGGGAAGTGCTTGCAGCCACTCACTTGGTTTACTACCAGTGACACAACGAAGGTATTGCTTAAGAGTGCGGTTGAGGTTTTCTGTTTATCCATCCATCTGGGGGTGATATGCAGTGGATTTGCTAAGAATGGTGCCCTGCAGTTTGAAGAACTCCTCCCAAAATAGACTCATGAATATAGGGTCCCTATCCGAGATAATAACCTCAGGCATTCCATGTAATCTAAAAATCTCAGTGACGAACACACTTGCAAGGGTGGCAGCAGTATAAGGGTGAGATAGTGGAATAAAATGGGATACCTTGGTAAACTTATCAATGACAACCTAAATGATAGTTTTACCTTGAGATTTTGGAAGTCCCTCAATGAAATCCATTGTGATAGTACTCCATGCTCTTGTTGGGATGGCAATTGGCTGCTGAAGGCCTGGGGGTTTAATGGTCTCATAGTGGTTTTGCTGACAAATAGTGTAGTTTGCTACAAATTCCTTCACATCTTTTTGTAGCCCTGACCACGCAAAATTCTTGCAAACCCTGTGGTAGGTGCGTGAGCGACCCGCATGGCCTCCTATGAGCCCACAATGGAACTCTTGTATAATCCGTTGCCTCTAGTTGTCAACAGTAGGGACAAACACTTTCCCTTTGTACATGAGCTGGCCATTAGATATGGAAAAATGTTTGCGGCTAGTGGGGTTAGCCTGCAGTTGTTGGAGTAGCTCTACCAACTTAGGATCAGTGAGACAAGCCTGTTGTATTTCTTTCAGAAACTCTGAAATTGGGCTGGAGGTGCCTGTGATGGCTTGAAGACCTACCGATCTAGATAAAGCATCCGGAGCAGCATTGTTTTTCCCTTTCTTGTACTTAATGGAGTAATCATAACCAAGCAACTTAAGCAACCACTTCTGTTGTGCTGGAGTAGTCACTCTTTGGTTGAGAAAGTGTTCAATCGTTTTGTGATCTGTGTAGATGGTGAAATGGTGTCCTAACAGGTAAGAGCGCCATTGTTGCATTGTTGAACTGTTGTCACCACTACCAACATTTCCTTATCATATACTGAAAAGGAAAGATGTCTCTAAGAAAGAGCTTTGCTCATAAAGGCAATGGGATGACCTTCTTGAGTTAGCACTGCTCCTACTCCCAAGTCAGATGCATCACACTCAATAGTGAAGGGTTTTGAAAAATCCAGAAAGGCTAAGACAGGTGTAGTAGTGAGTGCCTCCTTAAGCATTTCGAATGCAGTTGTTGCCTCCTCACTCCATGTGAACCCTCCTTCTTTAGCAAGCAAGTCAAGGGCTTCGCAATCAACCCAAATCCTCGCACATACTTGCGGTATACCCTGCAAGGCCAAGAAACCCTCGCAGTTCCTTAACTAGATTTAGGTAAAGGCAATTGTTTCACACATTCAATCTTAGCAGGGTCGACCCCAAAACTCAACCTGGGAGACTCCAAAATTGCATTTGCTTTCCTTGACAACCAATGAGTGTTGTCTGAGAATGTCCAGAACCATCTTCAAGGGTTGTAAGTGAGCATCCAGAGAAGGGCTATAAACAAGGATATCGTCGAAGAAAACCAACACAGACTTTCTTAGTAGAGGACGAAGCACGTCATTCATGAGAGCTTGAAAGGTCGAAGGAGCATTGGTGAGACCAAAAGACATCACCAGAAATTCATAGTGACCGCTATGTGTTCGGAAAGCTGTTTTTGGAATATCTTTTTCAGCCATCCGAATCTAGTGATAACCAGCTCTGAGATCCAACTTTGTGAAAATGACTGAGCCATGAACTTCATCTATTAACTCATCTACTACCGGTATGGGATACTTGTCTTTGACTGTAGCTGCATTTAGAGCCCTATAATCCACACAAAGCCTCCATGTTCCATCCTTCTTCTTAACTAGTAACATTGGGGAAGAGAATGGATTGTTGCTTGGTCTTATGACTCCACTCTCAAGCATTTCTTGCACTATCTTTTCAATTTCTGTTTTCTGGAAATGAGGATACCGGTAGGGACGCACACTGATTGGAGCTGTGTGTGGAATCAATTCAATTCGGTGGTCATGGGCTCTTGAAGGAGGTAGAGACTTTGGGGCAGCAAAAACATCTGGATATTGTGATATGACGTTTTGGATGTCAGGGTGCACATCTTGCTTCTTCTCTATAGTGGTTAAGGGCTGCACTTTCACTAACACTGCTTCCCTCTCTTTTTTTAACAACCTGGCCATACTCTTGCAGCTTACAAGTGAAGCTTGTGGTGTGCTTATTCCCTTCAGACAGTATGTCGCTCCTTGTAGCTGGAACCGCATGATCATAGTTTCAAAATTCCAAACTATGTCACCAAGCGTTTTCAACCAGCTTGCTCCCATTACTACTTCACATCTTGAAACTGGTAGCACATAGAAATTAGCTTTCAAGGTTAGCTGTTGTAACTTAATCTCTAGGTTTACCTCCCCCTTGGTATACATGATTGCTCCACTAGCCAACCTTACTCTCAAGGGCTTAATTTGAACCACCTTGTGCATTGAAGTTTTGAGAGCTGCTGGGTGTACAAAGTTATGAGAAGCTCCTGAGTCGATGAGCACGTGAACTTCTTTGCTCAAGATCTGGCCCTTGAGCTGCATAGTGGAAGTAGAGCTTCCGTCACCCATGGCTCTTAACTCAACCTCTTGTTCAGCTTCAACAGGTTCCAGTTCCACCACTTCAATAGCGTCAGGTAATGGTGGTTGTACTACTTCATCTTGCATTACTTCCATGACCATGATGGCTTAGCCACGCTTGCAATTATGTCTAGGGCGAAAAATCTCATCACAAAAGAAGCATTGGTTCCGAGCATGCCGCTCCTGGTACTCCGCCTGCGAGAGTCGCCGGTTTTCGCCCACATTCCTTGCCACCACCGGATTAAGTGGTGCTGGAACTCGTTGAGGTCCTTGAATGAGGGGCCTATGCTGTACCTCTGGATTGAGCTCGGGTCCCCGATTAGCTACTGCATAGTGAGCATGAGAAGAACTTCTGGAAAGCGAAGCATTGTTCTCAAACAACTTTGCTAGCTCACAAGCTGCATATAGAGTAGTTGGTCTGACACGTCCCACCCCGAATTTCACCCTGAAACCCAGGGTAAGTCGTGCGGGGACCACCTCCAAGGAAAATTTACTGAAAAGATTAAGAAAATCTCCCTTGCAGATGGACAACCCTAACTCGAAAATTTCAAATTACACTCTTAATTTATCACTTCTGAACATCGCATAAAATACAAACATTCTAAAGTATTCAGAGCTACTAAACACAAGCGGAAGCAAGAAAACACAAGTAGGTTGAACAGGTAACCTACTGATGAAAACTGGCCGAAAAGCGGGTGACTATGCCTCGTCTCCTACTAGATCCAACCCGAACTCTGCAGACTGGGCAATTTAAAACGAAGGGCCCAGGGGAAAACATTTAATAACGTCAGAGTGAGTGGACAAAAATAAATTAATAAATAAAAATATTTAATGTTTCCCCAAATTAATTTCTAAGGAAAAATCGAATGCATGCCGCAAGCGATAAAACCTTATCCCATAAAATAATCGAGCCTCTCAGACTCTATAATATATGTATGTATTTACACTCGTCCAATACTCCCTATATAAATTCATGGGTCTATATAGGGCTACTACGCTCGCGTCC
>NC_020494.1:1241071-1244679 GCF_000184155.1 Fragaria vesca subsp. vesca
GGAGGGAGACCGACCGAACGGGACCGGTCCGGTGGCGAACGGAGGTCGGACGGCGGCGGGAGGACGGCCGGAATACCGGTGGGTGTAGAGAGAAGAAAATCGGGTGGGAGGAGAAGAAAAATCGGGAGGGAGGGAGAGAGAAAAGAAAAAGGGTTTGGGCCTCACACCCCAAACCGGTCCACACCATTTATAACCCAAACTTCCAAAATAAAAACACCCCGAAAAATAATACCCGAATAAAAATTACCTTTTTCTAGCTAAAATTTACTATTTTTACCGTCGTTGTATTTTCCTCATACGAATAATCCTCCGCACATAATCGTCCCCGAAACCCCTCTAGGGACCAATTAAACTATTTACTCAATGATCGAGACGGTAAAATTCTTATTATAATCACGCTAGTAAATAAGGTAAAAATATAAGGGTCGGGATGTGACATGGTCTATGAGCCTTCACACTTATTCGTATGTGTTCCCTTAATCCCTCAATAAAAAAAGACAACAATACCAGTGAAGAAAAACCAGGTGCACGCCTTGACATCTTGGTGAATTGGTCCATATAAGCATCCACCGAACCCACCTGAGTGATACGTGCAAGAGCCGCCTGGTACTCTCCATAATTATGCACACTAAACTCCCGCATCAACAACTCTGACAACCTTCTCCATGAGTGTGGAGACTCATGTCGGAACATAAACCATCGGTCGGCTGCTTTATCAACCAAGTGCATTGCAGCTATAGCAAGCTTGCGCTCCTCCGGCACTTGATAGAATTCAAAATACTGCTCAACCCTGTGTAGCCATTCAATGGGGTCGCCACCCCCGAATGAGGCTAGCTCTAACTTCATTTGGCGCATAGAAGGCAAGGTGGGATCATAACCCAAGTGTTGCTGGCCAAAATTAGGGTTTGGAGTGTGAGTGGTGGTAGCATATGTGGTTTGTGTTTGGGGATAAGGCTGTGTTTGATGGTATGTTGGTGCTTAAGGGTAGGACACAGGAGGAGTATGGTGGAAAGGCAAGGGAGGGGGTCCAAAAGAAGCAGTATTAGGGAGAGGGTCACTATTATGCATATGGAGCTGGGAGAAGGGGTGCACAATACTGCACATGGTGTTTGCTCCAAAAGTCTAGCTTTGAGCACAGTAAGAGCCTGAACCTTGGGTCATAGCATGATTCCCACCATCAATATGCTGAAAATAATGTGCCATCTGCTGCCTACCAGTGTTAAAGGTCCCCAAGGCACTCGTTTCTCCTTGCTCATGAACATATATACCCAACGGACCACTCACTGTTGGTGGTAGCGACGCATGGGAGACCCTGACTAGGCCTGTATCACACTCACTAGCAAAACCAAGTATGACTTGGTCCTCACTCAGATTGAGAGGGTGATGGGACTTAGATACACTGCTCGTCGAATTGGTCATAGTTATGGCCATAGAGACCCCATCAGTGGAGGAGGGAGTGGTCCCTCGAGCCTGCAGAGTCGGTGACCCCGAGGTTGGTGGTAAGGATCCAAAACGCAGCATCAGATTCTCTCCCCAGTCGGTTTTCTCTAGCAACGCTTTGAACTGAGCCATCATATCAGCACTGAGTGTTGCCACATCTTCACGATGCATGACTAACGAGTCACTCAACGCCGAGATCTGAGCATTCGTATCAGCTCTGAGGACTTGGAAGTCATATTCAACCGGAGTAATCTCAGAAATGGATACAGAATTCGGTAGTTCTGCACCTGTCACCGTTTTGTTCTTAGCCATGGCCCTCAGATCGAGAGCTCTGATACCACTTGATAGGAGTGACCTATCAATGGAATCAGCGGAACAGAGAAAAGCTAAAGCTAATGCCAAAAGGGATAAAAGAAGTTGATTGATTGATTGATGGCTGCTCACAACCCTAGACAACCATATAAACCATACAACTTGATAGGATTGTGATACGTGGTCGACATCCATCGGTTGAAGGACAAAACCCTAATGCAACTAATTTACTTAATTAATGGAACTGCAACAATAATTAATGAGAACACGGCCCAACTCAAGAGAGCCATAACTCAAGCCCAATAAGAGAAGGCTGGGTCTGGGTCTGGTTCATATCAGAGGTAAAATTCCATTTATGGTGTGACGTGGGGTTTGGACGCAAGCATCGTAGTCTTGTATGAATTTCTATTTTTCTTATATTTTCTTAAGAATTCATACAAAAAATATGACGAGTGTAAATACATACATATATATATATATATATAGTTTAGCCTGAGGGGCTCTTTATTGCAAAGTATGGGAGACTAGCGAGGCTATTCATGTTTTTGTTAATTTTTAAGTTAAAAGCTTTTGAGCTGTCGCATGCAACATAATTTCTTGGAAATTAAATTAGGAAAGCAGAAATATTTTTATTTGTTCATTTTATTAAATTTATTTTTGTCCACTCACTCTAACGTTTTCAAATGTTTTCCCCTAGGCGCTTCGTTTTTAAATGCCCAGTTTCCAAGTTAGCATAGTTGAGATCGAGCATACATGGAGTCGAGGCATAGTCCATCGTATAGCTTCCGCTTATATATATATTATTTTCCCTTCACTGTTAGAATTGCTCTGAACCTATGAATTGTTGGATATGGGATTTTTGTTGGATTAGTAAATAGAAATTTGGAGCTGTTGTGATTTGTGGGGAGCACGAAGGCTCCAAGAGTTTATGAGGTTGGAGTTGGAACTTTTAGAAGTGTTTGTAAGTGTTTTATTTAAGAAGAATTGTCCATTTTCAAAGAAGGTTATGCCGAGTTTTCGGTAAATTTTTCTTAGAGGTCACTACCAGAAGAAAGGCGTTAGCCGATGAAAATAAAAAAACCAGGCCGACGAAATTAATATAATTTCGTCGGCTAAAGTTGAGCCGGCTAAAATTAATATAAAAAACCAGGCCGACGAAATTTTAAAAAGTTGAGCCGACGAAAAATATAATTTCGTCGGCTAAAGTGCCTTATATTTGCAGATCTGGACAACAACTCATCTGGAAAAAAAAACTATACGTAGAACTTTCAAACGCAAAAAAGTCGTGAAATAAGATATGACCATAATGGTGAAATACGTCTACGGTTGAAAAATCACGGTATTCTGGTAAAGTCTCGGTGCCGATAGTTACGGACAATGCAATTTACTCTTATTATTCACTATGCTGCAGATTTGGCATTTGGTGTCTGATTGACTATTGTGATACCTTTCCGGAAGCGTAACGGCGCTACGAGTCAAACTCATTGCAAGTGCCATGATGTATAGGCCTTTTTGGCCATCCGAGTCCGTTTAGGGCTTCAAAATGCAGTTTTCTTATTTTCGATTAGAGTTGACCGTTTGGATCGAGCCCTTAACGTTGTCGGATCCAGTTGAATTTCTTACCATACACATCTTTCGTCATAATGATCATATCTGACGGTCCAATTTTGGTTTGTGAATTTTAGTCATCGGAATCACAACGTGTCTACTATTTACCGTTATTATTCCCTATGGGGGAGCCCTATCATCAGAAGGTAAATGTCTCAAAATTTTTATATGGGCAGTTGCGTCTCATCTACGTGAGAGTTTTTTGTGTGGAAGGTTTGACCAAACTACGTAATATAGAGGGAGATATG
>NC_020494.1:1245259-1291587 GCF_000184155.1 Fragaria vesca subsp. vesca
TCGGCTATAGTATTTTTTTAATTTTTTTTTATAAGGTTTAGCCGACGAATTATGCCATAATTCGTCGGCTATAGTTATTTTTTAATTTTTTTGATAAGGTTTAGCCGACGAAATATACTATATTTCGTCGGCTATAGTTATTTTTTTAAATTTTTTATAAGGTTTAGCCGACGAAATATACTAAAGTTCGTCGGCTATAGTTATTTTTTAATTATTTATTACACACTTTAGCCGACGAATATCTTAATTGTTTCGTCGGCTAAAGTCTGGGAAAAAAACCGACGACATGTTTTTCGTCGGCTAATTGTGGGACTATAGCCGACGAAAAAAAAAATTTCGTCGGCTAAAGTCATCGCCAACGACCTTTTCCCGACGAAATCTTAGCCGACGATGGCTCGTCGGCCAAGATCTTAGCTGACGAATTAAGTTAACAGGCCGACAAAACTTTTTCGTCGGCTAAAGTGCTTGTCCTGGTAGTGGGTGGACCCCGTAGGATTTACTTTAGGTTTCAGGATGAAATTCAGGGTGAAATTCAGGGTGGGTCCTGACAGTTGTCTTCTCATGTGTTTGAGATAGTAAAAAGAGTAAGAAAATACTTTCCCCTTGAACTCCAAACATATCGTATTCCCTTCTATTTTTTTCTCACAACACATTATTTTATTGTATTAATTACATACTTTTTAACAACTTTCCAGATGACTTGCGTAGGTTAACATCGCCGCCTGTTGAACCCCTTGGTTTCACTTGCCAAAAGCACTTTGTAAAGCTCAGAGGTAGGGATGGAGCCAAGATTTTTAAAACAAACTAGGCTACATATTTATATAAGAAATTTAGGAAAAATAATTATTAAAAAAAAAAATTTAGAAGAAGAATTAATTTTTTTTTTTTTGTTACAAAAAAGTTTAGGTGAGAGCCTACACCACCATCGCCAGAGCAAAACTGCAGCCTCAACCCTGAAGGACTGACAGTGGACACGTACCTGTCAACCAGCCTCTAGGAATAAATTAAATTTGTACAATCCAAATCAATTCATTAGAACAATCATAAAAAGAAAATAAATAAATAAAAAATAGTTTAATCAAAAAATATTAAAATTTGAATAGTTTAAGATAGATTGGATAAAAGATTGAGCAAATCTCATAAATTGAGTTAAGAGACAACTTTACAAATTTACTATTCTATATGAAACTTTTTCACCGTTTGATTGCATGGGTTGTACAAACATAAGCAGATCATGTTTAAGATTATTAAGCCACTTAATTAGAACACATAAATGTTTCATGGGCTATAACACAGAAAGGATTGCACTATCCTCTGTCCTTGCTCAGAGGTGTCTTCATCACCAGCTTGATATGCATAAGAAAGTACAATAATTTTTCTATCTAACTAATACTATAAATCAGAGTATGTATACCAAAATATAAATTGTCTAAACAAGGTAAAATTGTCGAATTAAGCTAGTTTTGATGAAGTATAAAGTGTATAGACAAAGAGATAGCAAGAGAATCATCCTCTTATTCATTGATAGGAGCCCTTTACATAGGGAATTACACAATACCAATATGGTAAGGATATGAATACATAGATCTAGTCTAACTACATATCCTATTGGCATAAGGCCAAGGCACACATAAAGAATATCTAGAAAGATACAGAATATCTTAGAACACTCCCCCTTGTGCCGCGCGCTGATATGCCGATGGTGCTGATCTGTTGCCTCGTCAAAAACCTAGTCAAGTCACAAAAACCCTGTGGGAGAAAAACTGAACCTAGATCGTAGGAGAAAAAGAGTACAACGCACCCTTCACATTTGATAGTGACATGTATGTATGTGCTAGACTCCCCCTGAAGTTCGCACCTCTCCCTGATCTTTACATCCATCATAGGGCTCTTCCTGATTCTTACTAATCACGGAAATTTCAACAACTTAGCATGTCAATGCTCTTTAACATGTCTTCAAATGTGGCATTAGGCAATGATTAACTAAATCATGCCGTATTGTCCTCAAATGATCTTTTACACTTAGATCTTGAGGACAAGGACGCTTGTGAACTCAAAACATAAGTTCGTGCAGGAAATTAGATTTCCGCGCAGCATGACCTTCAGTTACTAGAACAGTCGTAACTTCCTCTAGGAAATACATATGAACGAACCGTAAATGGTTTTGGAAACTAGACTCATTTAGCTTTCCTAATTGTATATTACACACGTTCTGGTTCGTCAGGAGCTATTCACAAAGTCCCGTCGAAGTTGACTGTTTTGCCAAAATTAGATTCTCGGACAGATTCGTCCTACTTTATGAAAACGGCCATAACTCACTCAATATGATAGGTATGATCAAATGGTTGGTGTCCCTAGAAATTATACACATAGATCTTTCCAATGGTACCAATTTCACCATTTTCTAGTGAGTGAGATTTCCTGTAGGTCCTGTGGAAGTTGACCTACGAAACTAGGCAGATTCTGATTTCGCTATTGATGTGTCTTTCTTATGTAGGGATAGAATAAGCCTCAACCTTTCATACCATTAAGTATTGAAAAAGGAGTTACTGCCATTACATTGGCGTTGCGTGGGCGCATAGCTACACTTAGCTTTACAACTTTTCATAGCGAATGAGATGTCAAGTCTTTCGTATTGTGTTGAGTACATTGATGCGTCTAATTGTACTTAGATGGGAACTCCATCTCTTAACACATATTTGTCATCTTGCTTTAGACAAAACAACGGATCTCTCTTTAGAGTAAAGACTTTGACTAATCATGGGAGTATATGTAGGCCTCACTAGTTATAGAGCGCCTAAGCCGATTGATGAAAAATCATCATCAATACATTCATCGAGTGCCTTATCGAGACAGTGTCTTCCCAAGATCTTTTTCTTTGGATGTTGATACATATTGGCATCTCTTGATCCATCAAGAATCCATGTAAATCTGGAATGAACACGCAAAGGCATAATTCACCATATCCCTTCCAAATCAAGTAGAGTCCATGTGCATTTCAATACATTTAGCAAACGCACGGAAGCTCCTGTGGTTTGGAGCTACTTGATTCGGATGAATGAAGTCCGTTTAAGAGCTTCATGTATATCTCTGATCCCATAGAGATGTTATTATGACCACATTCATAGGCTGCATGTTCAGTTATTCAGAAACTACCAAACTGACAAAGTAGTGGAGTTCAATGACATCCATTACGAGGGCATATCTCATCCTAGTCGATCTCAGTGTGTGTTAGTGAGAGACCATGAGCCATAAAGTGAGTCTAAACTCTTGTTCTCACTACGCTATTTAACAAAGGTATAGTTGATAGGGTTTAGCTTGCGGTGTCGGCATCACCTGCCCAAAGACCTATCTCTTTGTTAATGCTAGATCGTATCTTTCCATTAGGCCAATCAACTAAGATGATATCCATCAACGAAAGGTGGTTCGATAGTAGACTCATTATCCCACGTCCTCATGGACACTAGTGTAATATTTGTAGAGATCTCTATATGGATTGGATTTGACATTGAGGCGTCCCCCAACGATAATCACAATTCAGACTTCATGAGACGGATTTGAGTATCACTGATCAATAGATCAGGTTGTGCCAAGCTCGCTTTCTTCCTAGTGCGAGAAAATATCGAACCTAAGGGCCTCCCTCCTTTTGGGGAGCCACACGACCTTGTGACACCAATTTTGCCACTATATGGCGTCACTATATCACCATCCATGGTAATGGCGTCAAGACCAACACATTTTGGTCACGCCATGTTCTCTTGATGGGACATCAATCCTTGCAGACATATTTGCAGCATGTGATCTCGTCACTTTAACACTTTAAGCATTTGGGATCAAGATGAGACTTAATGGGGACAAACCATGACAATTCACGTCGTTCCACTTGAACACTTGTGTTCTTATCTCCCCCTAACGGCGGGAATATTGTCTCATCAAAGTGACAATCCGCAATATAGCGGTGAAAGAGATCGCCTGACAAGATTTCTACATATGCAGATTATAGGTGGAGGTTCACATCCAACCTAAATACGTATTCATCTCAAATGACCCATCATTGTGCGCAGTGGCAGTGCGATTTGGCACCTAGAATAAATATCTAGCTAAGCTCAAGGATTGGAAATCCGTTTCAATCCTGTCGAGCTCAAGACTTACAATTTCGTGTCAATCCTGGTACACAGTCACGAGCTGTAGTACAACAATATTCAATGATGGTGGGTCGTAGATGAATAGTCAAGCTGCATGCAAATATTGCATAGCCCCAAGACGCAATAGAAAGATTGGTGGGCATCAATAATGTTCGAGCGACAAGCTAAAGTTGCTTAGTCATAGTCTCGGTGAGACCGTATTGCATTTGAACATGGGGTACAGGACACTTCAACTTACATCCCGATAAACTTTTTTAAAGAATGGGTAGTGAGCCTGTAGAAGTATAAGCAGCATAAACAGTAGATAATAGTGTAACACGTGACCAATGTGCTAACACTTCAACTAACACCATAAAGCATAAAAGGTGTCCGCAAGTTGGTTGTATCTATCTACATAATTTATGTAAGAATAGAATGTTCACTTTTGTGTTATTTAGCGTAGGAGGGTCTCACTCCTAATTTAGCTAAAGAATAGGCTTTCAAAACGAGTAATGAGCATTGCAGGGGGCCAATGCGACATCGAGGGAAGACCGGTGTACCTCAATTGCTTGAGGAATTGACTGGACGGCCTCCGGGAAGTTGGAGCCATGTTCGGGTGACGTCAATGTCCCCCGGGTCACCACCATGCTTCATGGTGATGCTAGATCCCGAATGTCTTCGTTTTGAGCAGAAGAATGGATATCCATGAGAATTTCTCAAAATTTGGACCATTATGTCTCTTCCAGGATGACCGATTTGGTCAAATCAAAGCCTATATAAGTCGGTGTCCCAAATATCATGTTTGGCGACAACATGAGATTCGATATTCGAATCGTAGTGACATACAATCCACTAGATTGACTCATGAATTTCTCCAAGATGCGCTTCAGTCCGCATTCATGAGAAGGTATACACAAAAGAATTCTTGTTCATTCTCACAATGTGTTTTCAAATGAAAACTATTAGCAGGAATGTCTTTAAAGCTCAATATGGTTCGATTGCCTCTCAATGCATAGAGGGTATCTGTGACATTGATCATGGTGTCATGAGGCATCAAGATTTAAGCTAAACCGCGTCCTTCAATGACCGGTATGATTCAATCATTGTAGTCACAGAAGATTTACAAAGGCACAAAATCCAAAGATAGTTGCCGGTTCCTTAGAATGTTGTGGATAGTTCCACTATCTGCGAAGCACTCAATGTCTCGATGAGACATATCTACAAGAAGGAGTAGATAGGCTAGTTAATAGTTCCACTTGAACCATTTAGAAGGATTGAAAGAAGCTACGAAAAACTGCAATCCCGAGAGTGCATAAAAATTTCCGCGCAGAATGACCTTTGCGCACTAAAACAGCCATAACTTCCTCGTTAAAATAGATATAGACAAACCGCAAAAAGTTCTAAAAACTAGACTCATAGAGCTTTCCAATGATATAAAGCTCACTGTCTGGTTCATCCGGAGCTGTTCACAAAGCTCAAACGAAGTTAACTGTCCAGAAGGGACAGATTGCTGTTTTTCGCAGAATTGGCATGTGCGAAGCTGTGAAGCTTGCAAGTGGCGTGTAGGCTTTTGCCTTAGCCACAAGTGATAGCGACCGAAACCGGGCGTTTCAATTAAAAACCCTTTTGTGTCAATTATAGTATATAGCAAATAAGGGTATCGTTACAAGCCGGGGATTGAGGGTACCTTTACAATTACGTTAATTACAAAACAAAAGATGATAGTACTAGAGATATGGGGTTTTGTGATTATAAACAAGAGAAAATAAAGAAACAAAATAAATCAGAAAATATCAAATGGATGAGACGTTAGAGACTTGGAAATCCACCACCAAGTATGTTTCAAGACATGTTAACAACCAAAGCTTCAATCATTAAGTCACAAATCGGTATCAATCAAGAACAAACCGTGAACGCATTGCGTAAGTCCTTATTACTTCCCTTGAATACTTAAGTAAGATGAACGCACCATTACTAAGCCTTTAGAATAACCGATCAAGGTATAGACGCTATCCTATCAACAAATTATTCTAAGCATTATGATCAATGAAAGTGATTGAACAAGTATGCAAAACTAGTGTGGAACGCCTACCTAGCATGCAATCCTTTTTATTTGGTTTCACCTATTGTCCTATAGGTTTTACTACTTTGAACTAAGCCGTATTAACCGTTTAGGAGATTAAACAACCTAATTCTAGCCCCACTCACAAGTTCATAATGTTCTATGTTGCGCATACATGAACATAAACAAGCAAGAGTTCTCCATAAACCAAAACCAAATAAACAATTTGAAAGACTTAATAATTCAAAACCAAGGTTCAAAACAATATCTAAAACATTCTTGGGGCTTCAAACCTCGCCCCTAACTAAGAGAAATCAGCCACACATGGCTGCAAAGACACACAAGGAGAATAAAAGATGACAAAGGAAAGATAAACCGTGGATGATGGAGAGATCAATGATGGCTTGGCGGCTTCCTTGTGCGAGTCTGCAACTATGGATGTTCTGATGATGTGAGATCGCTGGCCTCCTCTCTTCTTCTCGTCCTCTCCCTCTTTTCTTAACGTCCTCCCCTCTTTTCTTAACGTCCTCCCCTCCTGTCCTCTTCTGTTGTGATTAGGGTTATAAAACCCTCAAAACTCGTCCATGGGCTTGCCAAAGTGGTCTGGGCCTCAAAATAGAAGTTTTGGTCCAAATCAGAAATTCGGGCAGACTGACTTTCGGCCACTTAAACGGTCATAACTTCTTCTATAAAATAGGTATTGATGATCCGTAAAAAGTTCTGGAAAGTAGACTCTTGTAGCTTTCCATTGATATATGGCACATCTCCTGCATCATTGTGAGCTGATCACAATCTTCTGTCGAAGTTGACTGACGATTTCTGGCAGATTTTCTGATTTCTTTCCTTGCACAACATGGATTCCTTTTCCTTCAAGATTTCTCCTCTTTTGTCTCTTTTAGGCTCCTTGGCTTTATTTATGACCTAAAAACACAAACTTAGTTAATATGAATATTGTTAAGGGAATTACATAGCTAAATATGGTCGGAAATACATTATAAACGTAGCATTTTGTGCTCCTATCAACAAGTGACGTGTGTATGATCAAAACCAAGTCCTTTCGGTCATTCTAAGGTCGTAAACTCCATGACTAGTTAGCAAAAGCTCCTTGACATGAACATAAACTAACTCAGAGGACCTAGAGGATTAGATCATGATGATAATTTTCCGGTTTTTGATAAGTCTTCAACGTCTTTTGCAAGACGGCAATTGGTTTAATAGCGTAGGGGGATCCAAAATCAAAAGCTTTCGGTAACTCCAAGTCAGTATGACCAGACATGTCCGTGGAGGGTCGGTAGTGCAGGCACACTTGAAACCACTATCTCCTTAATTTCGGACAATTCTAAGACATCACACTGAGCTTGGATGAGCCTAGTTGAACAATTGATGATGGAAAATCCGCTATAGGGTAGAAGACTTAACCGGAAACACGTGAGCGATCCTCTTTGAGGATGCAGTGCCATGAGTCACCTTTAAAAGAAGGGACCAAAATCCGCACAATATGCCATGTCTCTAAGGACGATGTAAGAATATACATCTTTTTTGTAAATCAATATGAACCATAAGAGGAGAATAGTTTCACTTCGAAAAAATTCCCAAGGCATTCATTATTGCTAATGTGAGTATATATCGAGATCTCGAATAAACAAAGGACATCGATACGATGTCTTATTACATATAGCTTGGAAAGAAAATCAATGTCTAGCCAATGACATCAAAGTCAGGGGTAGCTAGAGCTGTTGATTTTTCGTACTTTTTGTATGCATTCATAATTTGAAGGAGCTTGACAATCTTGAACCAGTGATCCGAAAATCCACAACGGTTGCATTGTCATGAGCTGACGTGAGTAGTTTTGACAAAATGGTGTCTAGACCGGGAGTGTCGCTATTAGAGCCGTTGCCATGACCCATATTGTTGTCCCCACATTAGGGGATAATCCTAAATAAATTTATCACATTAGCGTATATATACAATTCCCGTATGTATGATCAAAATCAAGTCTCGTTGGTAATTCCAAACCAACTTAGGGGACCTAGAGAACTTGATGATGATCGAATCCGCTAAAGGTTATAGATCATGATGCCACAAAAGATTATCGACAATATGTAGTCAATTAAAGTGGTAAGCAATCCACTTGACTAATAACTCAACAAGTAGAGTTATATGGACGTTTCAAGAAACGCTCCATGAGTGCATTCCACAGTACTTTGTGGTCATTACTTTTTGCACAGATTACCATTGAATGCTTGTCGATGTGGCGCGTCAAAAACTTTGAGCGCAGGAGATGTGAAATCTCGGCATCTAGGCTTGTTAGCCTAGGGGTCAAAATATGTGGTTTAATCCTTTCCAGTGAAAGGTTCCATAGATACCAAGCGAAGATTCGCCTTAGGTATCGAGTACGTCAAAACTCAATGAGCAGAATGTTACGTTGCTCTTGCATACAAAACCAAGCAGTTATGAGACTCGATAGAGGTCACAAATCAAGCTTTTAATGGTTTGTCCTTCGGATTGATCATACACAATCCGAAAAAAGCCGCGAATTGATCAAATACAATTCGGAAAAGGCCTCGGATTGATCAAACACAATCCAGAGAAAGGTCGGGGTTGATCATACACAACTCGGACAAGGAAGCAAAAGTGATCAAACACACTTTTGACCCGCAAATAAAATTCCGGGATTTTTGGTACCTGCACACACAAAATCCCAAGCATAGAATGGAGATGGAGAAGGGAGGAAAGGATTTTATCCTCCCCGAGTTATTGAACTTGAAAAAGTTTAAGGTTTCAAAACATACCTTTCTGGTTTCTTTGGAAGACGAGCAATCTTGAAATCTTTGGTTTCTAGAGGCTGCTGAGAGGAGAAACAACGTTTTGCCTACTTATACTTCGAATTTGGGGCTGAAAATTTTACAGGAGGAGTAGCTCTGGATGGGGGAAGCTGCTGCCAAAATTTCAGGTTGATCGGAGCAAGGGAAGGTGGTGAACCGGTGGTCGGTAGCGGCGGCGGTCTGGAATCTTCCGGCGGTCTGTTCGGAGACTTTCCGGCCGGTTCTCAGGGTGAGGCCGGCGGCGTTGGATCCGGGACGGAGAGAGCTTTCTGGGGATATAAAACTCCAGCAGAGGGCAGTCGGAATTTTGGTCGCAAATCGGGAAAAACAAGGCTGTCTGATTTTAGGGTTTGGAAAACAAATGGTGGGCTATTGGCTCTAGGGTTAGAACAAAGTGCATGATAACCTGATGAAGTATAAAGTGTATAGACAAAGAGATAGCAAGAGAATCATCCTCTTATTCATTGATAGGAGCCCTTTATATAGGGAATTACACAATACCAATATGGTAAGGATATGAATACATAGATCTAGTCTAACTACATATCCTATTCGCATAAGGCCAAGGCACACATAAAAAATATCTAGAAAGATACAGAATATCCTAGAACAAGTTTTGTTTTTTGCTCTTTTGTTTTTTTATCTCTACTGTCTCTCTTTCCAACTATCATCATCCCTATTTTCTTTTCATTATACAATAGGGATGATGAATGAGAGAGAGAGAGAGAGGAACGAACAAAAAAAAACTATCTTGAATAGAGGGTATTTGAGTCATTTTAGCAAGTTAACGATCTTTTTTTTACGATCAACTGACGAAAAAGGTAAAATTGTCGAGATTTGAGGGTACATGGGTGTTTCTGGAGAATCCCGAGTCGGGTTGCAGAAGCTGATGGTGTGTCTGGTAGGTGATTGGCTATCTTCCCGCTGATTTGTAAACAAAAGGATGACCAGGGGCTTCCGGTCTTTCCTCCTCTGATGGTTAAGTCAGTATATGCTGGTTGAATGTAATTACTAGGGTAGTTAATGATACCTAACAAGCTGGTGGCTGGGCCATATTTATGGCCCAGAGTGGGTTCTCTTCACTTGAAAACCGATGTGGGACAACTGCCTTTGCTGTTACTTCAAACACCCAGCTCCCTTATGCCTTCTGAAACCGTTCCCGGCCCAATGCTGCCACCAAGGTCGGGCTCGGCCCGTCCTACACATGGGTGAGAACCCTAGGGCGGCCTCGGTTGTCTTGACCATGGTGGGATGCTTGCTGGTTTTATGTGCAACTGACTACAAGTCCCCCCCAAGTTCCCGTTCAAGACACATCTTGAGTGGGGACTTGCTAAATAAGCCTATAGACCAGTATATTTCAAATGAGCTCCTGCCCATAGTCCCCCCAAGTTCGTACTTATGACATGGGTTGAACGGGTGTTACATTTTCCATGGACAAAGGTAGCGAGCCCTTTCCATATCCAGTGTTACTACTCGAGTGATGGGGTGTTAATGTCGTCCGTGGTTTATCAAGCCACTTGCTCCGTTTTTAAAAGGATCATATGAAATGACCGGCCCAAGCCTCTCGGTTCAAACTTATCCGGGACGTACATTTCTTACGCAGTTGTTGAACGCGGTGGAATGCCTATCCTGGTTGAATGCCTCTCTCGGTGGTACTCACCCGTGATATGTCTTTCACTATTGGTCTTGGTGATACTCACCCGAGATAGGACTTTTACTGGGTGGAATGCCAATCTCTCGGTCGAATGCCAATCTTTGTGGAATGTCAATCTTGGTCGAATGCCAATCTCGGTCGAACTCACCTTGGATAGGTCTCGGCTGTACTCACACGGGATATGACTTTCACTTGGAGTTAGGATCACAGTGATGCTCGCCCGAGATGGGTCTTTCACTTAGGAGGTGGTGTGTTGCTGTGGTAGGTGCATTAAATGCATGTTCGCCAGATGTCGCCATATTCCTGGGGATAACTGACGGGCAATTAATGCATGTCGCTTCATTCTTTCCTTCTTCCAGAAGGTAAGAGGGTTTGAGCTATGTGGCATCATCTTGCGGTTGCATCCGACGGGTACACTACCAGAAGAAAGGCTTTAGCCGACGAAAATAAAAAAACCAGGCCAACAAATTTTTTTTTCGTCGACTAAAGTGGACTTTAGCCGACGAAATTTTCCTTCGTCGGCTAATTTAAAATTTTCGTTGGCTATGGTCAACTTTAGCCGACAAAATTAATATTTCGTCGGCTGAATAATTTTTTTCGTCGGCTATAGTCTGTGAACTTTAGCCGACAAAATTTTTAAAAGTTTAGCCGACGAAATTTTTAAACTTTAGCCGAAGAAACTTTAAAAAGTTGAGCCGACGAAATTATAGACGAAAAATATAATTTCGTCGGCCAAAGTACCTTATATTTGCAGATCTGAACAACAACTCATATGGAAAAAAAAACTATACGTAGAACCTTCAAACACAAAAAAGTCGTGAGATAAGATATGACCATAATGGTGAAATACGTCTACGGTTGAAAAATCACGGTATTCCGGTAAAGTCTCGGTGCTGATAGTTGCGGTCAATGCAATTTACTCTTATTATTCACTATGCTGCAGATTTGGCATTTGGTGTCTAATTGACTATTATTCACTAACGCCATGATGTATAGGCCTTTTTGGCCATCCGAGTCTGTTTAGGGCTTCAAAATGCAGTTTTCTTATTTTCGATTAGAGTTGACCGTTTGGATCGAGCCCTTAACGTTGTCGAATCCAGTTGAATTTTTTACCATAGACATCTTTCGTCATAATGATCATATCTGACGGTCTAATTTTGGTTTGTGAATTTTAGTCATCGGAATCACAACGTGTCTACTATTTACCGTTATTATTCCCTATGGGGGAGCCCTATCATCAGAAGGTAAATGTCTCAGAATTTTTATATGGGCAGTTGCGTCTCATCTACGTGAGAGTTTTTTGTGTGGAAGGTTTGGCCAAACTACGTAATATAGAGGGAAATATGAGAGTTTTCGTGTGATAAGTGACGATGGATTATGGTTTACCGTTTCGATCGAGCCCTTAACGTTGTCGGATCCAGTTGAATTTTTTACCATAGACATCTTTCGTCATAATGATCATATATGACGGTCGAATTTTGGTTTGTGAATTTTAGTCATCGGAATCACAACGTGTTTACTAATGTTGTATAACTTGTTTAGTAGGTTATACAACTTTGTGAACCAACTCTACATAGGAAGCAAAATTATCAAAAATCTCGTGAAATAAGATATGTTCAGAATAGTGAAATACGGCTATGGTTCAAAAATCACGTAAA
Organism: Fragaria vesca subsp. vesca; assembly: GCF_000184155.1. Lineage (NCBI taxonomy): Eukaryota > Viridiplantae > Streptophyta > Magnoliopsida > Rosales > Rosaceae > Fragaria > Fragaria vesca. The sequence continues at coordinate 1,257,583 of NC_020494.1, forward strand.
TCGGGTAAAGTCTCGGTGCCGATAGTAGCGGTTAACCCTATTTACCGTTATTATTCTCTATTGGGAGCCCTATCGACGGAAGGTAAATGTCTCAAAATTTTTATATAGGCGGTTGCGTCTCATCTACGTGAGATTTTTTCGTGTGGAAGGTTTGACCAAACTACGTAATATAGGGGGAGATATGAGCGTTTTCGTGAATTTATAGATTTTAGCCGACGAGATATTAAAAAAGTCGTCGGCTAAGGTCAAAAAATTTCAAAATTTTTTGGGCGGTAAACCAAAGTTGGAGGAAAATTTTCAAAGGACTTTAGCCGACGAAAATATATGAAAAGTCGTCGGCTAAAGTCGAAAAATTTTCAAAATTTTCAACCAAATTTTTTTGGCGATCAACCAAAATTTTCAAAAGAGTTTAACCGACGAAATTCTTTATATAGGCGAAGATGGATGGTAAGAAGTCTATTATCTGCCAGATTTTCTTCTCAGCCTAGCTCCGCCGTTAAGCCACCGGAGACCGCCACAGTTGTCCCAAAAGCTTCGCCGTCGTCTCTACTTCATTGCTGGATAGGTGGTGCATCGAGTGGCGCCGCCGTGAGGGATAAATGGAGCTCTAAAACTCCGCCGTTTCGGATTCGGTGTCGATCGAATTTCTCCTTCCTTAGGTCACCATTTGGTGAGTTCTATATATGGATAAGTTGAGTTTGATTAGTACTACATTCCCCTAGAATTTGGTAGCTCGATTCGGTGTGTGTGAAGAGAAACGAAGATTTGAAGTTTTTAGGGTTTAAAATTGGGGATTTTTATATTTTGAGTCGATTGACTTATTTAGGCTTAGAATTGAGCTTCGACTTCTTCTAGAGAGTTGTTCGAAATGTTGAGAGGAAGATTCTGTCAAATGTTGGTCATGATTGGAGGTGGCCGAAAGTTTCTGCAGTTTTTTTTTTCAAAACCCAGCAACTTTTGCCGACGATATTTAAATACTATATTCGTCGGCTATAGTATTTTTAATTTTTTTATAAGGTTTAGCCAACGAATTATGCCATAATATAGTTATTTTTTAATCGTTTTATAAGGTTTAGCCGACGAAATATACTAAAGTTCGTCAGCTATAGTTATTTTTTTAATTATTTATTACACACTTTAGCCGACGAATATCTTAATTGTTTCGTCGGCTAAAGTCTGGGAAAAAAACCGACGACATGTTTTTTGTCGGCTAACTATGGGACTATAGCCGACGAAAAAAAAAATTTCGTCGGCTAAAGTCATCACAGACCACCTTTTCCCGACGAAATCTTAGCCGACTATGGATTTTAGCCAACGAATTAAGTTAACAGGCCGACGAAAAAGTCCCCTCTTTTTCGTCTTCACTTCTCACTCTCTTCTCCGGCCGCCTTCGCTCTCTTTTCTGGTTTTTCTCTCTGTTTTCTTTCAAGCTTCTGCTTTAGGTTTTCTTTTATGCTCTGTGGTTTCTTGCTCGTTTGCTTTCTTTGCCTGTTTCTCTGTTTTCGCTGTGCCGCCATCGATTCTTGCGATTGCGAGGTATTCCCTGCCCTCCTCGTTTCCGGCATTGCTACTGCATTGAGAATCTGGTAAGTTTCTGCGTTGCTTTGTGTTGCCTCTGTTTTTGCTTTGCCTCTGTTGTGCCTGTGTTGTGCTGGTTTTGGGTAAAAACTATGGGTTGTGGTATTCTAGGGATTTCTGGGTTTAGGGTGTGTTAAGCTATGCCCTTTGCGCTTGCTCCCGGCGGCGCATACTAATAGATCTTAGGGTTTGTTATAGTAGGGTAAATGGATTCCTGAAGTACGACCAACTTAAGCGGGGCTAGCACATCCTCTCGACCGATAGTAGATGACGACAAAAGGATGGAGGAGTACATAAGTCGACCATCCCGCCCGGGTGAACCGTCTAAGTCGAGGCTTGAAGACGTAACTTATGCCGTACCCGCCCGGGATGTCGATTGGTCTGCCGGGGTTTTTCATGGCGTCCCAATGACCAGCGTCCTAGGCACTGCTTCCTCTGGGCGGTATATCTTAGAGGATGGGACCGTGTGCGACGAGCCTGAGTGCAGCATAACCCCGGCTGAGATCGAACAGTTTCGGGAAGACTGGGGCATCCCGCCCGTGATTACCTTCCATGGGCTTTATGAAGACGAGTTGGCGTGCTGTCCGAGAGACGGCTTAGTTGCTGTGCACGACAACATGTTTAGGAACGGTTTCTCCTTCCCGCTTCCTCAGTGCGTGCAGTACCTGCTGAGCATGCTTCAGCTAGCTCCCGGGCAGATCCCCCCAAACCAGTGGCGCCAACTGCTTTCCATGTGTTGCCTGTACTACTTGTCCGACATGGGATGGCCGACAATCAACGAGTTTTGGGCTCTCTACCACCTATCATACTCGAAGAAGCAAAACTGTGGCGAGTGTGTGTCCTTCGCCGCTCGGGATTACATGTCTCCCGTTACAGATCTTCCAATGTCCATAAATAACCACTGGCATTCAAAGGTCGTGCTTGCAGGTGGGCGATGGCAAAGAAACTGCCCAAAGTACGTTGTGCCCAACCTGTTTAGGTATATCCGGGATCAGTCCTTCTCGCTATCTAAGATCAAGAAGCAATGTATCGGTCGGATATTTGCGGCCTGGCCATCGGACGAGGATCGCAGCTCGTACAACTTGACTTGGTGGAGTGTGCTAGTTCACTGTGAACTCGGCCGCATGCCTGGTGGGGTTCCCGGTTAAATGTCGCTCGGTTGCTATTGTTGTTTTTTTTACTTGTGCTTTTTCTTTTGTTTTGTGTTGACTATTGTGCTTGTATGCAGCTAAAGTTCCTAAGCGCAAGCCCCATGACTCACACCTGCGCGACATGGACTTTGATATGGACTTGCTGAGCAACCTCTTGGAGGTCGGGAAGGTGGCCTCTCATACCGAGGTGAATGTTACTAACTCTACTGCCCGTGTCTCCGAGGACGCTATGCTCCTGGAGATTCCTGACAATGGGTATGGAAATCCGCCTTCTGACAAGGAGGGACCCGCGAGTACCGGTGACATGGTCAACGTCCACTTGGGCGAGAAGAAGAAGAGGACGTCATCCAATAAGTCGAAGTCTCAGCGGGATGAAGGCGTGACTTTGACCTGTATAAGCGTGACTGTCGCCTCGCCCCCTGGGAAGAAACAGAAGTCGGCCGGTTCCTCAGTCGGCAACCCGGTGACCTTGAGCGCTCTCGCTCCTGCTCTTCCCCAGATCAAGAGGACCCCCATCTGGTAGATACTGGATGAGTATGGGTGCGCTGACGAAATGTTCGTCCGTAGCATGGTGGGCGACTTGAAGGGAATCGAGCTGGACCGGATCAGGGTAGGGTCTAATTCTCCTCAACAAAACCGGCAATATGCCCGGGAGGCCATGATGAAGGTAAACTTCTTCTTTCATATGCCAATTTACTGTCCAGGATGCTGTATTTAATTTATTTTCTCTTTGCAGGCTGTATTTGCTGTCTATGCCATCGATGCCAGCGAGGACTCCAATGAGATGAAGGAGCGCTTGGCTAGCCTTAACGACCAGATTAGCTACCTCCGAGCCGAGCAGAAGAAGATGGAGAAAAACTTAGAGGCCGAGAAGAAAGAGAAGCTCTCGTTGGCTGACAAGTTTGCCAAACTCAGCCTTCATACCAAGGATCTAGAGGGAAAAGCCGAACGGGTGGCAGCTTTGGATTGTGATATAGACGTGCTTCAGCGGGAGAATGCTAAACTAAGGGCTAAGCTGAAGGAAAGGGACGACCAGATTGTCGACCTGTAAGGCCAAATTCCCGCCTAGGGCGAGCTTGCTGTGGCCAAGTTCAAGGAGTCGAACAAGCTGAAGTCTATGCTCAAGGCTGCCCGAGAGTGTGGCATCACCGAGAAGTTTGGTGAATGGGGCCGCCTTGGGTATCTGGACAAGGCGAAGATGACTGCTTACCTGATCGCTGCCAAGGAGGCCAAGGAGAGGGAGGCGAAGTCCAAGGCGGCTACCGAAAAAGAGCCCGAGAGCGCGGGGGGGTTGACAGGCGAGCCGTCCGAGAAAGACACGGAGGCCGGCGCTGTTGGCAAGGACACCCTGGCCGAGTCGTCTGAAGATGAAGAAGAAGACGGCCTCGAGGCATAGGTTGTATTGTTTTTTGTTTTTTTGTAAGACAATGGCCTTGTGCCCTATCCCGGTGATGACACATCCCTGGTGCTTTTGTAAATGCCCATTGGTGGTACATTCCCGGCATTCCGGGTTTTAATATATTATGCCTTGATCATCTTGTCATCTGCTCCTCTCCCGTATTATATTATATTGTGTTATGCCTGTCCCGCTTGTTACTGGGGATTTTAATAATTTATTACCCATCCTGTTTGGTGTTACTTGGGATGGATTACCGCTGGACTTTAATGACTTAAACTTCCTGGTGGATTACCTATCTCGTTTGGTGTTACTTGGGATTTTAATGACTTATGCCTCCTGCTAAAAGATTCAATCATTACTTGTTTGAATTGAACTTCCCCATTCCTGTTTCAAGTCTTTCAAAATCAATGGAGGCCTCCTCTGGGACATGTTGTTCTTCCGATGGCAACAATACTTACAAATATACATTTTAAAAAAAGGTGGATCTCGTCCCCGTTTTTACAATGGGTAGAACCTCAGGTGTTCCGTATTCCAGGGGCGCCCGGTGACTATCCCATCTTGATCCCGAAAAAAGAAAGCTGACCTCTTCAACAATCTAGTACGGCCGGCCCTTCCCAGGTTGGATCCAAGGCTGTTGTCTTGGTCATGATTTTCTTCATGACCCAGTCCCCTAGTCCCAACGTTCGGGCCCTGACTTTACTGTTGTAATGGCGTGCAACTCGTTGTTTATAGACTTGGTTGTGTAAGTCTGTTCTCTCCCTCCTTTCCTCGATGAGGTCGACGTTCAATTGGAGGCCTTCCTCAATTGTTTATAGACTTGGTTGTGGCGTCGAAGTTCTCGACCTTTCCCGATGGTATTGATGTCTCGATCGACAAGACAGCCTCTGTGCCAAAGGCCATGCAGAAAGGAGTTTCTCTCGTTGCTTCTGTTGGTGTGGTTCTAATTGCCCATAATACCTCCGGCAGCTTCTGTGCCCACAGACCCTTGGCGTCATCTAACTTCTTCTTCAAAAGCTTTTTAATAATTTTGTTAACTGCCTCCACCTGATCATTAGTTTGTGGGTGTGCCACCGATGCGAAGACCATCTTGGTGCCCATTTCCTTCGTGAACTCAATTAGATGGTTATTGTTAAATTGCGTTCTGTTGTCCGTGACGATTGTCTCCGGGACCCCGTGTCACATCTCGACTCTTATATTTTTACCTTATTTACTAGCATGATTATAATAAGAATTTTACCGTCTCCGTCATTAAGTTAATAGTTTAATTGGTCCCTAGAGGGGTTTCAGGGACGATTATGTGCGGAGGATTATTCGCAAGAGGAAAATACGACGACGGTAAAAATAGTAAATTTTAGCTAGTAAAAGGTAATTTTTATTCGGGTATTATTTTTTCGGCGTGTTTTATTTTGGAGTGGGTTGATATATGAGTATTGGACCGGTTTGGAGAGGCCCAAACCCATCTCCCTCTTTTTCTCTTCTCCCTCTCTCCCCGGCCTAGCCCCCGAGCCTCTAACCCGCCGGAAGAGGAGAAATCCCGCCGGAGACGCCGGGAAGCATTTCGCCGGAACTCCCTCCTCCGGCCACCAATCCGGGCAAGCTTGGTACAGTTTTGTAGCCCTCCAACCCAGCAGCCTTGCCCTAAAAGGACTCACTCCCTCTTGAGCTAGGTAAGGAGAAATTTGAGGTGGAAGTTTTATGGTGTTTTTGATGTTTTTAGTCGATTGCCCTAGTTAGGCTTGGAATTGGTGTTTGTGCTAGTTAGGAAAGTTGTAGAGCATGATGAGAGGATGATTCTATCAAAATTTCATAGGTTTTGGAGGTCGCCGGAATTGGCCTCCGGCCGCCGCTGCCGGCGGAGCCGACGCCGCCGGTTTGGGAGATTTTTAGGGTTTTAAATGTGGAATATTAAGGGGATTATATTGAGGTGATTTATGGAATTTTTGGATGAGATTTGGATAGGTTTGTGAATTTCCGAAGTTTGGTATTTTTGGCGGTTAATTAATGTAGAATCCGGCCGTAAGATTTAAGTCGTATTTTTGGGGAGGTTATATTTACGACTGCCGAGGATGATATTTAAGTTCGGATCGTTCCGATTTAAGAATATCGAAGTTAGGCAATAATGAGCGTGTTTATGGCTCTCGGGTAATTTTGCCTATTTTGATTAATTATTGGATTGTTAGTTGGGAAATTAATATTATATTTAGAACAGGACGTGAGGAGGCTCGAGCAGACTAGACCCCAGATCGACATCAGGCTTAGGCCTAATTTGTGAGTGGACTTTTGTTTTAAATAATGTGCATGCGAAATAATTTATGTTGTTGGAGAATAATCGAAATTGAGAATTTCGGTGAGTATATATATATATCCATATGTGGATGATTATGAGAATAATATGTATATGAGAGAATGCTAGCTAGCTATACGTGCTTTTCCACCATACTGAGGTAAAATTCCATTATGGTGCGACGTGAGCGTTAGACGCAATCGTCGTAGCCCTATATAAATATAATAATTTATACTGAAAAATTCATAAGAAACGATATGTACGTAGCTGCCATCCAACTAACCCAAAGGAATTACTTGGCTCAACTAACAGTCTTTCAAAGTAAGATCAAGGATGTAAGAGAAAACAATGCCTCGATATTTAGACGCAAAGATGCATTTGCAACAATGCGAGTTCTGTGAGCGGTGTACAATAATCATCCATTTAAGAACAGTATATAAATAACACATCCATATCCTTTACAACAAAATCATACAATGTAAATACATTTTACATGATGAACCCAAGTTGCATATGACAATTCTGCAACTCTTGAGTCTAAATTGCGTATATATATTTATACACCGTCTTTTCCACCTTAATGAGGTAAAATGCCATTATGGTGCGACGTGAGCGTTAGACGCAAGCGTCGTAGCCTTGTGTGAATTTTCTATTTATTTTTGTTGTTTCAAGAAAATTCATACAAGGGATATGACGAGTGTAATACATACATATTTTATTTTAGCCTGAGAGGCTGTATTTTACTGAGCATTGGAGACTGGCCGGAGCTAGTCATAAAATTTCCAGTTTTCGTATTGAGTGTTTGAGCTGTCGCATGCAGCACATTTTTCTATGGAAAAGTAAAATTGGGAAAGCATAAAGAATTATTTCATTTATTTTATTTTTGTCCACTCACTCTAACGTGTTCAAATGTTTCCCCTGGGCCCTTCGTTTTAAAATGCCCAGTCTGCAGAGTTCGGGTTGGACCTAGTAGGAGACGAGGCATAGTCACCCGCATTTCCACCACTTTTCATCAGTAGGTTACTTGTTTAACCTACCTGTGGTTTCTTTTTCCGCTAGTGTTTAGTAGCTCTGAATACTTGGGTTTAATGTATATTATTTCGGTTGTGGGTGAAGACTTGTTGTCGCATTAGAATATTTGTTGGAGGATTTATGTTATCTTTTGGATAATTATATTTGATGTTTGGATAATGTTGTGTTGTTAGTGGTAGTTGTATTTGGGGAGCACGTAGGCTCCAGGAGTTAAGGTTGGATTAAAATTTTTGGAAGTGTTTGCAGGTTTTCTTTAGGAAGGGTTGTCCATTTTCAATGGAGGTTATGCCGATTTTTCGGTAATATCTTTCTTGGAGGTGGTCCCCGCACGTTTTACTTCGAATTTCAGGGTGAAATTCGGGGTGGGTCGTGTCACCCCGAATCTGCAATATATGTTTTTCAGCAGGAAATTCTTCACGCACTCGGTGGTTATCTTCCTCAGGGGCTCCGCTTCCACCCACTTCGTGTAATAGTCAACAACCACTATTACGTAGTTGAATTGGTCGGGAGCCGTCGGCAGTATCCCGATGAGATCCAAACCCCATTGTGCAAAGGGCCAGGGAGACAATAGGATTGAAGGAGCGATAGGCGGGAATGTGTCTCGTTGGCATGCAAATGACATTTATGGCATCTCACCGACATCTTATCCGCCATGGCGCCCATGTTGGGCCAGAAGAACCCTGTTCGGAGTGCCTTATGCGCTAGCGATCGGGATCTAGAGTGATTCCCGTACACCCCCTCATGTATTTCTTCCATGATCACCTCTCCTTCCTCTTCTGTTACGCACTTCAGGTTCGGGAAACTATAACCTCTGCGGTATAGCTTCCCGTTCATGAGTGTGTACCTGGCATATCTCAATTGCAATTTTCGGGCTTGCCGCCTGTCCTCCGGGCGCAGCCCCTCTTTCATGAACTCGATTATGGGGTCCATCCACGTTGGCTTTCCGGGTCCCGCCTCGACCATGAATATCTCCGAGATGGTTTTACTGATGCTCGGTTTTCCTAGCACCTCAATCCTTGCCTTCTTCCTTCCTTTTTCCAGCCCCTCCGGTGGCTAGCCAGGCAAGGGCATCTGCATTACATGTTTTCCTTCCGCGGAATGTGAGAAAGAGAGGCCGACTTGAAGCGTTGCATGAAGGCTTTCGACAGTGCTTGATAAGAGTTCAACTGAGGCTCCTTAGCTTCGAAGCTCCCGTTGACTTGATTTACAACCAACTGTGAATCATTGAACACTTCCACTGTCTCCACGCCGATATCTCGGGCGAGCTGCAATTCACGAATCAAGGCTTCGTACTCTGCCGCATTGTTTGAGGTCTGGAATTGAAATTCTAGGGCGTACTCATGCTTGAATCCATCAGGGGTTTCTACTATTATTCCCGCCCCATTTTTATTTCTTGTCACCGAGCCGTCAACAAAAAGTTTCTAGGATGTTGCCGATGGCTCCTCAATGTGCACCGCCTTGTCCGCCCCAGGACCACTTCCCTCCTAGCCGACCTCAGATGACTCCCACATCTTTCGTGGGGGTGAGCTCAGATGACTCTCCCACAACATTTCATGGCCGTGAGCTTAGATATAAAGTCGGCCACTGCTTGGCCCTTGATAGCCACTCTCGGCCGGTAATGGATATCAAATTCTCCCAACTCAATTGCCCATTTTACCAACCTCCCACTGATATCTAGCTTTTGCATGATCTATCCCAGGGGGTGGTTGGTATAAAAGGTTATCGAGTGTGCATGGAAATAGTGTCTGAGCTTTCTGGCAGTTATAATGAGTGCTAAGGTTAATTTCTCGACATCCGGGTACCTGCTTTCTGCGGGTGTGAATCCTTTCCCGACGTAAAATACCGCATGTTCGACATCAGACTCCTTTCTTATTAGCACCGAGCTAACTGCCGTTTGCGATGCCGCAATATACAGGTAAAGTATCTCGCCCGGGATTGGTTTTGACAAAACTGGCGCGGACGTGAGGTATATCTTTATCTGCTTGAAAGCCTCTTCCTGCTCGAGCCCCCATACTACCTCCTTACATCGCTGGTCTCTCGACAGCCGAAAGAAAGAGGCACACTTATCTGTGAGTCGTGACATGAATCTGGCCAGGGCGACGATCTTCCTGGCCAACGACTGCATCTCAATCCTTTCCTTGGGTCTTTCCATGTCCAAGATGGCTTGGATCATTTCCGGGTTGGCTTCTATCCCCCTCCTACTGATTATATGACCTAGGAACTTCCCTTTGATCACACCAAATATGCATTTTTGAGGGTTCAGCCTCATCCCGTACCTCAATATGACCTCGAAGACTTTCTCCAAATGCCCCACATGTTCCTCGGCTGTTAGACTTTTGACCAGCATGTCATCGACATATACCTCCATAATTTTCCCGAGGTACTCGGCGAACATGACATTTATCAGCCGTTGGTAGGTGGCTCTCGCGTACTTTAGTCCGAAAGCCATTATTTTATAACAATATAGGCCCCTATCGGTCGTGAAAGTCGTGTGCTCCTTATCCCTCGGATCCATCTAGATCTGGTTATAGCCCGCGTATGCATCCATGAAGCTCAACAATTCGAATCTAGACGTGGAGTCCACCAGTTGGTCTATGCGTGGGAGCGGGAAGCTATCCTTTGGGCATGCCCTGTTGAGATTCGAATAATCCACACACATCCTCCATTGTCCCATTGACTTCTTTAGAACCATGACCACATTGGCCAACCACTGGGGGTATCTGACCTCCCTTATGAACCTAATGTCCATCAATTTTTGCACTTCCCCCTTCATTGCTTCATACTTCTCTAGCTTAAACGTTCTTCGTTTTTGCCACAAGGGAGGGAATCCTTTCTGGATTCCTAGTTGGTGTGTTACGATTCCACTTGATATCCTGGGCATGTCCTTATATGTCCAAGCGAATGCCCCACTGTTTCTCTTCAAGAAGTCTACCAGGGCCGCTCGCACACCAGGTGACTGTCCTGTCCCGATGGTCACTTGCTGATCCGAGAACTCATCTGACACTGATCGATACCATTTATGTTTCTTCCGCTAATCCCGGACGCTCCTCATCCGAGTTAGTATCATCTCTGGGATCTACGTAAGGATCCGAGGGGGATGCCGCGGCCTGGCTTGCCGACAGAAACTCTGACCTCTTCCTCCCGTTGTCTATTGCATAACAACTCCTTGCCGCCCCCTGATCTCCCTAGATCGTAATGATTCCCATTGGGGTTGGAGCTTCATCATCAGCATGTGACCGACAACAAACGACTTTAGCTTCCATAAAGCGGGCCTTCCCAAGATCCCGTTGTAGGACGACTCGCAATCCATAATGATAATTCTATTGTCGCTCGGGCGACTCCCTCTCGGCCTTCCATGCTTACTCCAAAGTTGTCTGAACCGAGGGGCTGAACAACATCGCCCGAGAAGTTGATCAACGGCTCATGGTCTTGCATCAACTTGTTGCTTCCTCAATGCAGTCCATTCCAGGCACTCCTGAATAACACTTTGACTAAGGCTCCTGTATCAACGAGGATCTTCTTCGTGATATAGTGATCGAACTGCAACGTTATCAAGAACGGATCCTCGTGCGGCCTTATTCCCTCCTCTTCCTCTTCTAGGAAGGTAATGGACTTCCAACCCGTGGTTACCTGCTGATTATTGCTACTTCCAAAGGCGAAGACTTCCCGGCCATCCCTTCTCCCCGTACATTGATTTTTTGCCTTGTTGCTCCGATTATCTATACGGGACCCGTTATGGATGGTGTTGATCGTCCCATACACTTCGATCGCCCCGACGTGCCTTTGCCTGGGCACATATTGCTGCAATTTTCCTTCCTTCACTCGGTCCTCTACCGCTCTTTTCAATTCTATGCAGTTGTTAATGTGATGGGTTGCCTCCCCGTGGTACCCACAAAATTTCCCGGTGTCTTCCTTGGTGAGCCGAGACGCGGGAAACTTTTGGGCCGGGGGAGGAGGAATGATAGACTTATTCTCGTTCCGTATCGTCTCGTAAGTGGCATTGAGCGCTAAGAAATGCTCTTTGCCTGCCGGCGCCGCTCTCGCGTACCCGGTATCCTGGTAGGGCCCTCTTGCCTTCCGTTGCGCATTATACTGCTTTCCTGCCTTCCCCCCGCTCCTTTCCTTGTGCCTCTTTCCTACCGAGTACGAGTCCGGCTCTCGTTCTCTCTTCCAGGCTCTAACCTCTTGGACCACTTGCACCGGGGACCCGCCTTCTCTCCCTTCGACCTTCTTTTTCCCGGCCGAGGTCCCCCCATAAGTATCATGGTCCGCTTGTGCATGCTTGATCACCATTTCCATAAGCTCGTCATAGCCTTGCGGATTTTCAAAGTTGACTGCATACAAAAATTTTCCAGGAAGCAACCCTTGAATGAACGCTTCCTCTGCAACCTTTTTGTCAAAGTTCTTGACTCTAGCTGTGGCTCCTTGCCAGCAGTTCACGAATGCTCTCAACTTCTCTCCCCTATCCTGCTTTACTTTGAATAATTGGGCGGTGTTCTTCCCATCCGTCCGTAGAATGAACCTATTGACAAACCTGTCGGCCAACTCCCGGAAGCAGTCGACCGAGTTCGACAGGAGCTCATAGAACCAACTAAGTGCTTCCCCTGCTAAGGTTTCCTGGAACATGTTGCAGCATATCGCATCCGAGTATCCATTAGCGTTCATGTGAGACTTGAAACTATCAAGGAAGAGATAGGGGTCACGGTCCCCATTGTAGCTAAGTTTCAATGGCTTGGCCGTGTTCGGTCGGACGGACCGGGTGATCGCTCTTGTGAACGGTCCATGTCTTTCTTCAAAACTCGCACGGGTTGGATTGCGTGTCCCTCTTCTCTCGGCATCTGAGATTCTGTCAGCTAAACTCACCACACTATCTCGGATAGCTCTTAAGGTTTCTTCCATCTCTCCCAGTCTTCTAACTTGGACTTCTAGGATTGGCTCGGGCAAGGGCGGCGGTCCCTGTCACATCCTGACTCTTAAATTTTTACCTTATTTACTAGCTTGGTATTAATAAAAATTTTACCGTCTTCGTCAATGAGTTATTAGTTTAAATGGTCCCTAGAGGGGTTTTTGGGGACGCCTTTTTCGGTGGAACTATTCGTAGGAGAAAAATGTGATGACAGTAAAAATGGTTAATTTTAGCTAGGAAAAGGTAATTTTTATCATGGTATTATTTTGTGGTGTTAATTTTGGAGTTGGGTTTATTTTTTGGTGTGGGTATTAAGGTGTTGGACCGGTTTCGGGAGGCCCAAACCATTTATCTTCCCTCACTTCTCTCTCTCTTCCTCCCGACTCTCTCCCCAAACCTCTCCCTGCCGGATTTTCTTCTCACTCGTCCGCTGCCGTCCGGCCACCTCCGGCCGCCAAGTTGGTCCCCATCGAACCACCACCTTCTCCTCTTCATTTCTGGGTAGGTGACCGAGCCCCTAGCGCCGTCGATCGGGAGGAAACTCGCCTGGAAGTCCCGACTGCCCAAAGTTCTCCGTCGCCGGAACTTCCTCCTCCGGCCACAAATCCGGGCAAGCCTTATATGGTTTTGAAGGTCTTCAACCCAGTTGCCTTGCCCTAGAAGGACTCGGTCTAGTTTGTTTCTGGTGAGGAGAACCAGTGAGTGGAAGTTCTAGGGTTTTTTGTAATGTTTTCGTTCGATTGTCATAGTTAGGCTTAGAATTGGTGTTTGTGCTAGTTAGGAAAGTGTTAGAGGGAGTTGAGACGAAGATGCTGTCAAAATTTGGTAGGCATTGGAGGTCTCAAGAGTCGGCCTCCGGCCGCCGCTGTTTAGGGGATTTTCATGATTTTTAATTGGTTATATTGAGAGTTATTGATGTGAATTTTGGAATTTTTGGAGGAGTTTTAGATATGTTTAGGATTTTTGAAAGATTGGTGAATTTGGCGGTTAATGGGGTAGAATCCGACCGTTGGTTTTTCCTTAGTATTGTTTTAGAATGTTGAAATAAATGAATTGAGGCTGTGGTTGGAGTTTGGAGTGAATCCGATAAGCTTAACCCTAAACAGGGTAGTGGATTAGGCGGAAGAGTTTTGGGTTATATATATTTAAGTATTATTTATTTCTGAAATTGAAGTTTGGTCCTAAACATGGTTATTGTGCCAAGATTCGAGGAGACCTCACTTGAGTGGCGAATTATATTTCGTCGGGCTTATGCCTAAAGTTGTGAGTGGACTTTTGTTTTAATTAAAAGCATGCGATGCATTATATTATTGATCAGTTATTTTTTCTGCTGAAATTTATTGTTTTCTTTGATATTTGGCAATTTTCATCTTTTGGAGAGTTACCGAAAATGAGATTTTCGGTGGATATGTATATTGGATGTTTATGAATATAGTATGTATATAAATGCTAGCTAGCCATACGTGTTTGGTCCGTCATAATGAGGTAAACTTCCATTATGGCGTGACGTGAGTGTTAGACACAAGCGTCATAACCCTATATGAAACCTACTTTCTTATTTAGTTCTTATAGGTTTTCATATAAAGAGTCCACATATATATACACCCGTCCTCTTTGGTCATAATGAGGAAAAATTCTATTATGGCGCAACGTGAGCGTTAGACGCAAGCGTCGTAGCCCTGTATGAAATTCTATTTTTCTATTATGTTTATAGAATTCATACAAGGAGTCTGACGAGTGTAAATACATATATATATATATATATTATTTTACACTACCAGAAGAAAGGCTTTATTCGACGAAAATAAAAAAACCAGGCCGACGAATTATTTTTTCGTCGGCTAAAGTCCACGTTAGCCGACGAAATTTTCCTTTGTCGGCTAATTTAAATTTTCATCGGCTATGGTCAACTATAGCCGACGAAATTTTAATTTCGTCGGCTATAGTCTGTGAACTTTAGCCGACGAAAATATAAAAGTTTAGCCGACGAAATATATAATTTCATCAGCTAAAGTGTCTTATATTTGCAGATCTGGACGACAGCTCATCTGGGAAAAAAAAACGAGAGAAGGTCCGGCCAAAATACGTAATTTAGACGGTCCAATGACCTTTTTCGTGCGTTTAGGGTTTGAGTTACGGGATTGACCGTCCGGATCGAGCCCTTAACCTTGTCGGATCAAGTTGAATTTTTTCCCATATATGTATTTTATCATGATGGTCAGATCTGACGGCCGGAATTTCGTTTCTCATGTTTAATCATCACAATCACAATGTGTCAAATGTATAAAAGGTACTATAGCCGACGACATTATTGAAAATTCGTCTGCTATAGTTAATAAAATAAAATAAAACAAATAAATTGAAAATATTAAATAAAAAATACTATAGCCGACAAATTTCATTACTTTAGCCGACGAGATTCACAGGTTTAGCCGACGAATTTCACAGGTTTAGCCTACAAAATAAAAATTCCGTCGACTAAAGGTATAGGGTATATAATTAAACCCAGCGCTCGACAGCCTCCACAGCGCTCTAAAAAACCCTAAAAAACCCACCACCGCCTCCTCGAGCCCTCCACAGCTTCCTCGAGCCGTCCAAAAGGTATGGATACGTTTTGGATACGGGATAGGATACGTTTTGGGTATTTTTGTTTGTTGAAACAATTAAAGAAAAATATAAATACCTCTAGCAATACGCAGCAGCAGTTGTATCGTCCTCTCTTCTGCTCTTTATATTCTCTCTTCTGGGTTCGTGAATCGTTGTTTTGAGTGACTGGGTACCAATAGGCAATAGCTTTGCTGCCTTCGCAAGATTTGCAGATTGGGGGTTCAAGACTCAAGAGTTGGAGACTTGCAGCGACTGAGATTTGAGAAGGGATTCTGGGAAGATTGAAACGCAGCAAGCTTACAGGCGTGCAAGCGGTGCAGCAAGCCAGTGAAGCCACCTCTCTTTCTTTCTTCTTTAAAAAGTTAAAAACACAGCAACCAACTCTCTTATCCCAAGTTCCACAAAGGTATAATTACTATTTAATAATACTATAAAGAGATGTGGTCAAACAGAGATGTGTAATGTGTTTGAATTCTATTATGTTTGCACCCGAATGTGTTCGTGTTTATTTGTATAATTGTCTTTGCTTTGTTTGGATTTCGAGACAAATATTGAAGTAGTGGAACTTAGACTTATTGTTTTGTTTTTTGCTTGAACTTGTTATTTATTTTGGTTGAATTTTTTGTTAAACATTGTCTTTAAATTGCTTGTTTGTTGTTATTTCCTAATTATTTTTGTAATTTTTTGTCAAATAGATTTATTAATATAATAAATATATATTTTTATTATTCCTCGAAACGTACCCGGCCATATCCTTTTTCTTTTTTTTAACGTATCCCCGTATCGTATCGTACCCGTACCCGTACCCCGTATGAATGTCTGTGCATCATAGCTCTTTTCTTCCTCAGCCTTGATTCAAATTAATATTTTAAACAGAATGAGCGGTAATTTTAGATCGACGAAGGGTTCGAAGGGCCAAAGGTCTGAATCGTCTGAGGGAACCTCTAGCAACCCTCAAACGTCGTTTCGGGGCCCCATGATAGCCAGACGTGCGACCCTTCTGGAAACGGCGTAGAGGCAACCGAGCGTTGCCCATTCCTCGAGGCAACTAGAGGTGCCCCTTTCATCGAGGCAGCCGGGCGTCCCTCATTCCTCGAGGCAGCTGTGGCCTCATAACCAGACAGAGGTGTCTACACCCCGTATGCCTGAGATACACCGGGCACCCACTCCAGGTCCTACTGCTTTGGATGGTGGGTCATTTGGGGTACAGATGACGCCGCCTCATCTGTTCCTTCCACGGATGATACCGGCCTTACCTGCAGTTGATGGCTCAAGGACACCGATTTATCCACTGCCCCCGCTAGTGGCTCCATCAGCAGCGCCGGTTAGTGCCTTTTGATACGCCTCTTATTTCCGCGAGGGTATTATCATCGGCGACAGAGACAGAATCCGTCACGTCCGCCGCATCGTCCTTGGGTAATGAAAGATGAATGATTTTTTTTCTTATAATTAATAATAAAGGGTCTCCGATTTTAATAATCAATTTAGTTTATCATGTGATAGGCACCGTCAGAGCGAAGCCGACAAAGAAGAAGAGAGGCCCCGTCACAGGGAAGGCTCTCGAGAAGACCGTCAATACCTCAGGGAGGATCGTTATCGATACTGACGGGGATGGCCATATAGTATCGAGCGGGAAGTCGAGGACGTACTCCGGCCGCGTGGGAGCACTCATTAGGGATAGAGTCTCTATGTTGTGGTCAGACTGGGGCGAGGTCCCGCAAGAGGTTAAGGACATGGTCCACAACGCGATGTCGGTGAGTTTGCAAAATGCCTCAATAATATTATGTATTACATTGTTGATTTCTCGAAAAACTAAATTAATAAACGGTTAAATGCATGTGTGGTTTGACGTTCCCGAACACCTGAAGAACAGCTGGGCAGACATTGTGCATGGGGGAAAGTACGTTGGGAAGTTAATGAAAAAACAAAATTGTATGTGATATTAATAATATTTCTAATATTTTTGTTGTATCTGTAGGTACAAGGAGTGGAAGAACGAGTTCCGGACCCACTAGACTACGCACGAGAATGCACATTCTGGTACCCCTGCTGAGTTCCAGTACAGGGAGTACGAGTGGCATTGGCTTCTGACATCAGAATTCAACAACCCTCATAAACAGGTATTTAAAAAAAATAATTAGTTAGTTTGTCATTAAGTACGTCCGTTTTTAAATATTTTACTAATAATTTATTTTTTCTTTGAAGGCCGTTTCCCGGGCGAACGCTCAGACCCGGCAATGCAACACAAGGAACCATCATGTCGGTTCTAGACCATTCGCTGTCTTCATGGACGAGGCGGCCAGGGAACATCCAGAAGTCAACCGGTACGTTTATATGTACGAGAAGGCATATCCTGACGCCTAGGAGGATATTGTAAGTCATCTTACGTTTTAAAATTTTTAATTTTACTTATATATATGTCAAAATGTTAATTAATCATTTTTTTCTATCCAATTAGGCGAAGGTGAGGGAGGCTAGTGACAAGGTGATGAGTGCTATAGTGAGGGAGGTATGGTCGAAAACGCAAGAGGAAGAGATGTCCGAAGCCATGTCCCGGATCGACACTTCAGATCCAAGGGATGGGACGAGGATCATGGGCACAGCCTTCCCACCGCGAGGAAACAACACTTCGGATCCAAGGGGGTCCTGAAGACCACTCTACGATTTCAACGAAATGCAGCCTCGACCAGCAACAGGACGACTCAGCTAGAGTCTGAAGTTGAGAGACTACAGGTTCAACAAGCTGCTCAGGCTGCTGCCCAAACAGCCTATACTGCCGCGGTATATGCCACCCAGCAGGCCCAGCAGCAGCAGATGTTCCAGTACTTGCAGGAATTTATAGCTGCCCAGCTTCAAGGACTTCCGGCTCCGCCCATGCCTACGCTTATACCGCTACCTCAGCCACTGCAACCTCATCCGCAGCAGCCCCCAGAATCGGATATTGATGTAGACAATCTAGATTTTGTGTAGTTGATCAATTATATAGTTTTATGTGCTTGTTAATGGTTATATGGAATTGTTTTGGTGTATTTTGCAGGTTGCTTGGAATGGTAATTTAGAAATTTCGGTTTTTTTTTTTTACTGGAATGGACTTATAGCCGACGAAACATGTAAGATATTCATCGGCTATAGTATTTTTAATATTTTTTATAAGGTTTAGCCGACGAATTATGACATGTTTCGTCGGCTAAAGCCTTCTAAAGCCGACGAAACAGACTATATTTCGTCGGCTATAGTTATTTTTTTATATTTTTTATTACATACTTGAGCCGACAAATATCTTAAATGTTTCGTCGGCTAAAGTCTCAGACTATGGTCAACGAAACATTTAAGATATTCGTCGGCTAAATTCTGGGGCAATAGCAGACGACATCTTCTAGTTTCGTCGGCTAAATACTGGGACAATAGCTGACGACATCTTTTAGTTTCGTCGGCTAAAGTAATCGCCGACGACTCTTTCCAGACGAAACCATAGCCGACGAAGGCTCATCAGCTAAGATCTTAGCCGACGAATTAAGCTAACAGGCCGACGAAACTTTTTCGTCAGCTAAAGTGCTTGTCCTGGTAGCGTTAGCCTGAGAGGCTTTATTTTATTTAGTTTGGAGACAAGCCGGAGCTAGTTATTTAATTGCCAATTGATGAGTTGAAAGCTTTTGAGCTGTCACATGCAGTATATTTTCTATGGAAATTAAAATTGGGAAAGCATAAATATTTTTTCATTAAATTCATTTTTTGTCCACTCACTCTAACATTTTCAAATGTTTTCCCCTAGGCCCTTCGTTTTAAAAATGCCCAGTATGCAGGTTAGCATAGTTGAGGTCGGGCGTACATGGAGAAGAGGCATAATCAATAGTATAGCTTCCGCTCATTTTTATATTTCTAGTTCCTTTTGTCACATCCCGACCCTTAAATTTTTACCTTATTTACTAGCTGGGTATTAATAAGAATTTTACCGTCTCGTCAATGAATTTATGGTTTAATTGGTCCCTAGAGGGGTATTGGGGGACAACTATTTCGGTGGATTTATTAGTAGGAGAAAAATGTGACGACGGTATAAATGGTAAATTTTAGCTAGTAAAAGCTAATTTTTATTAGGGTATTATATTTGGAGTGTTAATTTTGGAGTTGGGTTTATTTTGGTGGGTTAGGACCGGTTGGAAGGAGGAGGCCCAACTCTTTCTCTCTCCCTCTTTTTCCTCTCTCTCTCCCAATTCCCTCCCTCTCTCCCTGCCGGAATTTCCAAGCAGCAGTCCACCGCCATCCGGCCACCGTAGGCCGCCGCTCCGGTCCCAAACGGTCGGCTGTCAACCAGCCTTCTTCCTAGACCGGTGAGAGCCACCCTAGCGCCGCCGTGAGGGAGTTATCGCGCCGAGAGCTCCGGTGGTTCGTGGTGTTCCGTCGCCGGAACTTCCTCCTCCGGCCACCAATCCGGGCAAGCCTTACATGGTTTTGAAGGCCTTCAACCCAGTTGCCTTGCCCTAGGAGGACTCGATCCAGTTTGCTTCAGGTGAGGAGAACAGGTGAGTGGAAGTTCTAGGGCTTTTTGTGATGTTTTTGTTCGATTGACCTAGTTAGGCTTGGAATTGGTGTTTGTGCTAGTTAGGAAAGTTGTAGAGGGGGTTGAGAGGAAGCTGCTGTTAAAATTTGATAGGCATTGGAGGTCGCCGGAATAGGCATCCGGCCGCCGCTGTTTGGGAGATTTTTATGGTTTTAAATGTAGAATATTAAGGGGAGTTTAATGATGTGAAGTTTGGAATTTTTTGAGGAGTTTTGGATAGGTTTGGGATTTTTGAAAGATTGGTGAATTTGGCAGTTATTGGGGTAGAATCTGACCGTTGGATTTTTCTTATTATTGTTTTAGAATGTTGAAATAAATGAAATAAGGCTGTGGTCGGAGTTTGGCGTAAATCCGATAAGCTTAACCCTAGAAAGGGTAGTGGGTTAGGCGGAAGAGTTTTGGGTTAAATATTTAAGTATTATTTATTCTGAAATTGAAGTGTGGTCCTAAGCATGGTTTTTGTGCTAGGATTTGAGGAGACCTCACTTGAGTGGTGAATTGGATTCGTCAGGCTTATGCCTAAAGTTGTGAGTAGACTTTGTTTTAAAATATATGCATGCGGTGATTCTATATTAAATGATTAATTTTATTGAATATCAATTTGTGGAATTGTTTATTTTCGCGAAGTCATTTTCAGAAGTAAATGTTCTTATTTTTAATGGCTATCGTCCTATTTGGAAAGTTACCGAAAATGAGATTTTCGGTGGAGTCGTGTGCATATTGCTTTTTATGATAATTGGCAATTTTCATTATTTTTGGAGAGTTGGATATGTATATGGATGATTATGAGAATAGTATGTATATAAATAAATGCTAGCTAGCTATACATGCTTTTCCGTCATAATGAGGTAAAAATTCCATTATGGCGCGACGTGAGCGTTAGACGCAATCGTCATAGCCCTATATAAATTTAGTAATTTATATAGGGCATATGCACGTATATATACATTATGGCGTGATGTGAGCGTTAGACGCAAGCGTCGTAGCCTTGTGTGAATTTTTTTTTTCTTATACCTTCATAAAATTCATACAAGGGATATGACGAGTGTAATACATACATATTTTATTTTAGCCTGAGAGGCTTCATTTTATTAAATTTGGAGACTAGCCGGAGCTAGTCATGTAATTGCCAATTGATGAGTTGAGAGCTTTTGAGCTGTCGTATGCAACATATTTTCTATGAAAATTAAATTGGGAATGCATAAATATTTTTATTGAATTTATTTTTGTCCACTCACTCTAACGTTTGTAAATGTTTTCCCCTGGGCCCTTCGTTTTAAAAATGCCCAGTTTGCAGGATTGCATAGTTGAGGTCGGGCGTACACGGAGATGAGGCATAGTCAAGAGAATAGCTTCCGCTCATATATATATTTCTAGTTTTTTTCTCCTCTAATAGAATTGCTCTCAACCTGTGATTGTTGGTTGTGAGTTTTTCTTATTAAAGTGAATAAATAAATTGGGAGATGTTGTAATTTGGGGAGCACAAAGGCTCCAGGAGTTTAAGGTTGGATTTGGATTTTCATAAGTGTTTGCAGGTATTTTTTTTAGGAAGGGTTGTCCATTTTCAAGGGAGGTTATGCCGAATTTTTGGTAAACTTTCCTTGAAGGTGGTCCCCGCAGGATTTACTTCGGGTTCAGGGTGAAATTCGGGGTGGGTCTTGACACCTTTCTTCTCAAATAGAGTTTCTCTGAACTGTGGTTGTTGGTTGTGAGATTTCCTTTTTAAAGTTAGTAATTAAATTGAGAGATGTTGTGATTTGGGGGAGCACGAAGGCTTCAGGAGTTTAAGGTTGGATTTGGATTTTCAGAAGTGTATGCAGGTATTATTAGGAAAGGTTGTCCATTTTCAAGGGAGGTTATGCCTAATTTTAGGTAAATTTCCTTAGAGGTGCTCCCCGCAGGCCTGACAGTCCCTCATCCCTCATTTCGGGGTTTGACCTAGTTTTGTCTCTCCTTTCCTCTCTCTCTGCCGCTGCAGCCTCGCCGACCAATTTCTCGGTCATCTAGCCACCCCAGACGACGAGGCCACCGTCAAATCTCTTCCCTTCTTCTCTCATTCCTAACCTAACCACCAAATCCAGTTTCCAACCATTATGTAGTGAGATTTACAGAGAAGGGGCTCAGGTATTCTCCGGCGACACGTCGATGTCGGCCATGTCTTGAGTATTGATGGGTAAGGTTTTTCTCCTCTTTCCTTTCTCTTCCTTTTTATTGCCTAATTTCTTCGATTCGAATCCTTAATCAAAAATCCCTAATTCTGCTTTTGTCACACCCCAATTTTCGAATGATAAATTTTTAAAATTTTGGGCATGATATATCTTAAAATCTTATTATCCCAAAATCTGCTCAACAACTTTCAAACTATAAACAAATACTGGAAATGTAAATGTCAACAAACTCAACAACTAAGTTAAACATTATATCTCTTTAATTACATCAACTTCAAAAGTCTAGTAATAATAAGGTCGCTCACATGAGGTTAAAGACAAATTATTAAAATATACAAATAATTGTACATTGTCTAAAACCCAGCTCCTAAGCCACCGCCTCAACCCTACTGATCATCACTTGCAGGTCTAACCCCTACACCAAAAATTGGTGCACCGAGTTGTAAAGGTAAGCTAAAAAACCCGTATGAGTAACTCTAAAAAATAACTCAACCCAATATCACACAGAATAAAACCGGAAATTCCTACTTAGGACTTAGTTCAGGAATTGCCTCAAACAACAAAATTCAAAAGAGAGTAAATAAGAAAACATAACAACACATAAAACAATCAATCATAAGTGAATCCTACAAAAATAATTGTTCAGGAATTCCACTAAAAATCACACAAATAAGATAAGAATTGAAGAATCTCCTGCATTAAGCATAGTTCAGGAGATACTCAAAACAAAGAAGTTAAATGAAAACAATTAAGAACAAAGTTAAAATCACATAACCAATACTTTTACAATATACATGTACCCATGAGTCTCAGATACCAATAAGGTATCTCCCATGACCTACAACAAACACATGTACCCATGAGTCTCAGATATTAATAAATACCTCTCATGACCTACAACAACAATTTATGTATTCATGGGTCCCAGATACCTTAAGGTACCTCCCATGACCTACACCGACAGACAGACTAGAGCTCTATTCCTAATCGTAACCAATCACCCGGCCAAAGGTTTGGAACCCAGTTTGACTGTCCAATATCAAATCACAAAATAATAATAGCATCATAACCGTAACCAATCATCCGATTAAAGGGTTGGAACCCGGTTTGACTATTTAAACAACAAATCACAATAGAGTAGAATCATCATAACCGTAACCAATCACCCGATTAAAGGCTTGGAACCCGGTTTGACTATCTAAACCACAAATCACAATATAATAAAATCTACATCAACAACCCAATAGCACATCATCAAATTATACCCTTCCACATAGATATACTTATATGCACAAGACATAGTTATTTCCACAAGAATAACCTATCAAGAACCAAAATTATTATAATTTCATGAACCTTAAAAATAATCATATAATAAGAAAACTTGTTTTATCTTACCTATGAGCCGTTGGCGATCAAGCTCATATATTTTAAAACAACCAAAAATAAAAAATTTTAAATTAAAAACATCATAATCATCAACAAAAATCATCATCGTAGTTCATCATCATTTTATCATCATAAACCTTATCATCATCACCATTATCATCATAATAATCATTATCATCAACACAATAATTATCATAATCATTTTGTCATCATAAACCTTATCAACATCACCATCATCATCGTAATAATCATTATCACAATTCTATAAATAATTGGTTCCAAGTGAACCTTGGTGAGATGTTACTCACCTATATATTCTCGCTGCGTCTTCACCAAAAACACAACCAAAAGAGCCAAGCCAATCACACCTCACAAGTCACCTATAATTACACAATTAATTGCCTTAGTAACCAAAGTACTTATAGCACATCAAACACCTTTAAACTAACCCATTGCCTAAAGGAGGACAACCTTCCAAGGTCGTCAAACTTAACGACTAAATAAGGCTGCCTCCAATCCTCAAAACCTAAACTCAAACCTCACATAAACCTAAGCTTAAATTTAATGTCCCAACATGCAATAAAGAAACCCAAATTCTACAAACCACATATCAACACAAACGTAACGATGCGTACTACCTAACCATCACCACAAACACCACAGACACTACCAGACGCGCCGCCACGCGTCTCCACAGGCGACTGCGCGTGGGCTGACTTGTATACAATTCACGCAAGCGAACATATCGTTGTCAAGATAGGGAAGTATTTGTGCCCAAGTTATCGTACCATGGGGATTAGTGGCTAACCCACAATCCTAAGCTAATCGGAACAAAAGTCACTAAGAAAACAAAGAAAAAGAAGAAAAATGCTACTCTAAAACACCAAGCCTTTGCAATGCTCAGCCTCAGTTATCACCAAAGCCTAATCAATACTAAATGCCTAGTGATGGGTAATTATAATGAGTCGATATATAAAATGGAGATTGAATGAGGAATTAACTAAATTGACGAAAAACTAAAGGAAAAATAAACTACTTACTAATGAACTAGAGAATGATGAGAACATGGGAGTGTCGGGTGATCCACACTAACTCATATGCAAACATCGATACCAATTTCACCAATGCATATCCTATTGTATCAAGTCCCGTATCTAATACCGGTTAAGGCTACTAGACCAATATCCTTTCGGTGTATCAATTATGCCGGTTAAGGCCACAATCAACTCTCTAACATGGGCATTACGCCGGTTAAGGCCGTAACATCCAAATTAGAGGCCTAGAGTGCAAGATAATAGAGACCCAAGCAAGCTTAGCTACAATCAAGCTAGCTAATAGTTACCACACTTCAAATCCTAGATGCACAAGACTAATAAGTTGTCAATTTATCAATCTATCCATCAAATTGTCCACAACATAATCTCAAAGGGTGACAAAACCTAGAAACATGTTTCTAAGGATCAACACATTCGGATTCAAAGCATACACAATGTAAATTGCATTTATATCAATCAAAGTACCAACATTATACAAAATGAGTTTAGGGCTTCAATACCCTAACTCCCAAATTAAATCACTCACAACCCATAGTCAAATACATCATCAATAGCATATATGATAAACGAATAGACAATAAGGAAGAGAGGGGGAGAGCTAGCTTGGTCACTTCAAGCTATGAGCTAGTATGAACCCAAGTAGACCTTTCACCCAACTACCCAATTGATGAGGAAGTGGTGCTCTTGATGATGATGCCTTGAAACCTTGAGTGAGTCCTTCAAGTCTAACTAAATTGTGAAATGAGAAGAAAGGGAAGAGATGAAGGGATGAAATGGTGATGAGTGGTGTTGGCGACGGGAAAGGGCAAGAGCCCTCACTACCAGAAGAAAGGTTTTAGCCGACGAAAATAAAAAAACCAAGCCGATGAATTATTTTTTCGTCGGCTAACGTGGACTTTAGCCGACAAAATTTTTCTTCGTCGGCTAATTTAAATTTATCGTCGGCTTTGGTCAACTTTAATTTCGTCGTCTGAATAATTTTTTTCGTCGGCTATAGTCTGTGAACTTTAGCCGACGAAATTTTTAAAAGTTTAGCCGACGAAAAATATAATTTCGTCGGCTAAAGTGCCTTATATTTACAGATCTGGACAACAACTCATCTGGGAAAAAAAAAACTATACGTAGAACCTTCAAACGCAAAAAAGTCGTGAAATAAGATATGACCAGAATGGCAAAACGGTTAAAAAATCACGGTATTCCGGTAAAGTCTCGGTGCCGATAGTTGCGGTCAATGCAATTTACCCTTATTATTCACTATGCTGCAGATTTGGCGTTCGGTATCCGATTGACTATTGTGATACCTTTCCGGAACGTAACGGCCCTACGAGTCAAACTCATCGCTATGCCATGACATATGGACCTTTTTGGCCATCCGAGTCTGTTTAGGGCTTCAAAATGCAGTTTGCTTATTTCCGATTAGAGTTGACCGTTTCGATCGAGCCCTTAACGTTGTCGAATCCAGTTGAATTTTTTACCATAGACATCTTTTGTCATAATGATCATATCTGACGGTCAAATTTTGGTTTGTAAATTTTAGTCATAGGAATCACAACGTGTCTACTATTTACCGTTATTATTCCCTATGGGGAGTCCTATCGTCGGAAGGTAAATGTCTCAAAATTTTATATGGGCAGTTGCGTCTCATCTACGTGAGAGTTTTTCGTGTGGAAGGTTTGACCAAACTACGTAATATAGAGGGAGATATGAGCGTTTTCGTGTGATAAGTGACGATGGATTAGGGTTGACAGTTTCGATCGAGCCCTTAACGTTGTCGGATCCAGTTGAATTTTTTACCATAGACATCTTTCGTCATAATGATCATATCTAACGGTCGAATTTTGGTTTGTGAATTTTAGTCATCGGAATCACAACGTGTCTACTAATATTGTATAACTTGTTTAGTAGGTTATACAACTTTGTGAACCAACTCTACATAGGAAGCAAAATTATCAAAAATCTCGTGAAATAAGATGTGTTCCAGAATGGTGAAATACGGCTGTGGTTCAAAAATCATGTAAATCGGGTAACGTCTCGGTGCCGATAGTAGCGGTCAACCCTATTTACAGCTTTTATTCCCTATGGGGAGCCCTATCGTCGGAAGGTAAATGTCTCAAAATTTTTATACAGGCGGTTGCGTCTCATCTACGTGAAAGTTTTTCGTGTAGAAGGTTTGACCAAACTACGTAATATAGAGGGAGATATGAGCGTTTTCGTGAATTTATAGACTTTAGCCGACGAGATATTAAAAAAGTCGTCAGCTAAGGTCAAAAATTGTTTTGCGGTAAACCAAATTTGGAGGAAAATTTTCAAAGGACTTTAGCCGACGAAAATATATGAAAAGTCATCGGCTAAAGTCGAAAAATTTTCAAAATTTTCAACCAAAATTTTTTGGCGGTCAACCAAAATTTTCAAAAGAAAATAAAGAATTTCGTCGGGTAAAGTTTTTTATATAGGAGTTTTACCGGAGGTGGATGGTAAGAAGTCAGAAAATCAGAAAAATGCCGGATTTTCTTCACGGCCTAACTCCACCGTCAAGCCACCGAAGACCACCACACTTGTCCCAAAAGCTTCGCCGTTGTCTCTACTTCATTGCTGGACAGGTGGTGCATCGAGTGGCGCGGCCGTGAGGGATAAATCGAGCTCCAAAACTCCGCCGGTTCGGATTCGGTGTCGATCGAATTTCTCCTTCCTCAGGTCACCATTTGGTGAGTTCTATATATGGATAAGTTGAGTTTGATTAGTACTACATTCCCCTAGAATTTGGTAGCTCGATTCAGTGTGTGTGAGGAGAATCGAAGATTTCAAGTTTTTAGGGTTTAAAATTGGGGATTTTTATATTTTGATTCAATTGACCTGTTTAGGCTTAGAATTGGGCTTCGACTTCTTCTAGAAAGTTGTTCGAAATGTTGAGAGGAAGATTCTGTCAAATTTTGGTCGTGATTGGAGTGGCCGAAAGTTTCTGCAGTTTTTTTTTTCAAAAACCAGCAACTTTAGCCGACGATATTTAAATACTATATTCGTCGGCTATAGTTATTTTTAATTTTTTTATTAGGTTTAGCCGACGAATTATGGCATGTTTCGTCGGCTATAGTTATTTTTTAATTTTTTTATAAGGTTTAGCAGACAAAACAGACTATATTTCGTCGGATATAGTTAGTTTTTTATTTTTTTTATATGGTTTAGCCTACGAAACAGACTATATTTTGTCGGCTATAGTTATTTTTTAATTTTTTTTAGAATTAAATTCAGTTTACCCCAATGAGGTTTGGGAATAACTTCATGTTAATCCCTATACTTTCAATTTCATCAGTTTACCCCTCAAACTTTTGAATTTTCCTCAGGCATGACCAAATGTCCTATATTCTGTCCAAATCGGACGTTAACTACCGATAATTTTAACCTTAACTGTGAGGCCAGTATCTAGAATTTGGGCAAATCGGACCTTAACTGCTGATAATTAAAGGTCAATTCAAACGGAATATGAGAATTTGGGCACGGCAGACAGAAATTGAAGAGTTCAAAGGGTAAACTGATGAAAATAAAAGTGTAGGGACTAACATAAAGTCACCCCCAAACCACAAGGGGGTAAATTGAATTTAATTCTTTTTTTTATAAGGTTTAGCCGACGAATATCTTAATTGTTTCATCGGCTAAAGTCTGGGGAAAAAACTGACGACATGTTTTTCGTCGGCTAAACTGTGGGACTATAGCCGACGACGTCTTCTTTTTTCGTCGGCTAAAGTCATCGCCGACGACCTTTTCCCGACGAAATCTTAGCCGACGATGGCTCGTCAGCTAAGATCTTAGCTGACGAATTAAGCTAACAGGCCGACGATTTCGTCGGCTAAACTGTTTGTCCTGGTAGTGCCTTCCTTTTTTCGTCTGTGCGGCTCCCTCTTCTCCTCTGTCTGTGGCTGGTTCCCCAGAGAATGAATGAGATGATTATATATGACTTGGTCCGGTTGTGTGGCTGTAGAGGAAAAGAAGTGATTAGGCCACGTGGCAGCTCCTCATTGGAAGAGGCATGGGAATAGCACATGAGAGGGAAATGGAAAATGAGCACGTTTTGGCCTTTGGCAATCATAATTAACCAATAATTGATTAACTACCAATTTACTTCTTTCTCTTCTTCTTTTTGAGAAGAACTTCATTTCGCTCCAAAATTGTGCTAATTCCCTATGAAATCTGCATTCTTCTTATTTCCTACAAATAAACAAAATGGGATTAATTACATCATAATTGGCTTGAATATTAGCTTAGTTCATGTGTTTAGAATATAATTAAGTGTATAAAAATACACGTAATCATGGGCCCCACACGCCACCCTGCCAACCTTCGAAAATGAGCAAACTCCCAACATGAAACTTGTAGATTGAAGCAAATTGAAGCAAGGGAAACATCTTTTATACTTGAAGGTTGAACCCATTTGGTCGGAATCGGCCGAAAACGTCCAAAAGAACACCGGCTGCAAAGGTGCCTCAATCCGACTTCTAGACCTTAAAACGAGGTGAATGACAGCTTGAAACGTGCTTAGAGGGAAGAGTGCTTCAAGAAATGGGCAGCCTCACCTCCAGTTGCCGCCGTCCACGGCCGGAACGCCCTCGGGTCGAAGTCAAGTCCGCCACCCTCCGTTGCAACGTTCGATTCTCTCAATCCCTCTTGAGTCGTCCTCACCCACCTACACAGGGAGGATCACGCCGAGGAGAGAAAGAAAACTTGACCGTTGCCGCCGTCTGAGTCCGCCGGAGTCGGCTGGAAAAGTCGGGTCAGGATAACCGGGTCCGGGTCGGGTCGGCTGGAGAACTTTGATAGTGAGGGTGAGGCACGAGAGAGAAAGGGGAAAGAAAAAAAATGGTTTTCGAAAAATGAAATGGAAACCCTAACTTTTTCTTATTTAACACAAAACCCCGAAAAACCACAAACTTCTGCTGACCATAATTTTCACATACAAAGTCCGTTTTACACATGCCACGTGTCTACGAACTCGTATCATCGTGGTCTACAACTTTCATGAAGGAAGTTTCTCAAGAAACCCAACAGATTAAAAAGTCAACTCTTGACCCTTCAAAACAAAGCATTTCCAACAAAGAAATCTCTTGAACACCTCCGCTCTTCCTTCGAACCTCAAAACACACTAACTTCTAACTCGAAAATTCCCAAATAATATTAGAAACTAATATTAATATTCCGGGGTATTATAGCTTTCTTTGGATTTTTTCACGGCGAGCCTCGGTAAGGGTTTCTAGATCCTCCTTCTCCCTCCGAGCGTCGCCTCTCACTCTGGAAGACTAACACGAACACAGAGGAAGATTATTAGAGCTGTTGTCATTGTGTTGGAGGAAACCCTAATCCCCAAATGCCTCGGTAAGGGTTTCTAGAGCCTCCTTCTCCCTCCGAGCGTCGCCTCTCACTCTGGAAGACTAACACGAACACAGAGGAAGATTATTAGGGTTGTTGTCATTGTGTTGGAGGAAACCCTAATCCCCAAATCCGATTTTTATCCAAATCTTTTCCTCTCTAACGAACTTATGCTTTGTGAAGGTTCGAAATCCGACAAGGAGGAGCTATTGTGTTTTGGGTTAAGCATATTGGAGGTAAAGCTCATGTTTTATGAAACTGTGTTGTTGTTGTTGTTATTGTGTTGTTGTGCTGGATTGGTAGCTTAATTGGTTATTTGGTTAACGTGCATGTCGAGAACTTGGTGTTCTGGAGTTTACAGGGACGCTATGACCATTTTCCAGTAAGTGGTCGGAGTCCGGTAGAATATTCCGGCAAGTCGCTGGAATCCGGCGAAGGCAGTAATTTTGACAGAAGCAGTTATCGATGTTTTTCCTTTTTGTTTGTATCGTTTTAGAAATAGGAAATTTTGTCAGTTTGTAATCGAAAATCTTTCTAAGTAAGAAAAGTTTCTATTTTAAGAAATTTTCCTTTTTGGAAAATTCCTATTTATAAAAACCCTTTTGGGTGCCCTTAGTAATTTAGTGGGTTTTCCAGATTAATGTGTTCAGTATATTTGAGTCCTTGAAACTACACCAGTTTGATTAATCGAAACCGAAGGTTACCAAAGTTTGATCTACTAAGCGTAAAGGTTGGGTGCCCTTAGTGATTCATAAATTATTAACCGACGCCTAAGTGTTTAACAGTTAGAAATACGTCTAGTGAAATGACTCGGTTCGTTAAGTCAAAGGTTAAATTGGAAAATGTCAAAACATCGTTAGTTGGTCACCCTAAGTTTGTTGGTCAAATTTGGTCAATCTTGGTCAACCTAGGAAATTCTAATTAAATTAGGAAGAAGTCGAGTCAATGATTATTTCGGAGTTCGGTCTGACCGATTTGTTCTACTGTTTAACGTCAGACGTGGGATTGACTCGAGAGTGTGAATAGTTGGAGGCAGTGCTCGAGGAGTATTCCGTGCATTGGAAGGCTTAGGCTTAACTTGTGAGTGGATATTTATTTTAAATTAAATACATGCAATGGTTTTATATATTATGATTGATTTTATTTTACTGAATTATTTTCCGCGAAGTTATTTTCGGAAGTAATTATTCTTATTTTAATTGTTAACTTTGCTATTTTGAGATTACCGAAAATGGGACTTTCGGTGGAGTCGTATATTTATTGCTTTTTTATAATTGGCAATTTTCTTTAATTTGGAGAGTTACCGAAAATGAGAATTTCTATGGAGATATATATTTATATTTTTGAGGAAAGTATGTATATAAATGCTAGCTAGCCATACGTGTCTGCCCGCCATAATGACATAGCGATTAGCCGCCATTATGGTGTGACGTGAGCGTGAGACGCAATCGTAGTAGGCCTATATGAATTAAAAAATTCATATAGGAGGTATAGGCACGTATATACACCCGTCTGTCCATCTTAATGGCGCAGCGAATAACCGCCACCATTCTGGTGTGACGTGAGCGTTGGACGCAAGCGTAGTAGTCCTATATGAATTTCTTTAAATCCATAAAAATTCATATAGGGGTATGGACGTGTGTCAATACATATACTTATATACTAGAGCCTAGGAGACTCAATATCATAAAAGTATTGGAGACTAGCAAGGCTAGTCCTGTATTCCAGTATTGCCAATTTTGTAAGTTAATTTATTGCATGCAGCGTAGTTTTCCTGAAGAGATAAATTTGGGAAAACATAAAGACTTCGATAATTATTTGTTTCTTTTAAACTTTATTTTTGTTCACTCACTCTAACGTTTTCAAATGCTTCTCCCCTGAGCCCTTCGGCTTTAAATGCCCAGATTGCAGGTTAGCATAGTTGAGATCGGACGTACATGGAGACGAGGCATAGTCAATAGTATAGCTTCCGGTCATTTATATATTTCTGTTTCTTTTCTTCACTATTAGAGTCGCTCTGAATTTATGAATGTTGGTTGTGAGATTAATTATTTAGATTAGTGAATAATTTGAGAGGTGTTGTGAATTTGGGGAGCACAAAGGCTCTAGGAGTATAAAGTTGGAGTTGGATTTTTAGAAGTGTTTGCATATATTTTCAGGTCAGGGTTGTCCATTTTCAAAGGAGGTTATGCCGAATTTTCAGTAAATTTTCAGTAAATTTTCCTTAGAGGTGGACTCCGCAGGATTTATTTCGGATTTCAGTATGAAATTCAGGGTGGATCTTGACACTTCAGATTACATACCTTTCTTTGTACAAAACCTATTACCAAATGATGAACGAGAGTAGTTCGAGTCTCAGTACGTGTATCAGGAAAAGTGTCCATATCTCTATCTTAGCGCACGTAATGTACTTACTACCATAAGAAACCAATGATTCAGTATTGTACCCTTGTCTAAGATAAGAATCAAAATCTACAAATTAAAGAAGAATTAATAAATAAATCATTGAATACCTCCACATGCAAGAACAAGCCAAGTACAAGTTAATCATTGATATAGAGTTTAGTAATACCATGTGACAATCCATAAGTTTAGCATTTCCGAATATGGTTACATACTTCTTTCGTAGAATCAACCCCTCCCAATTTTAGCAGCCTGAATTGCTCTAACCTGTATTGACTCACCCACTAAAAGCTACTTCTCCTCATGAAATTCAGCTACAATCAATTAAGGGTCATCAAGGGCAGGGCTAGGGCCAGCCCTACCTTTAATATTAGGGCTTAGGGTATGGCCGAGTATGACTTGGTTAAAATCAACAAAATTTATAGCTGGGTAAGGTAGTACCGAGACTTGAATATATAAACCCTTATCCGCCCTAAAGGCCCAATTTATGGACCTTGTCACTGTTGTTCATGTATGTCCCGAGAGATTGCACTCATGCATCTGCTTTTCTACAACTTGCTCAAATCCTCATAATGGTTGTTGCCGAATCGAGTGTTAGTGGCTTCATACTCTCACTCTTCTATTACGTTTGCTACTCTTGTTATGATAACATGGGTAATATGGCGTAATCGCAATGCAGAAGTATGGGATGATAAGTATAAAACGCTTGGCCGGTGGGAGGAGTTTAAAGCCACCCAAGCTAGACCCCAAGGTCTCCCAAATTAATACAGTGGGTGAGAGATGGAAAAAGCCTCGGTTGGGGTATGTAGAACTTATTGTGGATGCAACTTTTCGAAATGCTGATGGCAAAGCAGGTATAGATTGTGTTTTTCGAGACCATGATGGAGTCTGTTTGGGGGTATTTTCACAGCTCATACTAGTGGTTAGTTCAGCGAGACATGGCATGCTTTTGGCTCTCCTTGAGGGTGTTCGGCTGACAATCACACATAACTAAGAGCTGAGTTTCCTCATCTCTGATCTTCGGGTAGGGCTCAGTCTAGCCTCCCCTGCCTCTCTGAGCTTCATTCGCCATACTGCTAATGAGGTTGCACACACCTTAGCACTAGATGCTTTACAATCACATGTTAGTCTTGGTTTTCTAGTCTACCACCTCCACATGTGGAGGTGAAAATCTCATTTGAATGTAATAGTCACTGATCGTTGAATGCAAATTATTTCTTCAAAAAAAAAATGGAAAGATTTTGATATCGATTTATATTAGGATTAATTTCAATTTACCCTCCCTAAGGTTTGAAGTTAACATCATTTCAGTCTCTATACTCTTAATTTTAAAAATTTATCTCTTAAAGTTTTCAATTTTAATAAATCATGTATAATTACTGAAATTCCGTCTAATTTAGATATTAAATACAAGCATGGAATCTTGAAAAAAAGGGTCTTAAAATGTGATTGTTATAATTATATGACTATTTTAGCCCTTAAAGTAAATTATAAAGTCAAAATTAACGTCCAATTAGACGAAATTTCAGCAATTGGACATGCTTTATGAAATTAAAAATTTTCGGGGTAAATTCTCAAAATTGAGAGAACGAGGACTGAAATAAAATCATTTCCAAACCTTAAGAGGTAAAATGAATTTAATCATTTATATTATATTATGAAATACTAAGGGTAAACTTGGTAAGTTAAGTGGTTTATTGAGTAAAACAATTGAATAAAAAATAAGATTGATGGTGAATTGAGCAAGAGTGCGTATTTACTTATTCAAGGATATGCCGATAATAAAATATTGGGCAAATAACACAAAAGTGTCATTTGAAGGTACAAATGATAAAAAAATAATCATTTGTTCCACATGTTAAAATGGTAACCCTAAATGTTATCAGATGATAAAATAGTTACTTAATTATATATAATATGATGTAATGGTTGTGATTAAGTGTCAATTATGATAAAAAAATACATTTTTAAATTTTATGGATTTACGGTTCTACCCTTCTGTTAGTTTCTCTCGTTCTCTTCTCTATCCGTTACGCTTTCTCTCAGCTCTTCTTTCTATCTCTCTGTTACTGCTTTCTCTCTGTACCCGATCTCGATCTCTCTCGATCTCCTCTCGA
>NC_020494.1:1296795-1303545 GCF_000184155.1 Fragaria vesca subsp. vesca
AACTATGCATGTAACTATTCATGTAACTATGCATGTAACTATTCATGTAACTATGCATGTAACTATCCATGTAACTATGCATGTAACTATTCATGTAACTATCCATGTATTTAACTATCCATGTAACTATGCATGTATCTAAGCATGTAACTATCCATGTAACTAATACAACTCTAAGTCCCAGCATCACAGATGCAGACCTATGAACTGTAGAATCTGAACAAAAAATACACACCAAAAGCAACTTCATAACCCCAAACTAAACAGAACAAAAGCAATGAATAACGAACATTAATCAAACGAAAAAATGAAGCAAAAACAAATGAACAAAATGTCAGTGAACCCTAGATCTTCAAAACCACACCGATATCAAAGTTCGAACTCCCAAACCCCTAAATCCCTAATCCCATTCCTGAATCCTAGATCTTCAAAACCTTCAAATTATGTTAATAGGATTTACTGAACCAAAATGCAAAATAGTCGAGCTTAAAATACTGTGTAATCAGAAGGAATCAAAAGCAGGAGGTAGAGATTAAGGACTACGAAGATGTTACCTGATTTTTTTCGAATTCTGGTGTTGTGGAGGAATTGTTCTCGACGCCGCCCTCAAGCCGAAGATGAGCCTCGTGTCGACAGTTACTGGGGAGTACGACGGATTCGCCGGAGAGAGATGGATGATGGATTCGCCGGAGACACAGAGAATTAGGGTTTTCAGCGAGATTGAGAGAGGAGCGGTTTCGATAGTTTTGAGGGAAAGTGAAATGATTTTTGAAACGAAAATCAGAGGTGGGGGACTCAGATATGGGGGTAACGGCGTGGATGGGGTAACGGCGTCAGTGGCATAATTCGTAGTTATTTTCATTCTTAGGGGCAACGCTTTAAGAGAACAGTGGCATAGATCGTAATTTTTTTTATTTTCATGGGCAACGCTTTAAGAGATTTAAATAGAGGTACTGTTTTATCATCAATGAATATTTATTAACTGTGTTATCATTTATTACATCTAACTGTATATTTTTATCATTGGCCCTAAAATATTTCTCCAACCATAAAAAGGACAAAAAAAAAAACACAGACAACAAGCTGTACAGTACTTTGGTCAAGACCCAAACACAACTCGGTAGTAATTGGGCCCGGGGGTCCGTTAGCCAAATGGAGGCCCACTCTCCCTGTAACCCTTTGAACCATTTTTATTGTTAAGAGTCGCTAGGGTTTCTCTTATCCGCCGAACACAGGGGTTTGAGACTCTAAGCACATCTCTCTCCAGCTCCCGACTCCTCTCCAGGTAAACCCAATCTCAATACTCCTCTACCAGCAAAAATCATAACATTTACTTCAAAATCCATTCAAGCTTTAGATTTGTGATAGAACTTCTTGGATTTCATTTTCTGTTTGTGATTCTGAGTTTCAAGCTCTGCTAAGCAAAAGGGCTTCTGTTTTGCTTATCAGTCTAGTTTTTCTGCTCTGTTTGCCTTTCTTCTTATTATTGCTTTTTGGTTTTTGAAAGAATAGCAATGATTCGATCTTAAAGCTAAATTTTCAGTTTTCTGATTCTCGATATATATGGATTGATATAGTTTTAGCCTGAAAGATTAACTGTGTTTCATTTTGGTTTCTATAGTCTGGTTTGTCAAGATGTTTACTTCAAGCAAGAAGATTTCGAAGGATAAGGGTGCAGAGCCGACTGAGTTTGAAGAGTCGGTTGCGCAGGTGAGCTATAATGCTTTTGTCAGGCATATTATGGCTGTGGTGTTTCGTATTCTCATGAGTTGATCTCTGTGCAGGCGATTTTTGATTTGGAAAACACTAACCAGGAGCTGAAAAGTGAGCTGAAGGATCTCTATATTAATTCAGCAGTGTAAGAATCGTTTTACTATAATTATCCGTAGTGTTAAACGTTGTGTGTCGTATGAGTAGTAATCATGCTTTTTCTCTTGCAGTCAAGTTGATGTTGCTGGAAACAGGAAGGCTGTTGTTGTCCATGTACCCTATAGACTGAGGAAGGCTTATCGCAAGATCCATGTTCGTCTCGTGAGGGAGCTTGAGAAGAAGTTCAGTGGAAAGGTGATTACTGTTCTATTTTGGTTCTGACCTTCATAGAGTAAATTGGGTCTAGATCTTTCATCTGTAAGTAGTGTACCAATGTTACAGTTTGCGCCTTATAATCTTGATAATTTATTTTTCTACTCTTTGCCAGTTTTGCTCTTTAGGCTTTTCTGATCTCATTTGTTTATTTATCATTTGTATATGTATCTGTTGTTAATATATTCATCTTGTTTTCTACACTTGTATTTCTCTGCTTATGATCATGTTTTGTAATGGTTATAACCTTTTCTGTCTGTTATCTAATAGGATGTGATCCTGATTGCCACACGAAGGATAGTAAGGCCTCCAAAGAAAGGTTCTGCTGCTCAACGGCCCCGCACTCGCACACTTACTGCTGTCCATGAGGCTATGTTGGAGGATGTTGTTGCTCCTGCTGAGATTGTTGGAAAGCGCACCAGATACCGCCTTGATGGATCAAAGATAATGAAGGTATACTTTCATAACCTGCTCAAGTGAAAGAGACACTCTATTCTTTGATCTATGTAGGCCAACATTCTGTTAACAACCCTAGGAAAGGAGAAGTAATGTTAGCTGATAAATGGTAAAACAGACACTTAGATACATAAATTGAGAACCTAGTATGTTGAGTTCGGTACTGTGTTTAGTGAGATAGGTCCTGTAATGGATCCTTCTTAATATGTTAAAGAGTTATATGTTACTTTTCTACCATCATGGTAATCTTTGCTTACAATGCTGGGCAGGTGTTTTTGGATCCTAAGGAGCGAAACAACACAGAATACAAGCTGGAGAGCTTCTCTGCAGTTTATCGGAAGCTCTCAGGCAAAGATGTGGTGTTTGAGTATCCAGTTACTGAGGCTTAGAAGTATTATGTAATATGAGACCGTTAATTATCCTTTCCCTTTCGTTTTTATTCTCTGAAAACTGCATTTCATTGGAAACAGTTTGAAATTTTGATATGAAGGACATGGTCTTGGTATGTGCTGGAAAGGTTTTGCTCTTTACTATCATGTTAGTGACTATCATTTAAGCACCCAATGACATCCATGCTTGTTTTATTCAGATGTTAAAGTGTTACTGCTTGGTCATTGAACTGAGACTAAATGATCAACCGCTGTGTAACCTGGACTGCCTGACTGATTTCATTGTAGTCCTGTTGGGATAAGGTGGTAATGTGTTCAAATCTGAATGCGTTGGTTTGGTACGATGATTCCACTTATATCTGCTTGTTCTCAGCTGAATGTCGTATTTGCCTCCATCAGACCAGTATGGGTTAAGGGATGATCAGAATAGTGGATCTCTTGTACACGAAACTGTTCAAGATCAGAATTGTGGATCGTCTGAATATGAAACCGTAAAAGAGGTTAAATATGATCAGTACTACTGGTTGGGGAACCGGTTTGTCATCTTTCCGTCTCTTCCAGATAAGATGGCTGATCAAAGGGAGTGGTTTACTGATGTATGTACTCTGGCATACAAAAGGAAAACAAGTCTAATCTAATAAAAGAAAAAAGGATGTACTCTGGCATACAAAAGGAGAACAAGTCTAATCTAATAAAAGAAAAAAAGTCCGGAGCAAATAGATTAAGAGCATATTTAGCGATGCTAGTTATTTTTAAGTTAAATTTTAGTTAAATTAGTCAAAATGTCATTTCGGTTAGCCACTTTAGAAATATGGCTGCATCAATACTCTCTATTTTAGCTAGCATTACATCAACATTATTCTTTAAATAAAAATTAAATAGTTTAAAGGGCAGATAACATAAAACTACCATTTATAAATACAAATGATAAAAAAATCTTTAATTGTTCCACATGATAAAAATGTAACCTCCAAAACATATTAGATGATAAAATCGTTACTTCTAAAGTTATTAAATGATATAACAGTCCATCTGAGATTTTTTTATTGACGCTTATACCCTTCTGTCTTCCCCGTCTCTCTAAGATCAGTGAGCGTCTCATCTAAAAACCCGACCCCCAAAAGCGCGACAGAGACGCGCCATTTCTCACGACGTCGTACCGGTGGACATAGTTTCCTCTCAACATTGCAGTCATGTTTGTGGCTTTGGGGGTGACGAGCTCCGATGAAAGAGAATCGAAACTCGAATGTTTCTCGGCATCTCCGGAAAATTTTTCGACTCCGGCCACAGCTGCAATCGAGATCGATAACGGTAGCCTCATCTTGACAAGGTAAAGAAGCCTGTTGTAGTTTCGCTTCACCTTCTTATTGAACTTGAGTTTGGTTGAGTTTTGAAGATCTGGGATTATGGATTTGGATTATGAACTGGGGTGATGTATGCATTTGGATGCCAAAAATAATTCTCTTTTTCTTTCAGGTCTTCAACGTGTTGCTTAGCAGCTGCCTTTGGTTTGTTTATTTGCTTCAAATGGTTTAATAACTTAAGCCTCATCTTTGGAGCTGTATTTGACATATATTTGCTACAGATTTGTGAAGAGCATCATGGGAAGCAGATTGATACAAAGATGCTTCAAGATGTCATGAGTATCTTTATAGAAATTGGCAAAAACATATCAACACCATACTATGAAAACTTTGTGCAGGCAATGCTTGATGAAAGTGCCGCTTTCTACTCCTAGTTATCTTCTCAGTGGGTGGTGCATGACTCATTGACTGATTATATTCAGAAGGTTTTTCTTTTGTTCAATCCCTTAGGGTCTAATAATAACTAATGGGATAATGTATATGTGATGGTTTACCCTTTATCCTGCACTTTGCAGGTGAACTGGTGCATGATGCAGGAAAAAGAAAGAGCTGGCTACTATCTAGATTCGACATCCGTGATTAAATTAAGGATTAATTACAAAAAGACCTCCTGAACTATGGGTTGGTTTCATTTTCATACCCAGATTTGAAATTCTTGCAATTTCATACCTTAACTTTTGTTTTGTTATCAATCTCATACAGTTGAATCTAACAGCGTTAAATTTCTCAGTTAAGTGCTGATGTGGTAAAATCTTGTAAGATTTTTTATTTCTTCCGAGGGTATTTTCGACCATCCCGTGGGGTAAAAACTTTTTACCTGGAGGGGCAAGTTTTACCGTTTTGCCCCTCGTACATTCTGTACGTTTTGGATCCGGAGAACGATCCGGGCCGAGCAGATCCCGGTCGGATCTAGTCTAGTCTGCAACAGTGGTCAAAGGGCGGACATGGGGCCGGGCAGGCGACGCTGGGCTAGGGGGCGCCGGTAGAGTGTGTGGGTGGATCGATGGGTCCGTATCGGAGCAAATCCTGGTCGAGAGTGTGATCCGGGTCTGGGCAGTCGCACGTCGTTGGTGTTCCTTGGCCGGGGCTGGCCGGGGTTGCTTGGCCGAGATGAAGGTCACGCAAGGCTGGGCGCACGGGGATGGTTGACGACGAGAGCTAGACAGGAGGTCGCCGGAGAGGGGGGTGGACAGAGGGTTAGCAGCGGCTGTTGAGAGGCTAGGGTGCCCAGAGTAAAAACGGTGGGGTTACGGCAGCAGTAATTTTTTTTTTTTTTTTTTTCAGGTTCCTAGAGTTTTCGGCTATGAACTTACAGTCAGAGCAAAGAGTTTGATAACGTGTTGAAGGAGAACATATAATGAGAATAACAGTCTACTCATTCATTGATAGAAATATTTATTTATAGACATTACATAGAGTCTTCCGAATAATTTAATGTATTTTTTTTAGTTTTTTATACCGAAAATCTAGTATATTTTTTTAGAATAAATGACACTTTAGTACTAATTTAAGCTTCTTTTTGCCCATTTAAATGTTTTTAAAAAAAATGTGTCCACTTCAATATAAGGTGCGTGAAATGTGCCTTATTGGACAATACTTTTCTAATGGGTTCACTTTTAACAGTTTTTTCTGTCAAAAATACCCTCAACCCGTGGACTATATATACCAGACGAGATCCATTTTTCAAAATTTCTGTTTTTGAAGAGAGAGAAAGTTTACGATTGGAGAGAGAGAGAGAGAGAGCGATCTTGCGCTCGCGTTTCAGAGAGGACCGACGGCGTTGTTTCAGACCGCGATTACAAGCCAATTTCCGTCGCGGTTTTCCGGCGGCAGCATAACCTCTCTTCCCGTAGCAGAATTACGTAGTAAATGGAGCTAGATCGGGCTTTGGTTTGCTCTTCGGTTCCTACTCGGTTTGAATCTCTTCAATTCCTCTTTTCTTTATGTTTTTAGTTGAATTATAGGTCGCTTCTTGAATGCGCTTCGTTTGCATGTTGTTTCGAAAATTTTTGGATTTTTTGGACTTGTTACTGGGGGTAATAATGTTTGCGATCTATGTCTTATTGTTGTTTTTAATGTTTTTGCTGTGATTTTTTTTGTACTTCTAGCATATTACTTATGTTTTTCAGTCTGTTTTTGTAGAAATTGACATTTACTTGGGGGTAGTAATATTATGATCTGTTGTTTGTTTTGTTTTTAATTGTGGTTAGTTGTTGTTTTCTATTGCTTATTGTTTGTACTTCTAGCATATTACTTATGTTTTTCAATCTGTTTTTGTAGAAATTGACATTTACTGGGGGTAGTAACTTATGGACCTGTGTGTTTTTGTTTTTTTTGCAGGAGCACTGTTGGTTCTTTGTGTGTTCAATTTGTTTTTTCTGGCAATGGCTTTGTCCTTCTCCTCAATGAGCTCATGAATTATTCAGACCTTATTCAATCCATCCGAAAAACGATTTAAG
>NC_020494.1:1317100-1318117 GCF_000184155.1 Fragaria vesca subsp. vesca
TCCAAAGCGGGTTATAGAAGTTTTCCTCCATACCGAGTTCATAACCACTTTTGAAGTCTCCAGTTGTTCCTCCATTTAGCTTGTGCAGTTCCAACATTGTTTGATGCTCTATCACATCCTTCTGCATTTAAAAAACAAATAACCTTAGATCAACCAACAGATATAAATAACATTTTACAACCCATAGTAAACTTTACTGGGAGTAGTAATGTTCCAAAGCATCAGATTTAGTTATTCTGTAGCCTAACACATACATTACTAGGGGTAGTAATGTTTCCAGAACCTTAGTTTTTGTTGTTCTGCACCCTAGAACATACTTTACTAGGGGTAGTAAAGTTTCCAAAGCATCAGATTTTGTTGTTCTGCACCCTAAAATATACTTTACTGGGGGCAGTAAAGTTTTCAGAGTATCATATTTTGTTATTGTGCACCCTAAAGCATACTTTACTAGGGGTAGTAAAGTTTCCAGAGCATAAAAAAACACATTGCTTGAAAGGTATTAAACATAATGCTGTTATGCATTCAAAAATACTCTATGAAAGGTATTAAATTTACATGAAAGTTTCCAGATGGTATCCTCATAGTCATTATAGAGATCAAATGAAAGAAAAATAAATATACATACCAAAACTTAAGTTTACTACCCCTAGTAATCTGCTACTAGGGGTAGTACTAGGGGTAGTAAACTTGCAAAACAATATCTTGATGAAAATATAAGTTTTATTGCCCCTAGTAAACTTACCACAATCTCCATGTTCATGAATCCAACATGAAGTTTGGCAGCTTCTGCCCTTTCCTTCAACAACCTTATGTACACTTGCAGGCTCTGCGATCATCACATAAGTCAATATTATTAAATCTAAACTTAACTGAGTGGTGCTACTAAGGTGATTATTTTTTTATTTTTTTATTACTCACACTCGACAATAT
This sequence comes from Fragaria vesca subsp. vesca, assembly GCF_000184155.1. NCBI lineage: Eukaryota > Viridiplantae > Streptophyta > Magnoliopsida > Rosales > Rosaceae > Fragaria > Fragaria vesca. The sequence continues at coordinate 1,318,031 of NC_020494.1, forward strand.
GTCTGAGTGTTCGATGATCATTTTCAAGTCACTCTTTGATAAACAGTGCCAGCCTTCAGGACATGTCCAGTACGCTTCACTGTAGAA
>NC_020494.1:1318846-1334093 GCF_000184155.1 Fragaria vesca subsp. vesca
ATAGTGTAAAGTATCATCTTACATTCCCTTTTGTTTGTTCATCTCCTTGGCAGCCATACTCTTCCCCACCGAATTGCCTTTTCTGCTCGGGAGGTCCATTTGCTGAGGATTTTGCTTTTTTAAGCTTTCTCTTTAGAGCCTTGTTGAGGCTGTCTTGCGCCCTTTTCTCCATCTCTAGCTGCTTATTTTGTCATCGGCAAGGCGTAACTTGTGCACGTAATCATTGATTCTATTCTGGAGTTCTTCGTTTGCTTTGCCGTGTTCTTTTAGCTTCTCATTCAAATCTTCTGGGATCTCCTCCTCCAAGTCTGTCAGTAGTGTCTTAAAAATTGTCGCCCACTCTTTTATTTTCTTCCACTTCTTGCTGGCTTGATAAAGGAACCTGAGACCAAATACATATAGATAAGTATGAAGTTTACAACCCCCCTAGTATACTACTTTTTTCACAATCAGGGAAAAAAAAAAAGTGACTTATACCCCAGTAAATGTTTACTGGGGGTAGTAAACTATGCCAAACAGGTTTACTACCCACAGTTAACTATGCCAACAGTCAACTATTGATTTAGAGATGATTATACAGTTTACTGCCCCTAGTAAACTTGATATCATACACTACTTATGCAATGAAAAGTGAAGTTTACTGCCTCTAGTGAACTATTACTAGGGGCAGTAAAGTATGCCAATGCACTTTTATTTCATTCATTTTTCAGACTTACCCATTCTTCAAAGCTCGGGGTGCCATGTTCGTCTGGGGTGCCATGTTCCTCTGATCCGGAAGTGCTTTCTTCCTCATCCTTCCATGGACCTTGAGCAACCAGTTCCTGTTTTTTGCAAAAATAAGATTTGTTCAGTTTTTCAGAAACAACATCTAAGTACAATGCTGTATAATATTTGGAAAACCAAAAACCAATTTTTACCTCAAACTTTTTTGGTCTCTTTAGATAGTCGCTTCCGTAGATGATGCCATTTGTGGACCATCTTACAAATCTTGGCATAGCTGCTTGTTTCTTCTGGATCCTTTCCTTGATTTTTGTACGCTCCAAGAAGTAGTACAGAGGCAGAACTACGCAACCATTCAGACCCTTTGGCTTGCCCTTGACATGCTTTTTCACTCCTTCATGGAAGGCTTCAATCACCTTTCTTGACCAGTTTATTTTGTTTATTGCTTCTAGGTCCTCACATGTCAGCACCATTTGCCATTCAATTTGGCTTCCAGATGTGCAGAAGAAGAAAGTAGCCAGTAGGAACATTATGATCAAAGAAGCAATTTTCCTTGGTTCTGCCTCCTTGTTCTTAATCTTGTTGAGCTCTTCTGTCAACTTGTCGTGGATCATCTTCCTAAAGATGGATCCTTTCGTTTTGCCAAATATGGTTGACTGTTGGCTGCTCTTCTTTCTCCTGGAGATTTTCTCTTCCTCATTTTCACCTTCTTTTGTTAATCCAAACAAAAGATGCACATCTTCCTCTTTAATCTCCATTTCTTTTTCTCCAAACATGAACTTTTTTGTCTCCTTGCAATAGTGCCTCAATAAAATTTCTATATCCAACTCAAATCTGTTGACCTGATCCGCAACGATGCTCCTGGTTCTAAATGCGTTAATCATTTCACCAAAGCAAGTTTGACTGATCAGCTGCCATGCTTCTGAGGGGATTTTGTCGCTGTGACTCTCTATTAATTTGAAGAATGTTACCAGAGTACATTTCTGTTGAGTGTGCGGAATCTTTTCCAGGTCCTCATCCTCGTCCTCCTCCTCATCCTTGTCATCCTTCTCTATTTCTGTCACTTCTAATGCTCTCTTCTTTATAAAATATTGTTCCACTTCTTCTTCTTCTGTGTCATCTTCTTCTTCTTCTTCTTCTTGTCTCGCTCTTTTTTGGGGAACCTTCAATTTTTTCCGTTGTATATATGAGCGCAAATTCATGCTTGTGTTGACAGACGTAGATGGTGAGGTTTCCTCAGACTCTGTACTAGTAACAAGTTGCCTTCGTGCCATCCTGCATATGCAAAACACCAAAGTTTTACTAGCCCTAGTGATCCTGCCTTTATAAACTACATATTAAAAAGTTTACTACCCTTAGTAAATTTCAACTGGGGGTAGTAAACTTGCAATAGAACATCTCCAAGGCCAATATACACTCTGAAAGAGAAACAACTGATGTGCAAACAAAACTTTATTTTACTACCCCTAGTAACTTCTACTGGGGTAGTAAACTTCTATTTCCAACACCATTATACATATGCAGACCTAGAAAACAACTCGCATTCAACAAAATCAAAGTTTTACTACCCCTAGTATTGAACACAGCCATTAGACACATCCAGACAGTGGAAATAACTGACATGCAAACAAAAATTAAAGTTTACTACCCCTAGTAAAGTTTTACTAGGGGTAGTAAAGTTGCCACACCGTTTCTACATTGCCATAAAACACATTGAAGCAGAGAAATATGAACCCAGACAACATTATTGGGGGTACAAACACAGATTTATGCTAGGGTTTCTTGTCACCTGAAAAAGAAGAATTTAGCGCGATGTAGTGGTGGCGATGGAGTGAAGCAGCGGCGGCGATGGAGTGAAGCAGCAGCAGTGAAGTACTGAAGCAGCGGCGGCGATATACTGAAGCAGGGAAGCGGCGCGCGGGGATGGGTGCTGAGGTCTTGATGGAGTGAGGAGTGAGGCAGCGGTGTCGATGGATTGAAGAAGCGAAGCGGCGTCGATGGAGTGAAGTGGTGAGAACTGTTGAGAGGAATTGAATTCGGAGTAGCGTCGACGAAGGAATTGAATTCGTAGTGGGTTGGAAGCGGTTATTAAGGCTGGGGTATAACTGTATTTTTACTAGGAAACATTGGTTTGGGCTGTGTAATCTGTTTTTGATTGGTTTGGGCTAGGAAAAGGTACTATTTGTACATTAGGGCTTTTTCCCTTTTTTTTAAGACGAAAAATAAAAGTTACAACCTGAAACTTCTACTACACCCTACATTTAAGTTATCAAAATTAAAAACACTGAAAAATTATACTTTAAAGCTTTTAGTTTATACGTAACTATTTTTTTCTAGTAATATTTAGACAAAAATACAATTCACTCGTTGGAGTCTTAAATAATAAGTAATCACTAGCATTTTTCTTAGATTAGTTGTAGTTAAATATTCAAGTTTTATCAATATTTACTACATAAAAACACTGCTAAAATGAGTCTAATCTCCTCACATATAATACTCTCAATCAAATCAAATAAGGAACATATTGAAATCACCAATAATACATAAAAAAAAAATTTGGTCGTGAGAAAACATTTAATATGCATAGATACAATGAAAAAGACATCTCAGTTTCTTAACAAATAGATTAAAAAAAATAACACCATTCGACAAAAAGATAATAAACTTTCATATAACTAAAGTCAGAGTTGTAATTACGGCACAGTGGTAAGCATGGAGCAATATGCTCGGGAGGTTCCCTCTTCGAGTCCCAATGCCTGCAAATTTTATTTTCTGCCATTGTTCCATGATTAAAATGGACATAAATGCCCCAGGAAGAAAGTGCAAAACCTGACGAAGTAGGGCCCAAATTATGCCACACATCATCAGTTAACTGACGGAGGTACTACATCGTTAACAGAGCAAAAGCTATGGTATGAAATTGCAAGAATTTCAAATCTGGGTATGAAAATGAAAACCACCCCGGGGTCTTTTGTAATTAATCCTTAAATTAAGGGCCCTTAATACAGGTACCAACCCCCTAATACAGGTGTGAACAAACCTCCTAGAACTTCATTGCCACAAATTGCTATGATTTTCAATCAAGGAATGTGCCATTTCTCATAGCTGGCCTATTTCTTGTATTAACGTTTTGATTTTCATGTCTTATTTGTTGCCATTCAAGTTTTAGGACCAATAAAGTGGCCCTTTAGCTATTTTCAAAAACCATAATAACTGATATATAGAAAAGTGTCACTGACCTTTTTCCTCTAGCAGTGATCATCTGAAACATGATAACTAAAGAGCAGCTAGCTTGCTTTCTTAAACCAATGGTTGTTGCAAAATGTATTGGTATATTTCTGTTGTTTTCTCAGATAATATGATGAACCTCCACTCTAGAACTTCCAACTGAATGATCTACAATTGATGCTTCTAATCCGGCCACGGCTGCAATCGAGACCGATGGCAGTAGCTTCATCTTGATGAGGTAAAGAAGCCTGTTGTAGTTTCACTTCACCTCCTTATTGAACTTGAGTTTGGTTGAGTTTTGAAGATCTGGGATTATGGATTTGGATTATGAACTGGGGTGATGTTTGCATTTGGATGCTAGAATATTTGTTGTAGCTACTGTTGCTGAATCTGATTGTTTCTTTGCTACATTTTGGTAAAGCAACAAAAGGTGTCCCGTTGAGGATTTACTTTTTCTGTTTGTTTTCACCGGCTATTAGGATTGTAGAGAAGTTGAACATGGGTGTTTTTGGTCATGTCTTAGTAATTGAGCATTCATCATATGTGTTAGTATGTGTCTAATATACAAGTTTATCTGTCCAAACTAATGTTCTCTCTTTCACAGGTATTTGCATATGCACTGTTTCTCCAGCAAATTAATGTCTAATGCTCTCTTGCTTTGATGTTTTGAGGGTTCTCCTTTTGGTTTCGAAGCCAAATTCCTCGGCACCCTTCTCCAGCAAGCCAACGAAGACCAAGAGGTTGACGAACCAGGTGGGAATGACAAAGAGCTTGTGGAGGAGCGAGTCAGAGGGATTGATGAGTCAAGGTGAGGGAGAATCGTTTAGATTTGAACAGTTACATGATTAGTTACATGAACAGTTACATAGTCAGTTACATTGCTTTCAACAGTTACTTAACTAGTTACATATTATCATTTGGATTGTGTAATTATTATGTGTACCTAACTTGTGTAACTACATTTGTCAGGACCCACCCCGAATTTCACCCTGAAACCCGAAGTAAATCCTGCGGGAACCACCTCTAAGGAAAATTTACCGAAAAATCGGCATAACCTCCCTTGAAAATGGACAACCCTTCCTAATAAAACTCGCATACACTTCAAAAGAATCCATTTATAATCCTCTACTCCTGGAGCCTTCGTGCTCCCCAAATCACAACACCACCCAAAATTTACTAATCTAAACAAATCTCATATCCAACCATTTATAGGTTCAGAGCAACTCTAAGAGGAAGAAAGGAAACAAAATAAATTAACAAGCGGAAGCTATATGATGACTATGCCTCATCTCCATGTACGCCCGACCTCAACTAAGCTAACCTGCAAGCTGGGCATTTTTAAAACGAAAGGCCCAGGGGAAAACACTTAACAACGTTAGAGTGAGTGGACAAAAATAAATTAATAAAAATATTTATGCTTCCCCATTTTAATTTCCAAAGAAAAAAATACTGCATGCGGCAGCTCAAAAGTGCTCAACTCATAAACTGACAATTTCACGACTAGCTCCGGCTAGTCACCAGCTCAAATAAAATGGAGCCTCTCAGGCTAAACTATATATAAACATATATTCGTATGTATTTACACTCGTCAGACTCCTTGTATGAATCCTAGAAACAATTTAGAAAAATAGAGATTCATATAAGGCTACAACGCTGGCGTCTAACGCTCACATTGCGCCATAATGGTATTTTTCCTCATTATGATTGAAGAGGACGGTGTATTAATATACGTGTGGACTCCCTATATAAAACCTAAATAAACCAGAAAAGAAAGTAGTTTTCATATAGGGGTATGACGCTAGTGTCTAACACTCACGTCACGTCGTAATGGCATTTTACCTCATTATGACGGACCAAACACGTATGGCTAGCTAGCATTTATATACATATTATACTCATAATATCCATAAACATATCCACCGAAAATCTCATTTTCGGGATCTCTCCAAAGGAGGAAAATTGCCAAATATCCGAGAAAGAAATAAATCTCAGGAAAAGAAATCAATGATCAAAAAGATAATTCATCGCATGTTTTTCAATTAAAACAAAGGTTCACTCACAACTCTAGACATAAGCCCGACGAAATCCAAATCGCCACTCCAATGAGGTTTCCTCGAACCCTGGCACAAAAATATAATTAAATTCCCAACTAAAATCCAATATTTAAACAAAATAGGCAAAATTAAATATGAGCCGCAACCACGCTCATCCTTGCCCAACTTCGCCTTTCCTAAAACGAAACGATCCAACTTAAATACCATAATCGGCAGCCGTAATTACAACCTCCCCAGAACAACGACTTAAATCCTACGGCCGGATTCTACATTAATTAACCGCCAAAAATACCAAACTTCGGAAAATCACAAACCTATTCAAAACTCATCCGAAAATTCCATAATTTACATCAATATACTCCTCTTAATATTCCACATTTAAAAACATTAAAATCTCCCAACCGCCGGCGGCGGCGGCGCCAGCGACCTCCAATGCCTACCAAAATTTAACAGCAGCTTATTCTCAACCTACTCGACAACTTTCCTAACTAGCACAAACACAAATTCCAAGTCTAGCTAGGGTAATCAAACACAAACATCTAATGAGCCCTAGAACTTCAACTTTGAATTTCTCCTTACCTAGCTCAAGAGGGAGGGAGTCCTTTGGAGGGATTGCTACACGGGAGGAGGGCTTTCCAACAAGCCAAGCCACTCCGGCTATGGTGGCCGGAGGAGGGAGCTTCGACGATGGAGGGCTACGACAGTCAGACTCTTCGGGCGAGCTTCCTCCCGATCGGCGGCACTAGGGGTGCGGTCACCTACCCAGAAATGAAGAGGAGAGGGTGGTGGTTCGATGGGGACTAACTTGGTGGCCAGAGTTGGCCGGACGGCGGCAGGCAGTGGAGAAGAATATCGGCGAAGGAAGAAGAATTGGGGGAGAGAGGAGAGACAGTCGGGGAAAGAGAGAGAAATTTAAGGTTTGGGCTTTCCAAACCGGTTCCCCAACCCACCAATATAACCCAATTCCAAAATTAACACCCCCAAAAAAATAATACCCCAATAAAAATTACCTTTTACTAGCTAAAAGTTACCATTTTTACCGCCGTCACATTTTTCTCCTACGAATAATTCCTTCGAAAATATCGTCCCTTAAAACCCCTCTAGGGACCAATTAAACCATAACTCATTGAAGGAGACGGTAAAATTCTTATTATAATCAAGCTAGTAAATAATGTAAAAATTTAAAGGTCAGGATGTGACAACATTAAGCTACCTATGTAACTATCCATGTATCTATAGATGGTCAATGGTCAGCTACATTTGCATTTACTAGTTACATGTCCAGTTACTTTTGCATTTAAGTATGTTGTTATGACCAAGAAGCATAAAGTGTTTGTCGCGGTTCAACAACATGCTAAAAGCAGCGGAACGTTGTCGTCGCGGGGCAGCAACACGCTGTAATTATTATTTACTTGACTTATACAACTACATTAACCTGTCTATGTAACTATCCATGTAACTACAAATTGATAGTTACCTGGGTAGTTACATACAGACTACACTACATTATCATGGCTATGTAACTATCCTTGTAACTATGCATACTATCCATGTAACTATGCATGTAACTATCCATCTATGTAACTATCCTATGTAACTAAGCATGTAACTATCAATCTATGTAACTATCCATGTAATCCATCTATGTAACTGTAACTATGCATGTAACTATCTATCCAATAAAAACCCAACTCCAAAATAACACCCTAGAAAATAATACCCTAATAAAAATTACCATTTTACTAGCTAAAATTTACCCTTTTAACCATCTCCAAATATTTCTCCTACGAATAATTTCTTCAAAATAATCGTCCTCAAAACATCTCTAGGGACCTTTGAAACTATAAACTCATTGACGAAGACGGTAAAACTCTTATTAATACTAAGCTAGTAAATAAGGTAAAAATTTAAGAGCCGGGATGTGACATGCATGACTTTATAAGTTATTGTTATTATTTTTATCGAGCTTATATATTATAATTTCGGCTTATGACTTGGATAAGAAATTATTTGAGATCGTTAATGATTTATGAATTTGAGCTCGGATTATCAATTTGGTATTTGAGTTTGGATATTCTTTATGATATCCGGATTTCATTATTATTGTTTTTAGTTGTTGACTTTGAGATTTATAAAAGATTTCCGAAAATGGGATTTTCGGTAGTTCTCTATTATAACTTTATCGTTTATTTGTGGAATATTGATCTTGACCTTGAGAATATTTTAGCGAGTATTTCGGATTGAATTTATTTATGATCTATACTTGTTAATTAAATCTCGCTTATAATTATGGATTTGAGAATATTTTGACGTGTGAGACACGTTATTGAGTTTTATTTTAATTTCGTATGATAATTTTCAAGAACGGTTAGGAACCGTTCCATTCACAAGATCATGGGGAAACTTTATGGATTTAAGTGTTTTCGTATGTTTTTAGTATGGATTTAAGTGTTTTCGTATGTTTTTAGTCACCATATTATAGGGTCGCTCTTATTCATTGCTAGTTAGCCTTTATTAGCGGTCCTCACCATAGGTGAGTCGAGCGCTTAGTGTGGGACGCTACTATAGCCTAGGAGGCACCGATCGGTTATTATTTATTGTTAGCTAGTCATTATTAGCGGTCCTCACCATAAGTGAGTCGAGCGCTTAGCGTGGGACGCTACAAGGGTCTGGGAGGCTCTGACCCGAGTTTGGGAGGCTCCTCTTACATGATGCTATCTCTTCCCCTTTGTTTTTTTTTTCTCAATTATGTATTTGATTAACCAGCGGGGATGGTTTATCTCTTCTTATGAGATTTCTGTATTTAATTAACCAGCGGGGCTGGTTTATCCATTCATATGTTATTTTGGATATAAAGTTAAATGTTTGAGCAATGTTGTTTGCATCTAAGGTTTTTTTTTTTTTTTTTTTAAATTTAAACGTGGGAAAGTATTTAAATTACATTTTTGATAAATTATTTAAATTATTTTTGTCCACTCACTCTAACGTTTTAAATTACTTTCCCTTTGGTTTAAAATGCCCAGTTTGCAGGCTAAGTTTATTTGCGGTCAAGCGTACATGGCATAGTCAGAGGTTGCTTCCACTTATTCTTATTTCATTGTTTTTCTTTCATTATTAGATATGCTCTGATGACCTTTGAGATTGTTGTAAATTAGCTATGGCGTGTTGTGTTTTGGGTGTGGATGTAGAGCTGGGAGTAGGGAATCTCCAGGTGTTGAGGATGGATTGTTTGGTTATAGAAGTGTATGTTTGGATTTGACAGGTAGGGGGGTTATGCTGAAATTTTTGGTAAAATCTTTTTTGAGGTGGATCCCGTAGGGTTTATTTCGGATTTCAGGATGAAATCCAAGGTGGGTCCTGACAATATATTCATATATGGATAATTATGATGATAGTATGTATATAAATGCTAGCTAGCCATATGTGCTTTTCTGCCATAATGAGGTAAAATTTCATTATGGTGTGACGTGAGCGTGAGACGCAAGCGTTGTAGCCCTATATGGAAACTATTTTCATATAGGGGATGTGCAAGTATATACTCCCGTCTTTTCCGCCATAATGAGGTAAAATTTCATTATGGTGTGACGTGAGCGTTAGACGCAAGCGTAGTAGCCTCGTATGAATTTCTATTTTGTTCTTATATTTTCATAAGAATTCATACAAGGAATATGACGAGTGTAAATACATATATATATATATATACAGTTTAGCCTGAGAGACTCTTTATTACAAAGTATGGGATGTCAGGATCCACCCTGGATTTCACCCTGAAATCTTAAGTAAACCCTGCAGGGTCCACCTCAAGAGAGATTTTACCAAAAATTTCGGCATAACCTTTCTTGAAAATGGACAACCCTACCTGATCAACACTAACCTGCAACACACTTCTACAATCATATTCCGACCTTGTACTCCTGGAGCCTATCTGCTCCCTAAGTTCCTCACATCTCCCAAAATACATCAACCCTTAATCAACTAATAACAATCTCAAATGGTCATCAGAGCATATCTATAACGTACGAATAACAATGAATAAAGAATAAGCGGAAACAGCCTCTGACTATGCCTCGACTCCATGTACGCTCGACCTCAAATAAACTTAGCTTGCAAACTGGGCATTAAAAACCAAAGGGCTCAGCGGAAAGTAATTTAAAAACGATAGAGTGAGTGGATAAAAATAAATTAAATAATTTAATAAAAACGTAATTTAAATAATTTCCCACATTTAAACTTTAAAACCTCGATGCACGTAACTTTGATATAACATTTAACTTTAACTCTAGAATCACATAAAAATGGACAGTTTCGGGTATGTTGATCGATTTTGAGGGTGATATTTTTCTTGTGCTTGTAAGTCGTTATTGGTGGCAACTGTTGAATTTATAATTGAGGGATGAGATTCTGACGGTTATTATTGGTTAGCAATGATTAATTGGCGGGGCGAATTGTTGGAAATTATAATATGATTGGCTGGTGGTATAGCTTTAAGGAAAAAGATTTTTGATGACTCGGGAAATATTTTTAGTCAAGGCTTGTCAGTTCATTGGCATAAATGGTAAAATTGTGAAAGGTCATGTTAAATGTCTTTCTTGTGATGCGTATTCATAAGTGATCGTATCGTGGTGGGACCATTTTTGATCCGTGTAGGACCTGGGGAGGTCATTGTTGTATGGATACGATTTGAGATACAAGAGATATTCAGTGTAAAGGTTTCGTAACATAGATCACATTAACGTAATCTGGCGACAACGGAGATATTAGCTTATCAACATAACGATTAAGGCCAACCATAGAGGTGGTGAAGGTCCAATTTCGACGCGAACGATCGAGTTTTATCTTAATTAATTGGTGACAAAAGTAAGATGGTGTTGTGAAATATGAAATTTATTGACCATTTTGACTTGTCAAAAGTCGAAGTCATGCGTGTGATTTGGAGATATCATAAGTAACTATAATTGGGCAAGCCACTCAATTAGTGGAAGGTAAGCTCAAGGAGCAAGGTGTATTATGTGAGTGGAGCCATGTGAAACGTTGACGAGGTATTTCACTTGACCCTGAGTTCGAGATTTGTTAAAGCATATGCACGCCTTGGGTTTGATTGATAAGTTATGATGTGCCAATGTAAGTGGAAAAGAATTCGGTTAATGGTTTCCATAAGTAAAAAGGTGTACTTTGTGGTGGAAGATAGTTGGAAGAGCATTGATGATGGGACAATTTAGCTTAGCGCTTATCGGAGTTTGAGGTGAAGAGAAGTAACCTCTACCCTTTTATATGATTTGAAATTTCAAGGACGAAATTTTTATAAGGACAGGAGAATTGTCACATCCCGGTTCTTAAGTTAATATGCGGGTATTTACTTTTGGTATTACTTTGGCCTTTTACCGTTTTGAGTAACTGTTTACTGTGAAAGGACCCTAGAGTTGACTTTTTGTAGGAAAATTATTTTGGGAAAATTTCTTTGAGGAAGTTGTAGAGGATGTTAATACAAATCCGTGGACATGCTATACGTTGAAATCAGAGTTCGTATGTGAAAGTTATGGCGTAAAATGTAAAGTTACTATTTATGTTGGGGGTATAAAAATGAAAACTTACCATTTAAGGTACGATAGAAATCAGAAACTTACGCCTTTTCTCTCTCCTCTCCCGCACCTGTTTTGGTCTGGTGACTTTGCCGCCTCCGTTCGCCGTCGTCCGGCCAAGATAGGCGCCAAACTTGGTATCAAATTGAAGCACGGAGCATCCTCTACAAGTCTAGGTAGGTGGCAAGCCGTGTCGCGCCGCCGTGAGGGAGAAAGTTTGCCGTGAAGTAGCATCTGTCTCGCGGTAGTGTTCTCGCCGAAACTCTCTTTTCTGGCCACTAAAGCCAGAGCTGTTGGTCTCATTTGGAAGCTCTCCTCTGGTGCATCAAAACCTCAAAAGGATTCGACTTAACTCGAGCTAGGTAAGGAGAATCGAAGGTTTGAAATTCTAGGGTTTTAAATTGGGATTTTTTAATGTTTGGGTTCGATTACCCTAGTTAGGCTTGAAATTGGATTTTCTGCTAGTTATGAAAGTTGTTTAGAATGTTGAGAGGATGATTGTGCTAAAATTTGGTGATGATTGGAGGTGGCCGGCCGACCGGCCGCCGCTACTAGCGGAGCAGGTGGCAGCAACGCCTCTTTTGGGTTGTTTTTCAAGCTAATTAGGTAGTGTATGATGAGAGGAGTCCAATGGTGTGAAGTTTGTAATTTTTGGAGGAGTTTTGGTTAGGTTGAGAATTTTTCAGAGATTGGAGAAATTGGCGGTTGATAGAATAGATTTGACCATTTGATTTACTTGGATATGGTCCTAAAGTGCTAGAATCGATGAAGTGAGGTTGTGGTTGGAGTTTGGCATGAATCCGATAAGCTTAATTAACCCTAGCTAGGGTAGTGGGTTAGGCGGAAGATTTTCGGGGTGTTATATTAAAGCATTTATTTTTCTAAAATTGGAGTGTGGTTCTAATTATGCTTTTGGTGTTAGGATTCATGGAGACCTCACACGTATAGTGTTGCGGATATCGTCGGGCTTATGCCTAAATTTGTGAGTTGACACTTTGGTTTTTAATAAAATATGCATGCAAGATTTTATAAGTTATTAATTTATTTTCCGAGCTTATATTATAATTTTGGCTCATGAAATGATCTTGGAATTTATTTGAGTTTGATGCAATGATAAATTGTTGGTCATGATTTAAGGATTTGAGCTCGGATTATTAATTTGGTATTTGAGTTGGATATTCTTTATGATTTCCGGATTTCATTATGATTGTTTTATTTTGAGGACTTTGAGATTTATAAAAGATTTACTGAAAATGGGATTTTTGGTAGTTCTCTATTTATAACTTTCTCATTTACTTGTGGATTATTGATATTGACATTGAGAATATTTTTAGCGAGTATTTTCGAATTAAGAAATTATTTACAGTTTATACCTGATAATTAAATCTCGCTTATAATTATGGATTTGAGAATATTTTGACATGTGAGACAGGTCATTGAGTTTTATTATAATTTCTTATGATAATTTCTAAGTACGGTTGGGAACCGTACCATTCTTATAATCTTGGGAAAGCTTTATGGATTTAAGTGATTTCGTATGTGTCAGGACCTACCCCGGATTTCCCCTTGAAATCCGGAATAGGACCTACCTCAAGGGAAATTCTACCAAAATTTTAGCATAACCTCCCTTGAAAATGAGTAACCCTACCTAAAAGAAAATCACCAAAAACCCAAACACTTCTAAAACAATTTAATTCACATCTCCTAGAGCCACTCGCTCCCCCAAATAAACATCCACCACCTGAACAAAAGTAATAATTCAAAATAATTTCATGAATTTAAGTTCTCATACAAACAAACCAAATGAATCTTTTCCATCACTCCTACGTGGAGTCATAAGCTCTTAACACACATCAACACAAAATCATTTAAGACATCCCATGGTTATCAGAGCAACTACTAGGAAACGAGAAAATACACAAGTAGGTTAGACAGGTAACATATGAATGAAAACTAGAAGTGGTGGAAAATATGACTCGCCTCCTACACTCGCCGAAACAAACTCTGCAGACTGGGCATTTAAAAATGAAAGGCCCAGGGGAGAAGCATTTAAAACGTTAGCGTGAGTGGACAAAAATAAATAATAAAATACTGACTTAATGATAGAGCCTTAAAATCAAAATTAATGCTTTTTCCATATTTTCCATTGAGAAAAATATTTATGCGTGCCACTCTTGAAAATTTTCCCGAAAATATATAGAGACAAAAGAATGAACCAATCCCATTGGTTCCCAACAAATCAATAAAATATGGGGAAGAGGTTTCACCATAACCATGAGCCTCCCAGTCTATAATAGCGTCCCACGCTAAGCGCTCTACTCACATATGATGAGGACCGCTAATAAGGCTATAATAGCGTCTCACGCTAAGCGCTCAACTCACATATGATGAGGACCGCTAAATAATGGCTAGCTAACAATAAATATATATATACCGATCGGTTGTCTCCCAGGCTATAATAGCGTTCCACGCTACACGCTCTACTCACATATGAAGAAGACAGCTAATAAGGCTATAATAGCGACTCACATATGATGAGGACCGCTAATAAGGTTAGCTAGCAATAATCAATATAAATCAACCCTTTTATGTCCCACATGTCAAATAAAATGCTCAAGAGAGTTCTTGAAAAATAAATGGAACTCATTAATCCAAGAAAATAATAAATCTCCAAAATGCCTTTGAAAATTAAATAAACTTTAATGCATGCATGGCATTCAAATCAAAGATCCACTCACAGTGCTCAGCTATGTTTGCCGACGACCCGAGGCTTCCTCCAAATGATCCTCCTCACATCCTGAACAATAAATAATTATTAAGCCTCCATACTAGGATATAACTTTAATAAAATTCCGAAATAAAAGGAAGCCTATAATTTCATCTCTCTTGCCCAACTTCTCCACTTTTAATCTAATAAGGCTCACACTACCCCACACTTACCGATAGTCAAAAATTAACCTTTTTGAAGTTTAAAATCTTGCTAAACCAACTGCCGTATTTCCATTCGAATAACCGCCTAAATCCTTAATCATTGATAAATCCCAAACCTTAACAAAACTCCTCCAAAAATTCCAAACTATACTTCATTAAACTCTTCTCATGAAAACAAACCCAAAATCATGAAAAACTGCCCCTAAGGAGCGGCGGCGCCGGCTGCTCTGCCGGCGGCGGCGGCCGGTAGCCGTATTCCGGCGATGACCATTGCCTCTCAAATTTTAACAGAATAATCCTCTCATCATGCACAACAACTTTCATAACTAGCACTTAATCCAATTCTAAGGCTAACTAGGGTAATCAAACCAAAACATCCATAAATCCCTAGAACTTCAATTATACATTTCACCCTAACAAGATCGAATTAAGTCAATTCCTTTTGGGGGATCACTAACCTTGATGAGAGCTACAGGATGAGCTGAAAATCACGAGCTATGGTGGCCGGAGGAGGAAATTCCGACGAAAGGCTATCCGGCGTCGAACGGCGGTGTTACACGGCTGGTCATCGGCCCAAGAAGAGAGAGGGGACGGAGAGGCGGCCGGTTGCTGGCCGGACAGTGGCAGGTGACGCTGGGAACTTCCGACCGGTTAGAGGCTCTGGAGAGAAGGGAGGAAGAGAGAGAGAGAAGGATGAGGGAGAGAGAGAGAGGGGGTGGGGGGGGGGGGGGGGGG
>NC_020494.1:1334113-1361655 GCF_000184155.1 Fragaria vesca subsp. vesca
AACTTAAACCCAAAAATTATACCCACTAAATATTTACCCCCTTTTTCCATCTCAAAAATTTACTCTTTTAATTAATAACTTTTCCATGCTAACTCCGATTTTAACGTATAACATGTCTACGAACTGGTAATAACGTCCTCTACGATTTTCATGAAGAAAGTTTTCCCAAATTCCAAACGGAAGAAAAAGTCAACTTTAGGTCCTTAAGGAGTAAACGGTTACTCAGCACGGTAAAAGACAAAAATAATACCAAAGTAAATAACCGTAAAATAACTTAAGAACCAGGGTGTGACAGTATATTTTTAGTCACCATACTAGGGTCACTATTATTCATTACTAGCTAGCCTTTATTATCGGTCCTCACCAAAGGTGAGTCGAGCGCTTAGTGTGGGACGCTACTATAGCCTAGGAGGCACTGATCGGATATTATTCATTGATAGCTAGACTTTATTAGCGGTCCTCACCATAGGTGAGTTGAGTGCTTAGCGTGGGGCGCTACTATAGCTTGGGAGGCACCGACCTGAGCCTTTGAGGCTCCTCTTACATGGTGATATCTCTTCCCCTCGTTTTATTTTTCTCAGTTATGTAATTGATTAACCAACGGGGTTGGTTGTTTTCGAGATTTCTGTATTTGATTAACCAGCAGGGCTGGTTTGTCTATATTTATGGAATTCTGGATTTAAAGTTAATTAGATTATCAAAGTTGCGTGCAGTTAAGTTTTAAAAGTTGAAACGTGGGCAAGTATATAAATTATGTATTTGTTAAATTATTTAATTTATTTTTGTCCACTCACTCTAACATTTTTAAATTACTTTCCCCTAGGCCCTATGGTTTTAAATGCCCAGTTTGCAGGCTAAGTTTAATTGAGGTCGAGCGTACATGGAGTCGAGGCATAGTCAGAGGCTACTTCGGCTTAATCTTTATTCATTGTTTTTCTTTCATTATAGATATGCTCTGATAACTCAGTGAGTAAGTTATTGAATGTCTTTGTTGTTGGTTGGGGAATTCTTTTAGAGGAGTAAATGATATTTTGGGAGACGTGATGAACTTGGGGAGCAGGATGGCTCCAGGAGTTAAGGATAGATGATTTATAATAGAAGTGTTTATCTAGAATTTTTTTTTTAGGTAAGGGTTGTCCATTTTCATGATAGATTATGTCGAATTTTCAATAAATTTTTCTTTAGAGGTGGACCCTGCAGGATTTACTTCGGGTTTCAGGGTGAAATTCAGGGTGGGTCCTGACACGGTTGTCACACCCCGGTTCGTAAGTTATTTTATGGTTATTTACTTTTTGTATTACTTTGGTCTTTTACCGCTTTGAGTAACCGTTTACTACTTAAGGACCCTAGAGTTGACTTGTTGTAAGAAAATTATTTTGGGAAAATTTCTTAAAGGAGGTCGTAGAGGACGTTAATATGAATTCGTAAACATGCTATACGTTAAAATCAGAGTTAGCATGAAAAAGTTATCAGATAAAAGGGTAAATTTTTAGTTGGTAAAAAGGGGGTAAATTTTAGTAGGCTTTATTTTTGTTGGGTATTAAAGTTTGGACCGGGTAGGAGAAGCCCAAACTCTCTCTCTCTCTCCCATCTCTCTCCTCTCCCCCGAACTCCCCCGACCCGCCGGACCCTTCACTTTCGTCTACCGCTGTCCGGCCACCACAGATCGCCGCACCGGTCCCAAACGGTCGGCCATCGACCTAGCTTTCTTCCTGAACCGATGGGAGCCGCCCTAGCGCTGCCGTGAGGGAGAAAGGTCGCCCGAAAGCCTGACGGTCCCGTGGTGTTCTGTCGCGGGAACTCCCTCTTCCGGCCGCCATAACCGGAGCTTCTTGGCTCAATAGGAAGCTCTTCTCTCGTGCATCAATCCCTCAAAAGGATTCACTCCCTCTTGGTCTAGGATACGAAGGGAATCTCGCTTGAGTGGCGATGCGGATATCGTCGGGCTAATGCCTAAATTTGTGAGTGGACATTTTAGTTTTAAATAAATATGCATGCAAGATTTATAATTTATTATTTTATTTTCCGAGCTTATATCATAATTTCGGCTTATGAAATGATCTTGGAAAGTATTTGAGTTTAAAGCATTGATTAATTATGGGTCATGATTTATGGATTTGAGCTCGGATTACTAATTTGGTATTTGAGTTTGGATATTTTTTAGAAATTCCAGATTTTATTATGATTGCTTTATTTGTGGACTTGAGATTTATAAAAGATTTCCGAAAATGAGATTTTCGGTAGTTCGCTATTTATAATTTTCACATTTATTTGTGGAATATCGATCTTGACCTTGAGAATATTTTAGCGAGTATTTTGGTTTGAGGTATTAATTACGATTTTTACTTGTTGATTAAATCTCGCTTATATTATGGCTTTGAGAATATTTTGACGTGTGAGACACGTCATTGAGTTTTAGTATAATTTCTTTTGATGATTTTCGAGTACGGTTAGGAACTGTACCATTCTCATGGTCTTGGGGAAGTTTAATGGATTTAAGTGATTTCGTATGTTTTTAGTCCTCATAATATAAGGTCGCTTATATTTCATTACTATCTAGCTTTATTAGTGGTCCTCACCATAGGTGAGTCAAGCGCTTAGCGTGGGACGTTATTATTGCCTGGGAGGCACTGATCGGATATTATTTTTTATTGCTAGCTAGCCTTATTAGCGGTCCTCACCATAGGTGAGTTGAGCGTTTAGCGTGGGACGCTACTATAGCTTGGGAGGCACCGACCCGAGCCTTGCAGGCTCCTCTTACATGGTGATAACTCTTCCCCTTATTTTATTTTTCTCAGTTATGTATTTGATTAACCAGTGGGGCTGGTTTATCTCTTTTTACGAGATTTCTTTATTTGATTAACCAGCAGGGTTGGTTTGTCCATTCTATTGGGTTTCTGGAATTTAAGTTATATGATTTACGATAGTTGCGTGCAGCTAAGTTTTTAAAACTGAAACGTGGGAAAATATTTAAATTACGTATTTTGTTAAATTATTTAATTTATTTTTGGTCCACTCACTCTAACGTTTTTAAATTAGTTTCCCCTAGGCCCTTTGGTTTTAAATGCCTAGTTTGCAGGCTGTGTTTAATTGAGGTCGAGCGTACATGGAGTCAAAGTTTGCTTCCGCTTAATCTTTATTCATTGTTATTCTTTCATTATTAGATATGCTCTGATAACCAATTAGTGAATTGATGTTGTCTCTGTTGTTGGTTGTGGAATTTCAGAAGTTAGTATTTGATATTTTGGGAGATGTGATGAACTTGGGGAGCAGGAAGGCTCCAGGTCTTGAGGCCTGTTTGTTTGGTTATAGAAGTGTAAATTTGATTTTTCAGGTAAGGGTTGTCCATTTTCAAGGTAAATTATGCTGAATTTTCGGAAAATTTTCTTTTGAGGTGGACCCTGCAAGATTTACCTTGGGTTTCAAGGTGAAATTCGGGGTGGGTCCTAACACGAAAGCAATGGTCCCGGTGTCTCACATTCATGTGTTTATTTGCGGGCAAGATATCATGACATCACGATTTCTCATAACGTGGTAGAGCTATAGCAGCACACGACGTACCCCACTTAGAGGGAGCATGTCCATCCCCTCCCTTGCATGGGGACTTGGGGGACTGGGGACTAGTCGCTACTAGTAAGGCTCGTCCTCCCGATACTCTATCAGATAAAGTCCCCACCCAAGAGAGTCTCTTGACCGCAGACTTGGGGACTTGTTAATACATCATATGTGAGAGATAGAACATCGGTCCTACTTGCCTAAGAAAGACACATATTGCCACATAAAACGGGCTTGGGCCTTAACTAAGCCCAAGAAACCTACACTCTTCCTTGAGGGCATAATAGTAATACAGTCTCGAATAAAGGCAAAATGGTATTTTTATGGTGCATCCACCCTATCTCTATAAATACATATTTCCACCCCTCATTTGGGTAAGCCTCCATCTCCACTCTATTCATACCTCATTTCTAGCCTCATGTAGCTGACTTAGGCATTAGAGGGTCGAAGGCCGACAAACCCGGTCTTCCCTCTAATGTCGTTTACTCATGATTGACAGGTTATGGATCCTGAAGGTGGTGTTCTTCCCGCATTCGGTGTGATTCTTCCCCCTCTGAAATCATGTCGAAACAGCAACCATGGCACTTAACATCGGCATCTTTTCTTTTTGGGTGTTTACTTCAGTTTTCTTCTCTTTGGCTGCAGTGGACTCCTTTAAACAGTGTTTGAGTGGACACTCCCGCGCTAAATGGTCTCCTTTGCATATGAAACAACCATCCCAACGTTTTCCTCTTTTTGAGGAAGTTAGTTAGGTTGGTGTGTTGTTATCCTTCAGTTTGAAATAGTCCTCCCATATTTGGTTGAAACTGCTTCCTTTGTTGGTAGCACGATTTTCTCCACCTTGCAGGTATTTGTCAGCGCTGAAGGTATTTGTTCAATATGTTATTCTCACTGGCCTAAGCAACTCAGACACAAACTTGAGGAAGTAAGTAAAAGATGTATCTTAGTGGGATACAGTAGTTAGACTAAAGGCTATAGATTGTATAAATTGAAGAAAGAAAAGATTGTCGTTTCAAGAGATGTTGTTTTTAAGGAAAAATGGTTCAAACAGTGTCTCACCTTTTGGAGAAGCTAACTTTTGGTTTCTCAACTTTAAAAAACTTCAAAACAGTATCTCATGTTCTTACCCCGACCAAATTTTAATATCTGGGACCGTCAGGTCTGTTATAAACACTAACGGTGGACATATTCTACCGAATGTGCGGTTACCCACAATCCCTCAGAGAAGAAGTGAATAACTACTAGAACAACAATTTGAAGAATAGCTATGACAAATTCGACAAAGCACGAGCAGAATCCTACCATTGAAAGAGCAGGTGGTCTATCTATCAAAACTATGTACTACCAAGAATGGCCATCAACTTGGTAACCAAAAGAAGTGCAACCTTTCTTACGACTACCTTCTCATCCATACACCTTGCCCTCAAAATCTTATTCATCCAACCTTTTGGCCTTTCATCCATTACATCACCAAAACCCATAACCTCTTTCAACACAGCACAGCTATCATCACTTGATAATAAGCCAACCAGCTATGACAAATTCGACAAAGCACGAGCACGAATGCCAACCATTGCATCTGAACATCGCTCATTAGCAACCCAACAAATGCCGCACCCGATTCTCCGAATTCAAACCCATATCACATCTATCAAAGAATTAACTAGCACATAATAAGGTCAACAACCGCCCCAACTAGTCAATTGTTAAAATTACTAGAATTGCCGCAAACTTCAAACCCCATCACCGAAATCTCAGCCACGGACCCACGGTTTGAACCAACGACTTGAGGCTATACGAAAACCTGTCTAAATGAACCAAATCCATCACCAATTCCAATTTCTCAAGTACCGAAAACAAAACCTTTAGATCAAAGTCCCTCTCAGTCACCAATTCTAAATATGATCGATTCTAATGATTTTGCCGGAGCCAAGTCTCTGGGAATTGATTTTGGCAGCGGTTATTGCACCCAACATAAACATCAAGGTAAGAGGAGCGACTTTCATACCTGCAGTGACCTCTAATTCGGTTGGAGTATGCCGAAAACTCGCCTGAAAGTTCGAAACCCAAATTTGCAAAACCAAGCTTCGAATTGAGCTTCATGACTACCAGAAGTCGCACCAGGGTGCCAAGGAGCTTCTATCTTGACCGGTTTCGAACCTCGTCACCGTCGTCGGAGGTGAGAATCTCGACCAGGTTTCAACACAGAACTTCTAGGCTTCGATTTGCTACTGTAGGACCGAATTGGCGTGACCCAGCTGGATAAGGACGAAGGCAAGGAGAAGACGAATCGATCTGGGCCGGTGGTGTGGTCGGGTGATGCAGACGGCGCTGAAAAGTCCAGGTAGGGTCGTCAGGTTCGGGTCGGGTATACTGGGGAATTTCAAATTCTCTCAGGGTCTGCAAGAGAGAAGGAGAGGGAAGAGAATTAGGGTTTCTGAAATTATGAGGGCTAAAAAGAAGATTTACCTATTTATATTAAAAATTACCGGAAAGCCACAAACTTCCGCTGACCATAACTTTCTCGTACGAAGTCCGTTTTACTGGAAGCCCTTTTAATGAGGACCCTTAAATTGAGGACTCGTTGAAGGCTTTTTGGCTTATCTCATCTTTCGATCTTATATTCACATCTTGACCGTTCAGTTTATAGATATTCATGAGTAGATCATTTCTCCAAATTTTCAACTATATTGAAAATTGTTAAGGCATTTATAAGTGTGATTTATCAATTATGAACTTGAATGGTTCGTATTTGACAGATTTGGTTCGTCCGTTAATTTGATATAGTTTGTTATCTTAACGAACACCAATTTGGCTGAAAATTTATAGAAATTATCTACTCATATAAACCTAAAAACTAAACGGATGAGATGTCAAAATGTGATAGAAAAATAGGTCTTTTAAACCATAAACCGAAATGTCTTCAACTAGTCCTCAACTTAAGAGTCTTCAGTAGAAGGGCTCCCCCGTTTTATGTGTGCAATGTGTCTACAAACTCGTATCGCCTTGCTCTCCAACTTTAGTGAAGGAAGTTTCTCGAGAAACCCAACGGATTAAAAAGTCAACTCTTTAACCCTTCTAAATATAGCATATTCAAGAAATTATTCTCTCGAACACTTCCAGTCCACCCACTAAACCACAAATCCGCACAACTCCTACTTAGATAATTTCCAAAATCATATTACAAATTAGTCACGATTTTCCAGGATACTACACTAGCATCTCACGCCATCGATCCCAAACCATTCAAACGCGCAAAACAACGCCACCGTAGCACAGTAAATATATTGAAGACAACTTTGGGCGCTTAATTCCGCCTAAATATAAGACTTTTGTGATGGCCATGTAATGAACAATGTTTTAAAAGGCTAAGGCATAGCCAAGGCGTAGCCGAGAGAGCCTTACCAAGGCGTAAGCCTTGAGGCAAAAGGCATAAGCCTTACAAATTCTCACACTGATCATTACAAGTTTGATTATCAATCTAAGCAAACTAATCCTTACAAGTTTACAACATGTACAAAAACAAGAAAACCAAGACAATTCATTATGACGTAAAAGAGAATGGACCAATGTTGTTGACTTAAATACAATTCATGCAAGCGAAAGTATCGTTGTCAAGATAGGGAAGTATAAGTGCCCGAGTTATCGTACCACGGGAATTAGTGGCTAACCCACAATCCTAGGCTAATTGGAACAAAAGTCACTAAGCAAACAAATGAAAAGAAAAAGAAAATAAGGAAAATGCTAATCTAGGCACCAAGCCTTAGTAATGCTCGGCTCTAGTTCTCACCAAAGCCTAATCAAAACTAGAAGCCTAGTGATGGTTATCTACAATGAGTCGAAATATAAAATGAAGATTGAATGGGGAATTAACTAAATTGACGAAAAACTAAATGAAAAATAAACTACTAACTAATGAACTAGAATATGAAGGGAACATGGGAGTGTCGGGTGACCCCCACTAACTCATTTGCAAACATCATTACTAATCTCACAAATACATACCCTATTGTGTTAAGTCCCGTATCTAGTACCGGTTAAGGTTACTAGACCAATTATCCTTTCGGTGTACTGATTATGCCGGTTAAGGCCATAATTAACTTTCTCACTTAGACATTACGCCGGTTAAGGCTGTAATATCTAAATTAGAGGCCTAGAGTGCAAGATAATAGAGACCCAAGCAAGCTTAGCTACAATTAAGATAACTAATGGTTACCACACTTCAAATCCTAGATGCACAAGACTATTAAGTTGTCAATTTATCAATCCATCGATCAAATTGTCCACAACATTATCTCAAAGGGTGACAAAGCCTAGAAACATGCTTCTAAGGACCAACACATTCGGATTCAAAACATACACAATGAAACTTGCATTTATATCTATCAAAGTACCAACATTATACATAATGAGTTTAGTGTTTCAATACCCTAACTCCCAAAATTGAATCACTCACAACTCATAGTCAAATACATCATCAATAGCATATAAGATAAAGAAATAGACAATAAGGAAGAGAGGGAGAGTGCTAGCTTGGTCACTTCAAGCTATGAGCTAGTATGAACCCAAGAAAGCCTTTCACCCAACTACCCAATTGAAGAGGTGGTGCTCTTGATGATGAAGAAGCCTTGAAGTCTTGAGTGAGTCCTTCAAATTCCCAAAAGAAATTAACTAAATTGTGAAATGAGAAGAGAGAGAAGAGATGAAGGGATGAAATGGTGATGAATGCCTGAATGGTGTTGGTGACGGGAAAGGGCAAGAGCCCTTCCCTTTGCTTCGTGCCTCCCTCTCCCTTCTCCTCTGTGTGCAGCCGGCCTTAGAGGAAGAGAGAATGAGATCTTATATATGTAAAGGGTTGGCTGGGTTTGTGGCTGAATTGTGATGAGAGGGTAGAGGTGCCATGTGTCACGAACTGAATGGAGGAGAGGACCAAAAGGGATGAAGTTTTGGTGCTGCACGGTTGAACAAGATTTATTCAGCTCAATTAATCATGCTATGATTAATTAGCTTAACAAATCTCTAGTTCTCTTTAATTTCTGCTCAAATCCATGTGCTCCAATTTTGCTCAAATGTCACCATTTTCTATCCGAAATCCAAATTTCCCCTTATTTCCTACAAATAAATAAAAATAGATTAATTACATATTAATTAACTTAAAGAGTAGTTAAACTCTAATGTTTATGTAGTAATTACGTGTATACAAATGCACGTAATCAGTTGTTAATTGGATATAACCATATACCATAGAAACTGACTGAGGCATTTGATCGAACAGGTGCTGGGCATCTAATTTTAAGCATTTTGATTCAACTGATACTCACCAAATTACCAAATAACACAACAAGTAACACATCAATTTCTCAAACAACACACCAAATAACGCACCAAGATCAGCAGAATCAGAACAAGTAACACACCAAATTATCAAATAAATACCCACCGCATGATCTAGTAGCTTTCTGATAGTAAAAACCCATACAAAAACCCAAACACCCAACAACAAATTCATACCTTAAACTCTTCAAATTGAGGAGAATCTTTAGAGGTAGAGAACTAGAGTTGAATGGGTGAATGGATGAAAGAGGTGAAAGCTGAACGAGAGAAGGAGATCGAGAAAGAGTGAAGACTAAAGAGTGAATCAAATTAAAATCGAACCAAGTCATTTCTTTTTATCCAAACGACACGACTACACAGAACCCCTTCAATGACACAGAAATTGTCATTGAAGACCTTCCATGACGTTTTCTGTGTGTCGTTAGGAACGTCATCTTAGCCTGTGTCATGGAAAGGGTACCCTTCGAAAAACGTCATTGAAAATCTTTTGATGACACTTCGTTCTCGTCATAGAAACCTTTTAATGACGTTTGTAAACTGTTATAATAAGGTTTTCAATGACATTTTTCAATTGCTATAGAAAAGGTTTACATGACGCTTTCCCAACGTCATTAATTGTTTTTCATATTATAAAAAATATATTTGATTTCTGATTAAATTCAGAAATCAAATATGTTTGTATTCACACAGTCACCATAGACACAAAGTACTAATTGTTTCATTCAGACCAAGTCCTCTAGTTTCCACTATATCAAAGAATATATATACAAGTGTAATTTTCTAGTCTTGTTCAAAACCTCCTCCAATTAAAGTTCAACCGAGCCTTTGTGCAGCAGCTTCCGCAACTCGTATTCAGCTTCAATCCTTGCCTTCTCAATAACCCTATAACTCAAACCATATAAAAATCAGACCACGTGGAAGTATAAAAATAACATCAAAGTATCAAGACCATATTTGATATAGGCTCTATGTGATCAATGTAGACAACACAATTACTTTTCTCAATGCATTAATCAATGTAAATAAAACTTGTTCAGATAATTGGGGTAGAGGATCAATGTAAACGACAACCTGCAAAAGTAGAACTTTGCTACTTTTCTAAAATTCCACTACGCATATAAGAAGACAAGACCATACCTGAACATGTATATTGCACCCTTTTTCACATTATCTCTTTCATTCAAAAGCATCTGAAACAAAACAAATAATACAGCTATAAAGAACTCATGACTAATTTTTCTACCTTGTAGCTGCTTCAGAAAAACATCTCCCAAAACCTATTACTTTATTAAACCAATAATCTGTTATCTGTCATAGGAGTTCAAGGAAACAAATTGTCCCTTAAAAACTTATCAAGATCATGTTGAATTAAGAAATTAACAGACATCATATACATTAACAGCTAGTGCAGAGCAAGGTAAATGAGTAATAGAAGAAAAACTTACACTAAAATATTCACTTAGCTCCCAGATTTCATTGTCTGAACTACCAACCTTCCTTCCTGTCAAAGCCATCATATGGAGAACCAAATCAAATGAACTTAAACAAGGAATCCCAAGATGCATATTTTATTACTTTGCAGTATTAAAGGTCATCTTAGTAAAAATGAAAGATATGACCATGTCATACTCAGTCTCTTACCTGAGCCGTAGCAAGCTTGAAATTCAGCAACCCACTAAACAGAAGTAAACAAACACAAAAACTCAGATCTAGGATGTCAAATTTGAAAAAAGCAAAAGCTGGGACCTGGGAACTTAATGAAACAATTGAAATAAAGTATATCACAATTCACATAAAAATGAATGGAAACTGTTTCGACACTACCAGAATATCAATCCAAAGTTCCAAACAACCAATCATCCAAAGCAAAACAACATGCACACTACAACCAATCTTCTCCAAAATCACAACAAGCCTCACTTTTCCACCGAGACTATAATCCCAACACTTCAATCATAAACACCAAAACACAATTAACTACAGAAGCATCCAACAACATATAGTTTAATCAAACAACATGAACATATTCAAACACATAAACTATAGGGTGACTACCTTCAGCTAAGACATAACTGAGCCGAGGGTCTCCTCCCTACCAACTCTGCCGAGTAGCAGGGCTCCTATCATTTGCTGCTGCCAACACCAAGCCACTGCCTTGACAGAGCTCCACCAACGCTTTCTCCTCCTCAAATCAAATCGGTAACTTAATCAAACACCCACAATAATGCCCAAAACAAATCTGATATCTAAACACAGCGAAACCACCACACCTTGATTTACCAAGGCTCCAAATCCAACTCTTCTTCCTTGGCCCGAAGCTCAGTCCGCGGCTTCAGGACCCACACTGGTGCTGCTGAGACCGAGCGGCTCCATCCTCCTCCCAGCTGTGGCGGCGACTTCATGCTTCCAAGGTGGAGATGCTGTGAAGATGACGACGAGATGAAAGCCGGAAAACAGAGAGGAAAGGGATTAAGTACTAGGGATCGAGATTAGGGATTTAAGGTTCATGAGGGACTGAAATCAAAGGAAGGGAGAGATGGGTTAACCATTGGGAAACAAGAACTCGTCAGAGAAGAGAAGATTTGGCCAGAATTACAGAATTGGGGGTTTTGGGTTGGTTTTTGATCTGAAGAGGAAATGGATGCATGTCTGGTGAGAGTTAGGGTTCTAACCTGTGAGAACACAAAGAGTAGACCCAAACAATTGGGATTAGGGCGAAGAGCAGTGGGACATATTTGGATGAGATTTTGGGAGAGGGGTGTTAGATTTGGGGATGAGATTTGGGAGAGGGGTGACTGATTTGGGTGAGAGATCGAGTTTGGGATGTGATTCGGATCGAGTTTGAGATCGAGTTTGGGTGACTGATTTGCAAGAGAGAAATTGGAAAGTGAAGTTTGAGATCGAGTTTGGGTGAGAGAAATTTTAGGCAAGTGAGTTAAAACTAAAGGGAACCCTAAAACTAAAGGCACTCAAACTCAAACTCAAACTGAAAATTTTAGGGTCAAATTTTGGGTCAGGCGTGAAGCCAAATTTTGGGCATAGTGTCCAAAATTTAGCCCAAAACTTTTGATGATAGCAATAAACTGTCATGGCCTAAACAACATGTTTGACAGACCAAAACCGTCATTGAAACCTATTGATGATAGAAAATAAATGTCACAGTACGTGTTTTACCATGACGTTTATAAACGTCATATAATTGCTCCATGTTTTACATCCATGACTTTTGCTGCCCTAAACGTCATGGAAGCCCCCTACAATGACGTTTATCTCGAAACATCATAAAATAAGTGTCATTAAAGGGTACATCCCTAGTAGTGCGACGTCGATTTCATGTTTACAAAAACAAAAAATTAAGTGCCCACCTTGGGAGCCTGAAGACACGCCTATGATGCCTAGGTCGCCTTGCGCAGTGCCTTTAGCGCCTGTGCGCTTAGGCAGCAAGGCTGAGGCTGTAGAACGAATGCCTCACGCCTTGAAGCGCACCTTTTAAAACATTGGTAATGAATAGCAACTAATTAAAACATGTTCGCATAAAAATTAATAATTAAAATATGTTTATTTCCTAATAATAATTAAAGTTCAAGGTATAACTGGAACTAGTCGGAAAAAAAAATCTAAGAGTCTCATAGTTGTGATGAGAAACCCTAGAGAGAAAACTCTCTCTGAGGCTGCCGTTCTATTTTCAAAGCTTGTTCGGCTGCGCCCCAGCAAATGTGATGGTTGTTGGCCTTGCTGGTGCATAACAAGCTCAGCCGGATGAGCAAGTTTTTTTTTGAGGCGAGGCTAGCTATGACCGGAAGTGGAGTTTCAAGAGGGGTTGTTTCCTTTCTCTCTTGACTAAAGGATGGGTATGCATGAGGTATGGTTGCAACGGGCGGTTGGGGTACGGTGTGGCTTTGTCTTTTGTTGGGGCGGAACAGATTTTGGTGGCTCTCTACGAGTGCCGAGTTGTGTTCGATTGGATCAATTAGATGTGGGTTGGTTGTTTGACGACGACGACCCAAGTCAAGTTTTAGTTCTAGATCTGAAGATGGAGCCTACTAGCACACGAGGTCTTAGGCGGTTGTCATTGTTTGCCTATGTCGGGGTTGTAGGAGCAGCGACGCGATAGGGCAAGAGCGGCGCGGCATGGCAGATCCATTTTGGGTCGGAGGGTTAGGTATGGGCCTTCTTCTGGTCCTTTTCTCTGGGCTTGGACTTGGGGTCAGCTGGTTTGTGGACTAGGGCTCATTGGGGCCTTGGTCTGTGTGTCATTTTAATTATTTTTAACTAGGACTGCTTACGGGTCTATGGTATTTTCTTGGTTATTGGGCTTTGCCTTTTAAATAGGGTTTTTGATGCTCTGGGGATTCCCCCCTCTGTGAGTAGAGTGGTTTCGGAGGTGGTCAATAATGATAGGTTGAGAAATTATCCCTTCCTCCTTTTGTCTCAGTGGCTGGTTACTACTTGTCCTGTTTACTACGAAAGATTGATCATAGCGTTTCATCCCATGGTCTTCAGCATATAAATTGCTTAGTTTTTATTGGGTATGTCTACTAGGTAGTTTCGTATGATAGCCCGCGTGGGCGGATCATGCTCATGTTGTTGTACTTACTCTCAAGTTGTGATCAATAAAAATTAACGTCCTTGGATAAAAAATAAAATAAAACTAGTTGAAAAAATAACTAACTAAATGATTAATTTCTTGATGACTATTTTTTTTTTTCGTTGAGCCAAGTTAGTAGTTAGTATCACATGCATCGCCGAAAGCTAGGAATAAATTAGAAAGCAACTCTTTAACAAGCTTGGTATGTACTCCAATTGCTCCAAAAACATCGACTTTAAAGTTTAATTTGGAAAGAGTGTTTTTTTTTTTTTTTTGGAATTAATGAAATGTTTCATTAATCTTCCAAAAGGGTAAACCCAAAGGAAAAGATCCCAAAAAAGCCCAACATACAATAACATTAAGGTTACCACTCAGCCCAATCCATAAAGATAGTATAAAAGAGGGTAACCCTGAAGATAAAACTAAATTTACATCATATTCTACCCATCTAGTACAACCGCCGTCATCAAGACAAAACCCAGCTGCCGTCACTGCTGCTGCCGTCCTTAGCCTAGATGTCGCAAGTGATACCAGATAGGAGAGACGAATACCGATAAGCCGCTGCCAGTAAAATCCAATA
This sequence comes from Fragaria vesca subsp. vesca, assembly GCF_000184155.1. Classification (NCBI taxonomy): domain Eukaryota; kingdom Viridiplantae; phylum Streptophyta; class Magnoliopsida; order Rosales; family Rosaceae; genus Fragaria; species Fragaria vesca. The sequence goes on from NC_020494.1 coordinate 1,348,171, forward strand.
CCACAAATCCTGTCAAAACCAAGGTTAAGGGGGATGGAAGAATTGAGCCAATACCACACAATAGCCTTCTCTTCTCCACCAAAAAACCTCGATCCAGAATGGGAACGAAGCCGCCGAGTTGGGACAAGAACCGGTAACAAAGAAAAGAAAGAAAAGGTGAAGAAGGGGGGGGGGGGTTTGGTACACCCATGCGTGTGCCCCCATAAACCACAAGGTAAGTGATCGATCTCACTTTTAAGTGGTGGTTGTTTTTGGTAGATGAAGGGGGCATTGTTGGATATTCCAGACCAAATACAAATAATATTACTAATGTTATTTGGAGGAAATTTTAAGGGTTTTTTAGAAGCATAATGAAGGTTCATGAGTTACATGAGTTACACAAGGAACATGAATGGTCTTAGAGTTATGGTGAAGACATAAGGTACGTACAGGAAGATCCATGAAGCATCATTTATTGGGAGAGCACTAATGGAGGTCTAGATGGTTCCTCCTTAGCCTATAAAAGGAGAGGTCATTTGCTCATTCGAAGCATCTCATCCATCTCAAGTATCTCTTCCAAGAGAGAAACATCCATCTTCCAAGTAGAGAAGAGTGTCCACTCCAAGTTGTGACTGTAGAGTAGTTGGTAGCAAAACAAGTGTGAGAGATGGTTTCTTTGAAGTGTTGTTCTTTTTGAAGTTGTGTATTTCTTGTGTACCCATTATTTTTATAATGGAAGTTCTTGTTATTGCTGCCCTGTGGACGTAGGCACATTGCCAAACCACGTTATATCCGGTGTTCCCATTCCTCTACTCTTTTACATCTTTGCATATTTATTTTTTTTGTGGCTTGAGTTGTTACTTCCATTATATTATTTTTTTCAACAATTGTGGTGTAGTGGTTGAGGAGATTCATGAGGGTTTCCGGATCTGAAAATGGGATGGGATAATTGGCAAATTAAGGAGGAACAAAGTCCTCTAAGCCAGAAAATAACCACAATGAAGGGTTTAAATCACCACAAAAAGGGTGTAAAGACAAACCAAAGTAGATCAAGGTCGTGAGGATGAGAAAATCTAAGAAGAGAACCCACCCCCAACTCTCAAGCCTTCAATCTAGATCGGGAAGATCTAGATCGTAGACATGAAAGAAGGGGGAGGAGGAAGAGGCTGCTTAGATCTACTTTTTCTCTCTCTCTAAAGTTAGAGACAGAGGCTCTCGTTCCCACAAGAACCAACTACAATTCGGAATGAGTTAATAAGTGTTAGGCTGAGGAGTTCCGTTATTACCTATCAAGCAATATTACACACTACGTGATTGTTTTCTTTTGCAGAACCAGTGACTACTCGGACCAACTTCACGGTACCTTGACAGTGCCCTGAGCTTCTTCCAAGTGACACATACCATGTTCTAGAGTCCACCATGGTGGTCACAATCTCCCTAATAAAAACAACACAACGTTCACGGGTGCAACATACCTAAATCACGAGACTACCTTCTTCAATCATACACACAGATTTATATAAATGCCAACTGAGCCATGCAAAGAAAACCAGAATACAATAACTACAAGCCAACAATGTGCTAGCTTCTACAACGTACACCTTCCAAATCATCTAAACTCCTCCATCAACCATGATAGGCTCTGTGGTGCTCCACACTCCTCGAAGCTTGTGGCGTTCTGTGCATATCTTCTTGGTCACTGATCATAAACTGTCACAGATTACAGGACCTAGCTAGTAAGTAGCTAGCTCAGAAAATGAAGGCACTACTTTTTCCCTTGATAATTCTCTTTGCTCTCTGCACTGTTCAGGCATTTTCTCAATCACCTGGAGGTCATCCGCAAAAGCCCAACAACGACACCATCCTGAGGATCTCCAAGCAACTATGCTGGGGCTGCATTGGAGAGTCACTCCAGTTCTTGTTCCAACACAACATGGTTAGAGCAGCAAAGTGGGAGATGCCACTCATGTGGGATTTCCAGCTCGAGAGGTACGCACGGTGGTGGGCCGGCATCCGAAAAGCCGACTGCAAGCTGCAGCATTCGTTCCCGGAAGACGGGTTCAAGCTGGGAGAGAATATTTACTGGGGCAGCGGCTCGACGTGGACTCCGATCGACGCCGTGAATACCTGGGCTGCTGAGGAGAAGTACTACACTTATGCAACGAATACGTGCGAGGCGGGTCAAATGTGCGGGCACTATACTCAGATTGTGTGGAAGAGTACGAGGAGAGTCGGGTGTGCTAGGGTTCTGTGTGATGATGGAGATGTGTTTATGACTTGTAACTATGATCCGCCTGGTAATTATATTGGTGAAAAGCCTTATTAAGTGTTCATTCTTAATGTGAGTTGTGTGGGGTGTCGTGATGTTTGGGCTTTGAACTTGATGATTGTCCTTCTGTCCTTCTGTGTATCTTTCTGTCAATATTTGTGTATGATCAACTGCTCATGATATTAAGCATGAGAAATAGGATTTTCCGGTGCAAGAATGTATACTTCGTACTGCTGCTGCTACCAAATATTCTACGTTGGTTTGGTGTTATCTTCCCATGTCCGGCCCTTTGTCTTGCATTGAAACTATTCAGAAAGAATCATAAACAACAACAGTTAATAAAACTATATTAGCTAGAATCATTTATTCTCTTTAGAGTTTAGAAAGAATCGTTGTAATATATATGGATTAACTTCATTTCCTTGCAGGAATCGCCAAGACTAACATGAAAGCTAGTCATTGATCAATACTCGCTTTCCCAACGTTTCCAAACAACAAAAATTAAGGAGATAGCCTGGAAGTTGTTTTCCACTTTTGAAAATGAAATACAAAATTAATTGATCATTTAATTTCTTTCTCACGAACGAAACCAGGCCAAAGGCTCTCACTAATTATCTTATAGGGACTTTAGTTTATCATCATCTTAGTTGTCGAAGTGGTAATATACAAGAAATGTTAATTAACATACAGTCGTAGCCATTTTAACTTTTTAAGCTTACTGAGACAAACAATTGTTGATCGAGTATAGTTATGAATTAAGCAACCCTTCATAGTCTAGAAAGTCTTCAATCCAGCCGCCGTGATATAATTAAAAGAACAGTAACACAAGTAATCTAGAGTTAGGTCTAAAATGTAGATGTAGGAGTTCTAACGTACACTTAATTATGCTTATGTTTTTCTCTTCGGTTGGCAATTTGTTCACCGAGGTTCAAAGCCTTCGATCGATGAAGGTAACCAAAATACGTATGATCGATTGTGTCTTGCAATAATGCGCAATGGGATGATACTCTAGATCGATCAACACCGTATATATAACACGTTTTGTAACTTTACAGTCTGTGCATGTCTTACTAATCATTCAGGCGGATATCTTACTATTTGGTGCGGAAAATATATAAATACAAGATCAAGAACCTAATTAAAGGAAACTGATCCAGCCATGCATGTACTCATCCTCTGGACTCGTACAGATTATTATATAATCAATATATGTAGTACTAATCTGTAACTATAGATCGGCAAAAATCCACAGCACATCACATTATATATGATGGGAACAAACTCCACAAATTAAGTAAAAGGCATAAGCGTACCTAGCATGCAATTTCTCAGAACAACATTCAATAAGGCCTTTCTCCAATATAGTTCCCAGGAGGATCATAGCTACAAACCATGAACACACCCCTCCCACCAAAACAATCAACTCTAGCGCAACCAACTCTTGTTGTACTCCTCCACACAATCTGTGTGTAATGCCCGCATTCCTGCCCTCCGGCACAAGAATTAGACCAGTAACTGTACCACTTCCTCTCCGAAACCCAAGCCGTCACCGCCTGAGCCGGCATCCACCCCTTGCCGCTACCCCAGAATATGTTCTCACCGTAAGGCCCGTTGGAGTGCCTCAAAGCGCAATCGTATCGTCTCTGGTTGGCGTACCATTGTGCATACCTAGCGAGATTTGCATCCCACACAAGGGGCCTCATTCGGACAGCGGACCGAGCAGCATTTTGAGGAGCCACGAACTTGTAGGCAAGGCTTAGGTACTGCTGCGTTTGCTTTGGGGGTGCAGCATGTGCATATGTGGTTGAGATAAGGAGAAGAGAAATTGTGATGGTGAAGCAGTACAATGTGGACATTGTTCTGTGGATTGAGTCTTTCATTTGACAAAATTTAAGGGAGATTGTACTTATAATTTAGAGGCTGCAGTGGTTAAAATTTGGGGTATAAAGTGTCAAACTGTAGGGTGGCACCCATGTTCGATAATGATTGCCACATTTGTTTTGGTGGGGAGACTATTGCTTTGGAACTATGTTTTAAAATTTTATTCCAGGGTACATGGTCTGCGCTTTGTTTTCTTTTTGTTTTTGTTTTTCTCAAGGATCCCTTTCCATGTCTTGAGGTATTCATATCTCGCCTAGGTGACAATAATTCTGTCAATTGACTCACTAACTCCATTAGTTAACACAGTAACTTCGTTATCTAACTCTGTTAACGTTTCTGTTCATTTTAATTCTCTATAACTAAACTCTATCGACTCTCAAAACTCTCTAACCCTAAAATCACAAACACGAACTCAATCCCTAACTCTACAGCCACTTTGGTCTACTTCTCCCTCCACGGCCGCAATGGCGGGGAAGATGGGGACGAACAAGGCTCATCATCGGATCGACCTCGATTCCACTGCATAGTCGGCGCCTGTTATGGTTTCGAAAGGGAGCGGTGACCTTCCGACGCCACAGAGTCTGCCCGTTCCAGTCTGCCCGTTCCTACTCAGAACATGCTGATGACAATAATTCCCAGCCGTACGGTTGCCGTCGGCCTTCAGTTTGGTTGGGCTTTGCAGGTTTTGCTCTTAACTCTTATATACAGGTTTGGATTTCGTTTCTGATTAACGAACTCCTAGTTTTCTCTGATTAACGAACATGCTTTGTACCCGACTTATATAGTGTTTGATTGCAGAATTATGCATGGTGATGGTATTCATTGCTTGTTATGGCTATATAAAATGGAATTGTGTTGCCATCTTGTTTGTGATTATAACATGCGTAATTTGATCATGTGTAACCTGATCATACGGGACTTTCTCTGCCATGTTGGGTCTTTCCATTAGCTTAGCAAGTTTCCGAATGCATTTAGATTACAGTTGCTGGTCATCAGGAATTGGTTTTAGTAGTTAGTTATTACCTAAAAGACTACACAGTTGCAATGGAATTGGATTATAAAAAGCATCTGGTTCATTTCTCAGTGAAAGTACATTATTGCCTTTTTGCTTCATTGCTTCTTGTATATTTAGATTTCTGCTAATCCTTTTGTACTTTTGCTTTGTGAATCAGTTGCAGAGCAGCAGAAGCGGAATGAATCAAAACCAAATAAAGTATGTCTCTATAAAATGATTGTTTTTGTCAGAGGATAATGAGCAAACATATGTTCTCTTCTTTCAAATAGCAAAAGACAATTGCATTTTCAATACCCTTCAGAGTTGTGTAGCATGTTATGACTAATCTCTTTCTTGAGAGTTTCCGTGATTCTATTTTGGCTTATAGTTAGTATGCACTATTTCTCAGGGTACTCCGAGATCTCTCCATGAATATCCATATCTTCAAGACCACTCCAGTATTCGGCCTGATGTATATGGACATGTTGCTCAATCTCATTTTCATGATTCAGCAATTGATGGTCCAAATGCAAGAAATTCACCCTTTGCAAGTGGAAATGAACAGTTGCCAAGGGTTCATGGTGGCCACGGTCGGGCTCGTCTTCTGTCACAACAGGAGAGGCAAGCAGTGGCCTTTGCATCTCCTGGTGATGATGGCTTACCTCAAAGGGACGCCTTTATCAATGGTAGAATGAGTACTCAATATAGTGAACCCGCTTTTATTGCACCTGAAAGCTCTAATGTGTTGTCTGATGGTCAAATTAATGACACTATGCTGAGAATGGAGGGGAAACACAAGGTATACTTCATGACTGCATTTGTTTATGTTTCCTCAACAAAAGATGACTCAAATTGTTGCCTCTTGCAGGGTGAAGATGTCAGAATGGCTAAAGAAGTAGAAGCTCATGAAGCTCGAATCCGGAAGGAGATGGAGAAACAAGATATTCTGAGGAGAAAGGTTCGATTTTCCAGTAATAAGTTTATATACTTAGGTATAGCAGCTTGTATGCTGATATTTTGATATTCTTTTTCTATTGTAGAATGAGGAAAGAATCAGGAGAGAAATGGAAAGGCAAGACCGTGAAAGGAGAAAGGAGGAAGAGAGATTGATGCGTGAAAGGCAGCGAGAGGAAGAGAGATCAAAGGAGCAAAAATGTGAAAACGAACGAAGGGAGAAGTTTTTGCAGAAAGAAAATATAAGAGTAAGTATGGGATCTGCTAATGTAGCCATTTGTTTCATAGCAGAAAAATTTCAGTGAAATATTGCATATATTTTAATGGTTTTAGCTATTGAGTTGTTCATGATAATTTAATGGTTTTATTGCTTTGCTTTGCAATGATAAATCAGCCTGCAAAGCCAGAGGCAGTGATGTCCGAGTTAATTTTAAGTTAACCAATTAGACAGATTTGTATAGCAAAATCCTCATGTAAGGAGGCATTGGAAGTAGGGCTGTAACTTGAAAACCGATAACCGAAAAATAACCACATCAAAGCCGAACCATAACCGAAAAAAACTGAGGAAAAAAAAACCGCACCAAACCGCAAAAAAATAACCGAAAACCGAAAGGTTTGGTGTGGTTTTGGTTTCGGATGTCTGGAAACCGAAACCGAACCGAAAAACCGATTATATATATTGTAAGGAAATTATATTATTTATAGATATATATTATTAATATACATAAAATTTTATGTAGAAACTTGGGCTTAAATGAAGCCAAAAAAAAAAAGGATGGCCTTGCGTTCTCAGTCTGTTCCAACATTACTACATTAGGGTTGTTTTTGCAGGTTTTTGGACTTTTGGTCATGGAGCTTGCTGCTTTTGCTGCTGAAGTGATGATCTATCATCTATATGTTCGTGCTGTTCTAGTTTTTCATTATTTTTTTTTTTCGAAAACTGTTATGTGGCATTGTGGGCTGCCCTTTTTCATTTTTTTTTTCTTTTCTTTTCTTTTCGAAAACGGTTATGTAATATGAGACATTTCTACTTTCTACTTTTCTAGACTTGGTTTCTTTATAGAATAACCGAAAAAAAAACCCGATATAAACCAGAGAAAAACCAAACCGAACACAATTGGTTTATGAAAAAATAAGTGAAAAACCAAACCGAACCAAACCGAAAAAATAGATCGGTTTGGTGTTCTGTGTCACCTATTAACCGCACCATTCAAACCGATTAACAACCCTAATTGGAAGGATTGAAACAGTGCCTGATCCCCCAAAAGGTAATTTGCAGTAAATACTTTTCAGAAAGCCTTCAGTTTGGCCAAGATATGCTTGAAAATTCATTATAGTTGGTATAATCTAAAGTACATCTCTTGATACAATTTATTGTGACATTTCCAACATCAGCAGAAATTGTGTCAGTGCTCTAGGGGTTGTGTTGGTCATCTCAACATGGAACTTTCCTTTTGTATGTCAATAAGTTTCTGCGCAATTCAAAAGTAGCTAGTTGCTAGTTGCAGACAATAGACATAGCTCTTGTATGCATACTAGTAACTAGCTCTTAAGCTCCTTATTACGCAATACGCAGAGTTGTAGGCAATAGATGCTGCTGAAAATTGGCCTTGCAAGATGAAGTGCAGGTTACTGAGAATTTGCATGGATACTTCTGTTATGAACAATGAGTAGAGGGCATATTATTGCAAATGAATATTTTGCAAGGTGACATGTGAAGTTTATCGAATGTGTAATCTTGCGGTTGACCTCTCTTTGGTTGCAGCTGGTGTTTCTCTAGTTAGGACTTGTTTTTCTCTAGTTTTATGCGTTGTTTTCCCTTTCGTATTATTGTTGTAAGCACCTAGCCTTTGTGGCTCTTATTCTATTTGGTTTGCAGTTAGTTTCTAGTTAGTTTGTTGCTTTTTTTTTTCACTTAGCTTGTTGCCTTTATTCTAGTTAGTTTGCTTGTATCCTGTAACTAGTAACATAGCAGCAAATGACTTGTATTATCATTGTACTCAGGAACAATTCAATTCAATACAGCATTGTTGTTGAGATGAGCAAAGACTATGATTGTTAAGATGATTTATTCATACCGAGCTTGCATTCCTACCTAGATTTTGTTCTGCATTGTTACTTTCTGATTGTTAAGATTGTTGAGATGAGCTTCTATGTTGGTGAAAATCTCTTCCATTTTGTTTTTACTATCGAAGAGGTCTACTTATATTCTGAAAAATGAATCAATGATATGTATGCTAGTATCAAAAACGAGGTAAATCGGTCTTAGTAAACAAGTAGACCAAGGTTCCATAAAAAAAGTAGACCTAGGTTCCAAGAGCAGACAATTCTTAGTAAAAAAGTAGACCTACGAGTTTACCAAGATCAACGTACTTGTTTTGTGTAGAGGATGTACATGAACGTCGATCATTGATTCATTTTTAATGCTCCTAACCAAAACCCAATTAGACGAGTAAGGGTCTACTTTTTTTGTGAGACAAAATGGTCTACCTGTTTACGAACAACAACCTACCTGCTTTGTAAACATGGTGTACTAGGTTTTCGAATCATTGACTCACACTACGAGTAGACCAACTCTAAAGTGTGCAGAATTCACAGACACTTGAAGAATTGTTGAGAGGTCTACCTATTTACGAAGCTTGATATACTTATTTACGAGCAATGGTCTACTTTTTTTGTGAGACAAAATGGTATACCTGTTTATGAACAACAACCTACCTGTTTTGTGAACATGGTGTACTAGGTTTTCGAATCATTGACTCACACTACGAGTATACAACCTCTAAAGTGTGCAGAATTCACAGACACTTGACGAATTCTTGAGAGGTCTACCAGTTTACGAAGCCCGGTTTGCTTATTTACGAGCAACGCTCTACTTTTTTTGTGAGACAAAATGGTCTACCTGTTTACGAACAACAACCTACCTGTTTTGTGAACATGGTGTACTAGGTTTTCGAATCATTGACTCACACTACGAGTAGACCAACTCTAAAGTGTGCAGAATTCACAGACACTAGAAGAATTCTTGTGAGGTCTACCTATTTACGAAGTCTGGTCTGTTTATTTACGAGTAAGGGTCTACTTTTTTGTTGACAATTGTCTACTAATTGTCTTAGCGTCTCATGAACCAGGTCTAACTTTACGTTGACAATTGTCTACTAATTGTCTTAGCGTTTCTCATGTACAAGTAGACTTCGGCATGCCTAAGTCACCCATGTACAAGTAGCCTTCGGCATGCATAAGTCACCGTCTTCCATATGAAAAGAACACATTTGAGAGGGTTGTTTTTTGGAGTATTACTGCTCTTATATGCAAGTCTACTCAAAGTCCCAGTTTAATGTGCACCATGTACTAGTTTCATGACACGCTTGCTCATATAGATGTAGACATTCTGAAGAGTTGTTCTTGAGACTGTTACCTAATGAACCATCAAACTTTTCATTGCATCAATATCCATCAAAATACATTGTATCCCTCAGTTGCAAAAGTTTAAACTCTAAACCTAGCACTTCTATTATGACCCAAAAAAAAAGAGCGTAGTATCTTGATCATATTTATATGTTCCACAATGCTCTTCCTCAACTCCCTTTCACCTTCAAACTCATCCATGAGCATTTGGCAGTAGTTTCTGTTCATATATCTTGGGTTCAGCTGTGCCATGGTACACCCTGCACACAGTTGAAACAATCACATATCAGCTTAACATAACTTATATCAATTTAAACGGAAAAGCAAAATTTTTAACAATTAAGATGCATGCATCAACCTCAATATGCAGTGTAACTTGACAACAAAGAGTGTACAGAAAAGAAAGTGATCTATGACTAGCTAAAACCTAAAACCATATATATCACTGTTTCATTTTGTATTAAGAAAGTAAAAAACATGACAAGTTAGCGACCTACAACAAATCTATCAAGTCAGTAGTGTTTAGTTTGAGTAGGATGCTCCTTATGATAACAATTGAAAGCATCTACTTTTGTCCTCATAGCACTTAAATTCCTAATCTATATTATTATAGTTTCCATGACAATTTTGGAACTTGCTTTGCAACTACAAGCATCACATTTCAGAGCTGTAAATAACTGTATATGAATAACCTTTAACACAAAAGCAGTTATTCAGGACCATTAAAATTGTATAAGTACTCAACTTAACCTAAAATGAAATGTAGTTAAGAGCAAAAACAATTAAAATTCACTTGTACAAGCATTGAATGTAGTCAAGACAAAAATCAGAAATCTAACTTTACTTCCAAGGCTCTTATCGGCAACGAATGCAGCGCAGAGCAAAATTAATCGATCCTAATATGAAAAGCTTGCCTACGATTATAATATGAATTTTATAACTCAGGGTCTAATGTTGAAACATCACAATTATCACTGTGAGAATTAAGAAGGCATACTAGAAACAAGTTGATACATAAAAACAAGAATAACTCACTGATTGTTGAGGCAATCATGGAATAAAGGAGTCCTAAACTCCTAGCACACAAGAGAAAGGTAAGGAAATGGCAAGAGCACACGGGCCATAACTTCCCCGTATTCTTCAAAACACCAAGTTCTCGACATACAACTATACAAGCAACCAAAACACTCACTCAAACCAGCCATCAATAACAAAACCAAGAAAACAACGACACTGCAACAAAACAAGGGAAATCCTTACCCTTATGAACCAATTAACACAGTAGCTTTGCTTCACTGCTTCAATTCCAAATCCGCCATGGTACCAACGTGAAATCCAAAACCAACAATTCAACAACAACTCAACGCAGAACAACCAACATAGTAATTCCACAACAACAAGAGAGGTCGAGACTTACCATATGTTTCTCCAAATCAATGAACCAAACAAAGTTTGAACCTCCTCCTTGCTTAACCAAGACCAAATCGGAGAATCAACATAAGAACATGGATCCTCCCCTCACTAGAAAGCCACTACCTCAACCCAAAACCGCCCGCTACTTCCACAACGCCACTTAAACGTACTTTGGCTCCCTTAGAACACGATAGGACTCCCTAGAAGTCGACGAGGTCGCCGGAAAACTATGATCAAAACCCAGAAATAACAAAAAAAAAAAAAAAAAATCAGATTAGGGCTTTATTTAGGGAAATCAAAGCTCAAGGAGGAGTGAAAACGAGAGAGAAGTGATGGGCTTACCTTCACGGAGCACGATTTCGCCAGACAGGGAGAGATTCGGTCGGAAATTGGATTTGGGGATTTAGGGTTTGGATTTCAATCTTGAGAAGGCGGTGGATGCATGTCAATCGGTGATTAGGAGGAGGTAGAGGAGAAGGAGACGAGCTAAATGGTGGTACACATAGAGAGAGAGAGAGAGAGATAGGCAGAGAGGAACGCGCAAAGGAAAGAGAGGAAAGTGCGGCTAGGGTTCCATTTCCTTTATATACATAGTTTCATACTTATGCAGCAAAACGACGTGTTTGTCCCTGCGGTTTAGGGTTTAGGGTTCTCTTTTATGAAAATTGATTGTAGATGCGATCATAGAACTTTAATTTCGATTATCATATGATTGATCCATCATCACAAACCTTGAACCATGTATACACAAGATGTGAGATGTGACTATTGCTAGATCATCATAAACTCTAAACTATATATACGTGAGAGGTGATTTGTACTCGATCATCATAAACCGTAAACCATGCCAACATTAAGACATTACTTGATATTAATGGCTGATCATCATAAACCTTATATACATCAAAGGTGACTAGTGCTTGATTATCATATATCAAGTATACACTAGAGGTGATCGACTATTGATCGATCATCACAAACCTTGAACCATGCATACACTAGAGGTGACTATTACTTGATCATCATAAACCTTAAAGTATATATACATTAGAAGTTATTTATACTCGATCACCAGAAATCGTTAACCATATGCCAAAATTAGGGTGACTCTCAATTATCATAAACCCTATATACACTAGAGGTGACTTGTAACATCCTGAATTTTGAAATTTCTCAAAATGTGTTTTTCTTTTTTAGAATTAGAAACTAGATGTCTCCACGAGTTTGTCGTATTTTTCGGTGAATTTTCTGGATTCTCGGACTATTTTTTATGATTTTTTGAAGATAGCGATGACTTTTGGATCGGACTGTCACGTGGCGAGTTCCTATTGATGTACTTCATTCATTGCTGGAGACAAAGTCAACTAGCTAGCTGCTCCCCCACGTGGGTGCAAGTTGAATAGTCATCTCTTGCCTTTGACATGTTTCACGAAGCAATCTCTTACATGTTGACACATGTGACTTTGTCATTGGCCGAAATCCTTAGACCAACCCTTCATTGTCGGTTATTACCCCTATATATAGCTGACCCATCAGCTCTCATTCCTTGAATTTCGGAGATAATTTTCTCTCTCTTGTTTCTCTCTCCTCATTTTTTCATTTTTCTAGATTTACGACTTAAAGTTCGGCAGATCATAACTAACTTTTGATCCGTAACTCTGATTCTGAATCCGCGAAGGGCTACGAGTTTGTCTCGATGTCCTCTTTCTATCCTTGACACTAGAGCTGACTAGTACCCGATTATCATATATCATGTGCGTACATACTAAAGTTGATTATTCGATTATCATAAATTATAGACCTCACATACAATAAAAGTAACATTAGTTCGATCATCATAAATCATAAATTATATATATATATATATATATACAGGAAAGATGATTATTGCTCATTCTTCATCATAAACCATATATCCTATATACACAAAAGGTGACTATTGGTCAATCGTCATTAACCCTAAATCAGATATACACATGAGGTATGTGCTTCATTAAATGCGCTAGATCTAATCCTAAACGGTTATTATGGCCTAAAATGAACCATGTACTTCACAACTCTAAACATAATAAAGATTAGTGAATGTAGAGGTGATAACTATACAAGTAGGATGTCACATGTGCTTGAGAATGAGGTTATTTCTCGTAACACGCTCGATCTTGGTTGTTCATTAGAGTGAGGCTATTTCTCTTACATGCAAGGTTTACCTATTTTGTAATAAAAGTCTACTCATTTCATAATCGAAGTGTACCAGTTTAATGAGACACTTTATTATTTAGAAGTAAACTTTTCTACGTAAAGTCTACTCATTTTTTGTATGCTAAGTCTACTATTTTCACGAGACACTTGCTCATATAAAAGTAGACATTCTGGGCAGTTGTTCTTGAGAGTATCACCTAGTGAGACCATGATTTGGAGTGGAATTTGAACTCTATAATCGAGGTCTAGGAGTTGTCGACTTACCATCAATGAAAGCTTTCATCTTTCATTGATTATAATGGTGGGGTGGCTATCCTTGATGATACAATAGTATTGAGGTTTATGGTAATTGGGAATTTTGGGATGGAGATCAATGAACCACTCTTAA
>NC_020494.1:1361858-1367848 GCF_000184155.1 Fragaria vesca subsp. vesca
CAAAACAAGAAATTTTATTCAATCAAAGAGAGGTAAAACAACAAAAAAGGGAGGACGTAAGACCAATGCCCCTTAAAAATAATAAAAATGCTAAAAGCATGAACAAACCATAAATATGGTAGAAGAGTAACCAAAGTCTAAAACAACTAAAGGTCAAGACGCACGGTAGGTGTCCAATTACGTGCAGGGTATCTTGAACTCGATTGACATTGCTTTGCCTTAACTTTTTTATGTTGAGGTTTCGGTAAAGCACAAAGAAGTCTCTCATCTAATGTAGTTTCATTCTCATGATACCAAGTTTCATAATTGATCTTAGGAGATGAATCATAATGTGTATGACCAAGAGGTTTTTAATTTTCCAAATCACCCCAACAAAACCTCTTAACCGTACCGGATGTTCTGCTAAAGCAGAATCCTTATTGTCAACCAAAGTGTTTGAGTGGAGTCTGAAAGATTCATATTTCATACACCTTTTATACCCTTATATGCAAGATTATATGCTTAGTTCTTGTCAATTGTGAGTCACTTACTTGGTTTTTATGTTTTGTAGGTCAAGTTAGAGAAAAAGAGAATTTAGAGCCAAGTGATCCAGAAACTGCCTTGCTGTGCGTCAACATTGAGGATTAAACTGTACCTGCTCACAAAGAATCTGGAGGCAAGCCATACACCATTGGAAAGCTACGGATGTTAGCTTTCTGAGAAATTTTGCAAAAGTGGATTTGCATTTTTCTAGAGCAAGTTATGAAGGTTTGAGTGAACGTAGCGCATGGAGGAAGATTTTGACGAATTTTGCATATCTTCTCATGATTCCAATTTGTGAGGCACAAGTCCATCAATCTTAATACTACAAGGAAAAGGCTGAACATGGCTAACATATTTGGAAGGTTATCCTTACATTGACACCTTGTGTTATTTGGAGAGAAGATAACAATTCCATGTTGGACAAGGAGAGTCCGAAAAGTTCAAATCAATTGGGATTTCAAGAGGAATAAAAGAAAAAACCTAGAGGACGTTAAAAAGAGAACGGAGACGCAGCAAGAACGCAGAGAGGAAAAGAAGAACAGAGCCTCTCCATCGCTGGACCGAGTTCCTATCTCTTCCATTGTCAGATCCTTCACTCTTTCTTTATTCCTAGTCATGTTTTCTTTATCTATGGATTTCTAAACTTCTAACTGGGGCTGAGATGAAGCCCTTAGTATGATTACTTTATTTCTTTAGTTGATTTGTTTTTGAATTCAATGGATTGCTATGTTAAATTCTCAATCACTGTTTTAATTGTACGTTTATTCAAAATCTTTGCTCGAGATCAATAAGACCTAAGTTTTGTTTATTAGTTATTTGGTTTGAAAACATGAGGCTTGATCGAGAGTAAATATTTTCTAGGGTTCCAAAGGATTTATTTAATCTTGTGATTAGAGAGTTATAAGTTAAGAACACAAGTGTTTGATCATAGTCGATATTTTTGTTTACATGATTTCCTAGTTCTTTTGTGCTTAATGGAGTTGAACATGTTTTACTTGAACCTGATCATAACGTGAAGTAGATTATAGTTTGACTACTTGAGTTCTATACGGGATCAATAAGTTATAATTCATTGTTTAGAAAAACTTTGGCATATGTCCGGGATCAATAAGGCTTATGTACGGAAATCTTTAGCATGCAATCTAGGGAATTCAATTAATTACTATCAACTAGAGAGGAGGGTAGGAGTATTAGGTGGTGGATTCAAATCTTTAGCATCTTCATTATCTATTTCTTAAACTCTTACAAATCTGATTGTTTTCTTTTGTTTCAATTTTCTTACTTTAACTTTCTGTTTTCATAAACATCATAAAATCATATTGTTATTTCATTAGGTGTAATATAATTGGCATAGTAAGTTATTTTAATCAATCCATAAAGGGAACGACCTCGTGCTTGCACTTCTATTTTATAAGTGGTTCGTGTACTTGCAAGTACTATATTAAAACATACAACAGAGTCCAACTAAATTTTCTTGTTGCACTTGAGCTAGGATCTCAAAACTGTTATTAGTTGAGACATTGTCATCATTTGTAGATCTTGTTGGAGCAACGATGTCCTCACGCGTATCCTTCCTTTATCCTATTTGATGTGGACTTTAAACGCTCGGTGCTGCATGAGACACAATTCCAACTGCTACAGAGTCTACAAGAGATTGATCACTTGTTTCATTAATCACCCGGTTTGCAATTTCTACAATTAAGTCATTGGTAGCACCATCGATGACTTCTTGTTCCAAAAGAGCATATTGATTTTCTTGAACCTGCAGAGATTGGTTTTGAACTTGAAGAACAAGAAGTTGGCTCTCTTGAGGTGAGCCCTCATCAACACCTGGAACAATAGGAGTAATCACATGATTATCTTCATTTGCATAATTAGTAGTCATAGTTGGCTTCTGTAACTTTGATATGGTACGTTTTCACCCTATACACTTGACGAGACACCTTTTGAGGAGCTTTAAGAAGCTTCTCCCCAATGTTCCTTGGCTCCTTATCACTATTTAGTCACCAACATAGATATGATGTGTGCCCAAACATACGGCAACGGGTGCACATATTCTCATATACAACCTCAATGGGGAAGTAGTGAGTCTCTCGCTCCACCATCGATGAAGAATGCGTCACTAGCAACATCTACGTCAACCAATACTCTTGCATAATATCCAAATTCACGCTCTATTGTAGCTCTATCCAGTTGCAATGGAGTACCCACTCCCTGAGCAATCTCCATAAGGTGTTGGGGGTGCTAGTAATCCTGGCTTAACCCGTAAAGTCTGACCCAAAGTTGAGCGTGTGTATATGGGAGGTCCTCCCCTGGCACAAAATCCGGTTTCCATTGAGTTAATCTGAAGAGGCCATCGGCAAGAGAGTAGGTTCCTCTACCCTAAACTCGTCATAAATCATCGACGGTGGCAAAGTGAATGTCAAAATAACCTTTCCCAAGTGAAACCAAACGCCATGGTGCCGAGGGTTTCCAAAGATCATTGAATAATTGTTTAAGAGCAGAAGTCTTCAATGGAGTTGAACTGTCACATCCTGACCCTTAAATTTTTACCTTGTTTACTAGCTTGGTATTAATAAGATTTTTACCGTCTCCGTCAATAAGTTATGGTTTAATTGGTCCCTAGAGGGGTTTTGAGGGACGATTATTTCGGAGAATTATTCGTAGGAGAAAAATATGACGACGGTAAAAATGGTAAATTTTAGCTAGTAAAAGGTAATTTTTATTAGGGTATTATTTTTTGGGATGTTTTATTTTGGAGTGGGTGTGGGTATATAGGTGTTGGACCGGTTGGGTGAGGCCAAACCCATCTCCCTTTCTTTCTTCTCTCTCTTCTCTCCCGATTTCCCCTCCCCGAGCTCTCTCTCCCCGTTAGACTTCTCGCCGTCCGTTCGCCGCCATCCGGCCACCAACCGCCGCCGCACCGGTCCCGTTCGGCCAGCCATCAACCCAGCCACCTCCCTGGACCGGTGACAGCCCCCTTAGCGCGGCCGTGAGGAAGATATCGGGCCTTCGACTGCGTTAAGCCCTCCGTCGCTAGAACTCCCTCCTCCGGCCGCCAAAGCCGGCGATCCTTGGCTCGTTTTGTAGCCCTCCTCTCGTGCAGCAACCCCTCCAAAGGGCTCACTCTCTCTTGAGCTCGGTAAAGAGAAATGTGGAGTTGAATTTTATAGGGCTTCTAGAATGCTTTTGCTCGATTGACCTAGTTAGGCTTGGAATTGGTGTTTGTGCTAGTTAGGAATGTTGTAGAGGGAGTTGAGAGGAAGATGCTGTCAAAAATTGATAGGCATTGGAGGTCGTCAGAGTCGGCCTACGGCCGCCGCTGTGGGGGAGATTTTTATGGTTTTAAATGTGGAATATTTAGGGGAGTTTATTGTTATGAATTATGGAATTTTTGGATGAGTTTTGGATAGATTTGTGAATTTCCGAAGTTTGGTAATTTTGGCGGATTAATAAGGTAGAATCCGGCCTTTGGATTAAAGTCGTACAATCTGTGGAAGGGTGTAGTTAAGGCTGCTGGTTTTAGTATTGAGGTGTGAACCGTATCGAAATTAGGCAATGATGAGCGTGAGTATGGCTCTCGGTTAATTTTGCCTATTTTATTTAAATATTGGATTTTTAGTTGGGAAATTAATTATATATATTTGTGCCAGAGTTCGAGGAAACATCACTTATCACACCCCGGTTCTTAAGATATTTTACGGCTATTTACTTTAGTATTATTTTGGTCTTTTACCGTGTTGAGTAGCTGGTTACTACTTAAGGACCCTAAAGTTGACTTTCTATTCCGTGTGGAATTTGGGGAAACTTTCTGCATGAAAGTCGTAGGGGACGTTATTAAGAGTTCGTAGACATGCTATGTGTTAAAATCGGAGCTAGCATGAAAAAGTTAAGATTTAAGGGAGTAAATTTTGAGATGGTAAAAAAGGGGGTAAATATTAGTGGGTATTAGTTTTCTAATTTTTTTGATTGGGTTTTATAGCTGGGCCGGCTGTGGAGCAGCCCAAAATCTCCCCCTCATTTTCTCTCTTCCCCACTTCCTTCTCTCTCTTTCTCCCGTGAGTTTCCCCCGAGCCCTTCTCCGCCGG
This sequence comes from Fragaria vesca subsp. vesca, assembly GCF_000184155.1. Lineage (NCBI taxonomy): Eukaryota > Viridiplantae > Streptophyta > Magnoliopsida > Rosales > Rosaceae > Fragaria > Fragaria vesca. The sequence continues at coordinate 1,366,469 of NC_020494.1, forward strand.
AAGTCAGCTAGCGCTGTCCGGCCAACCACCAGCTGCTACTCCACCCCAGTTCTGATCCCCATCACCTCCTCTCCCTCCCCGGCCTAGCCCCCGAGCCGTTAGCCCGCCGGAAGAGGAGAAAACCCGCCGGAGACGCCAGGAAGCTTTTTTGCCGGAAATCCCACTTCTGGCCGCCATAGGTCGGGATTTTTAGCTTATCTTGTAGCCCTCATCAAGGTGAGTAATCCCTCAAAAGGAATTGGTCTAATTCGTTCTTGTTAGGGTGAAATGTATAATTATAAGTTCTAGGGATTTATGGAAGTTTTGGTTCGATTACCCTAGTTAGGCTCAGATATGGACTAAGTACTAGTTATGAATGTTGTTGAGCATCGATGAGAGGAATGTACGTTCTGTGAAAATTTGAGAGGCATTGGTCTTCGCCGGAATCTGGCAGCGGCAGCAGGCGCCGGCGCCCTTAGGGCAGTTTTTCATGTCTTTTTGGGTTGGTTTGAATAAGAGGAGTTTAATGAAGTATAGTTTGGAATTTTTGGAGGAGATTTGATATGGTTTAGGATTTATCTATGATTAAGGATTTAGGCGGTTGTTCAAATGGAAATCCGGCAGTTAGTTTAGCAGGTTTTAAAGTCTAAAAGGTTAAATTATGGCTTTCGGTAAGTGCGGAGTAATGTGAGCCTTATTAGGTAATAAGTGGAGAAGTTGGGCAAGAGAAATGAAAATTATAGGATTTCTCTCTCTTTTGGAAATTTTATTAAAGTTATATCCTAGTATGGAGGTTTAATGATTATTTATTGTCCAGGACGTGAGGAGGATCATTTAGAGGAATCTTCTGGCCATCGGCAAGCATAACCGAGCTCTGTGAGTGGACCTTTGATTTTAATATCTTGCATGCGCTAAATTTATCTAATTTCAAAGGCATTTAGAGATATAGTATTTGGTTGGATTATCGAGTTCCATTTATTTTTCTGGAACTCTCTTGCTAATTTTAGTCGACACGTGGGACGTGTCAAGTGATATTTTTTATTTCCAAGTACAGTTGGGAACTGTACTCTGCGCTATGAGTTTTTTTTATAATATTTGGGGAAGTGTTGATAATTTTATTCTATTATTAGTACTTCACCATAAAAAGGGTTGATTTATATTAATCATTGCTAGCTAACTTTATTAGCGGTCCTCATCATATGAGAGTTGAGCGCTTAGCATGGGACGCTATTATAATATTATTAGCGGTCCTCATCATATGAGAGTTGAGCGCTTAGCGTGGGACGCTATTATTGACACGTCCCACCCCGAATTTCACCCTGAAACCCAGAGTAAGTCGTGCGGGGACCACCTCCAAGGAAAATTTACTGAAAAGATTAAGAAAATCTCCCTTGCAGATGG
>NC_020494.1:1367974-1395157 GCF_000184155.1 Fragaria vesca subsp. vesca
ACTTCGGAAATTCATAAACCTATCCAAAACTCATCCAAAAATTCCATAACTCACTTCAATAAACTCCCCTTAATATTCCAAATTTAACAACATTAAAATCTCCCAACCGGCGGCGGCGCCGCCGGCGGCTCCGCCGGCAGCGGCGGCCGGAGGTCAATTCCGGCGACCTCCAAAACCTATGAAATTTTAACAGCATCTTTCTCTCATCAAGCTCTACAACTTTCATAACTAGCACAAACACCAATTCCAAGCCTAACTAGGGCTATCGACTAAAAACATCAAAAACACCATAAAACTTCCACTTCAAATTTCTCCTTACCTAGCTCAAGAGGGAGTGAGTCCTTTTAGGGCAAGGTTGCTGGGTTGGAGGGCTACAAAACCATACCAAGCTTGCCCGGATTGGTGGCCGGGAGGAGGAAGTTCCGACGAAGTGAAGGTTTGGACAGTTGGACCTTACGGGTGGCACCGCCCCTTCACGGCGGCGCTAGGGCTCCTCTCACCGGTCTAGAAATGTTGCTGGGAGGGAGACCGACCGAACGGGACCGGTCCGGCGGCGAACGGAGGTCGGACGGCGGCGGGAGGACGGCCGGAATACCGGTGGGTGTAGAGAGAAGAAAATCGGGTGGGAGGAGAAGAAAAATCGGGAGGGAGGGAGAGAGAAAAGAAAAAGGGTTTGGGCCTCACACCCCAAACCGGTCCACACCATTTATAACCCAAACTTCCAAAATAAAAACACCCCGAAAAATAATACCCGAATAAAAATTACATTTTTCTAGCTAAAATTTACTATTTTTACCGTCGTTGTATTTTCCTCATACGAATAATCCTCCGCACATAATCGTCCCCGAAACCCCTCTAGGGACCAATTAAACTATTTACTCAATGATCGAGACGGTAAAATTCTTATTATAATCACGCTAGTAAATAAGGTAAAAATATAAGGGTCGGGATGTGACAATTATAATATTATCAGCGGTCCTCATTATATGTGAATAGAGCGCTTAGCGTGGGACGCAATTATACCCTGGAAGGCAACCCATCGGTATATATATATAGTTATTGTGAGCTAACCATTATTTAGCGGTCCTCATCATATGAGAGTTGAGCGTTTAGCGTGGGACGCTATTATAATATTATCAGCGGTCCTCATCATATGTGAGTAGAGCGCTTAGCGTGGGACGCTAATATAGCCTGGGAGGCTCATTATTATGGTGAAATTTATTCCCCATTGTTTTCCATTGATTAATTGGGAACCAATGGGACTAATTCATTATTTTTTGTCTATAATTATTTAAGGATAAATTTCCAAGAATGGCATGTATAAATTTTTTTCTCAATGAAAAATATGGGAAAAGTATAAATTTTGATTTCAAGGCTCTTTCATTAATTTAGTATCTTTATTATTTATTTTGTCCACTCACTCTAACATTTTAAATACTTTCCCCTGGACCTTTCGTTTTAAATGCCCAGTCTGCAGAGCTCAGTTCGGCGAGAGTAGGAGGCGTGTCATTTTCCCACCTCATCCAGTTTTCCCTCATAGGTTGCTAGTTAACCTACCCCTGTATTTTCTTCTTTCCTAGTAGTTGCTCTGATAACCTCAGGATGTTTTAAGTATTGTTGTTGTTGTTTAATGTTGTGTGTTAAGAGCTTGTGACTCCATCTAGGAGTGTTTGAAAAAGGTTTATTTGATATGTTTTATGAGGGATGAAATTCATGAAAATGATTTTGTTTTATTATGTTAGCTGAGGTGGTGGATGTTTATTTGGGGGAGCGGATGGCTCTAGAAGATGTGGGTTAAATTGTTTTAGAAGTGTTTGGGCTTTGGTGAATTTTTTTCAGGTAGGGTTACTCATTTTCAAGGGAGGTTATGCCAAAATTTTGGTAGAATTTCCCTTGAGGTGGGTCCCGCAGGGTTTATTCCGGATTTCAAGGGGAAATCCGGGGTAGGTCCTGACAATTGGTATCAGAGCATTAGGTTATCCGATTCCTGCCTTTCCTTATTACTACCATATATGCTTAGTAACACTTAGTGTTATTATAGTGATGGTCCGACCGCGGTGGATCCATTAGCATTTTATACTTGTATGCTAAGTGTTTATTAAGTATGTGGGTAGTTGTCTTTTTCTTGTCTCTTGTGCTAAATATTTTATTCTCAGGTAGTATGCCTCCTTGCCGAGCTCCTAGGCAAAATCATCCCGGGGGGGATGATGAGGAAGCGCAGAGTGGTTTTATGAACGCCATGGAGGATTTCTTTCAGCGTTTTAGCACTAGCATGGTCCTTGAGATAAATTATGATAGAGCTTACAAGAATGGTGCTAGAGCGTTTAGCCATGTTGTTGAGCCATTGGATGCTCATAATTGGGTAGAGACCATTAAGAAAATGTTTATTCAAGTGAGGTGCCCAGAGGATAGGAAAGTGGGCTTGGCTACTCAGTTCTTGGAGAAGGAAGCTTGGCATTGGTGGCTTGATATGAGTAGAGGTATGGGTGAAGCTGCAAATCATATATTGAGGCCCAGGAGTTGGCAGCTGGCCGTCTTCGTGATTCTGGTGGTCATAGCCAGGGTTCATCAAGGAAATTAGCGTCCACCTCAGGTTCTAGATCATCTTCTGGTAGTGGACATGGTAGCAGTTCGAGTCCTGGCTCCTGTTTCAGAGGGAAGTTCAAGAAGCATGGTAGTAGACCCTTCAGGAATTTTTTTGGGCATCAGCTTGGGCGATTCAGGAGTGGATCGAGCAGTAGGAGTGGGACCTCTGGTGGTCAGTCTTTTTAGTCTGGACAGAGTCAATTTCAGTCTGGGGGATGTTTTCAGTGTGGTCAGCTGGATCACTTCAAGAGGGATTGCCCTCTTCTGACTCAGGGAGCTACATATGCTCCTACTCAGGCCATGGGTCAGACATCAGCTGGTGGTTCTAGTAGTGGCACACGGGCCATGGCTCTAGCCAGAGGCGGCTTTCAGCAGGGCAGAGGACAGAGAGGTCGTCCTGCCACTACTCATGCTAGGCTTCATGCCATGACTCAGCAGGAGGGACGTACCTCCCCGGATGTCATCATTGGTACGTTGTTAATTTTCGGTCATCCTGCTTTTATACTGATAGACCCTGAGGCGACGCATTCTTTCATGTTTAGTAGATTTTCATTTCTCGCCAATGTGCCATCCTCGCCACTTCCAGGCGAATGGCAGGTTTCCTTGCCCTCGGGGGATGTGATGAAGATAGATTGGGTATTTAAAGGTTGAGAGGTGTTGGTAGAGGGTCTTAGTTTCGATGTTGACTTGATTCCATTAGATATTGTGGAGTTTGATGTAATCCTGGGTATGGACTTTTTAGAGGCACATAGAGCCATGATTGATTGTTTCCGGAAAGTAGTAGTGTTAAGAAGTCCTGGAAAGCCTGAGGTTACATTTCAAGGTGAGCGAGATGTTATCTCAAGTTGTTTGATTTCGACGGTTGCTGCTAGGAAATTGTTGAATAAAGGGTGTCAGGCTTATTTAGCTCATGTGGTGGATACTAGAAAGGGAGATGTGAGAATTGAAGATATCCTTGTAGTTAATGAATTTCCCGATATTTTTCTAGATGAGTTGCCTGGTTTGCCTCCTATAAGGGAGATAGATTTTACAATTGAACTACTTCTTGGAACGGCGCCTATTTCTCAAGCGCCTTATAGAATGGCACCTGCAGAATTAAAAGAGTTAAAAACTCAATTGCAGGAGTTGGTGGATAAGGGTTTTATTCGGCCTAGAATGTCCCCTTGGGGTGCTCCAGTGTTATTTGTCAAGAAGAAAGATGACACCATGAGACTATGTGTGGACTATAGGAAGTTGAACCAGGTTACAGTGAAGAGTAAATATCCTTTGCCCCTCATTGATGATTTATTCAATCTGTTGAAGGGTGCCACAGTCTTTTCAAAGATTGATTTGAGGTTAGGATATCATCAGTTGCGAATTCGGGAAAGTGATATAGCCAAGACTGCTTTTCGATCACGTTATGGTCATTATGAGTTTGTGGTGATGCCGTTTGGACTTACTAATGCACCTGCAGCTTTCATGGATCTCATGAATAGGGTGTTCCGTCCATATCTTGACCATTTTGTGATTGTATTCATAGATGACATCTTGGTGTATTCTAAGAATTTGAAGCAGCATGCTAAACATTTAAAAATGGTACTGCAGACTTTGAGGGAAGCTCAGTTATATGCAAAGCTTAGTAAATGTGAGTTTTGGTTGGATAAAGTGGGGTTTTTAGGCCATGTGGTTTCGGCAGAAGGTGTTAGTGTGGATCCCCAAAAGATAGAAGCGGTGACAAATTGGAAGAGGCCTTCTAGCGTGACGGAGATCCGTAGTTTCTTGGGGTTTGCCGGTTATTATTGCCGTTGTGTCCAAGATTTCTCAAAGATTGCCGCTCCTCTTACAAGATTGATCCGGAAGGGGGTTAAGTTCGAGTGGTCCGAGAAGTGTGAGCAGAGCTTTCAGGAGCTTAAGGATCGTTTAACTAGTGCTCCAGTTCTAGCACTCCCTGATGATAGTGGAGAGTATGTGGTATATTGCGACGCTTCTAGGCAGGGTTTGGGTGGGGTATTGATGCAGCATGAAAGAGTAATTGCTTATGCTTCTAGGCAATTGAAGCTGCATGAAGGGAATTACCCCACCCACGACCTAGAGCTTGCTGCAGTGGTGTTTGCATTGAAATTATGGAGACATTATCTCTATGGAGCCAAGTGCCAGATCTTCACCGACCATAAGAGCCTTCGGTATGTGTTCACTCAGAGAGAATTAAATATGAGGCAAAGAAGGTGGATGGAGTTGATTAAAGATTATGATTGTACTATTGAGTATCATCCTAGAAAAGCTAATGTAGTAGCGGATGCTCTTAGTCGCCATCCTTCTATGTCCTTAGCTTATATGAGGACGGTTTGGGTTCCACTTCTTTATGAGTTGCGAGCTACAGGAGTAGAGTTATCGGTAGATGAAATTGGTGCTTTGATAGCCAGTTTTGATTGATAAAGTGCATGAGGCTCAGTATAATGATCCTTCCATAGTGCGGTTGATACAAAGAGCACTTAATGGAACGGCAAGAGATTTTTCTGTGAGGAGGGATGGAGCCTTGTTGTTTAAAAGCAGGCTATGTGTTCCGAAAAGGAATTTGGGGTTGAAGCAGGAGATAATGGAGGAAGCTCATAGTTCTGCTTATGCTGCACATCCTGGTAGTACTAAAATGTACAAGACCTTGAAAGATTTTTATTGGTGGCCAAATATGAAAAGGGAGATTGCCGCTTATGTAAGTAGGTGTTTGATTTGTCAGCAAGTCAAAGCTGAGAGGCAGAAACCTTCTGGTCTGCTAGAGCCATTGCCTATTCCTATATGGAAGTGGGACCACATTGCCATGGACTTTGTTTTTAGCTTACCTCGTACCCGTGATGGGCATGATGGTGTTTGGGTGATTGTGGATCGATTAACAAAGTCCGCACATTTTCTGCCAGTGGGGAAGAAGTATAAAATGGATAAATTGGCGGAACTTTATGTGAATGAAATTGTGAGACTCCATGGTGTGCCTGAATCTATCGTTTCTGATCGGGATCCCAGATTTGTTTCTAAATTCTGGGGAGCATTGCAGGCAGCTTTGGGCACTCAGTTGCACTTCAGCACAGCTTTTCATCCTCAAACGGATGGGCAGTCTGAGAGGACCATTCAGACCATGGAGGACATGTTGAGGTCTTGTGCTATGCAATTCAGAGGGAGTTGGGATAAGAATTTGTCCTTGATGAATTTGCCTACAACAACAGTTTTCATTCTAGCATAGGTATGACTCTCTTTGAAGTGCTTTATGGGCGGCAGTGTTGTACACCTCTATGTTGGAATGAGGTGGGAGAAAAAGAGTTTTGTGGTCCAGAGATTATTCAGGATACGAATGAGAAGATCAAGATGATTAGAGATAGGCTCAAAGTAGCTCAAAATAGGCAGAAGAGTTATGCAGATAACCGCAGGAGGGACCTTGAGTTTCAAGTGGGTGATCGGGTATTTTTGAAGTTATCCCCTTGGAAGGGAGTAGTGCGTTTTGTCAAACGGGGAAAGCTTGGCCCGAGGTATATTGGTCCTTATGAGATTGTAGAGCGGGTTGGCACAGTTGCTTATCGATTGGAGCTACCTTTAGAGCTGTCCCGGATACATAGTGTTTTCCATGTGTCCATGCTACGCAAGTATATTGCCGATCCCTCTCATGTCTTGCAAGAGCAGCCAACAAGTTTGAAGAAAGATTTGACCTATGAAGAGGAACCGGTTCAGATTCTTGATCGAAAGGAGCAAGTGCTTAGGAACAAAACAATTCCTCTGGTTAAAGTTCTATGGAGGAGTCAACAAATAGAGGAAGCCACTTGGGAACCGGAGGAGCTAATGAGGCAGTAGTATCCTTATCTCTTTGATTGACAAGTATGTAAATTTCAAGGACGAAATTTTTATAAGGAGGGGAGAATTGTCACACCCCGGTTCTTAAGTTATTTTACGGCTATTTACTTTAGTATTATTTTGGTCTTTTACCGTGTTGAGTAGCCGGTTACTTCTTAATGACCCTAAAGTTGACTTTCTATTTTTCGTGGAATTTGGGGAAACTTTCTTCATGAAAGTCAGAGGGGACGTTATTAAGAGTTCGTAGACATGCTATGTGTTAAAATCGGAGTTAGCATGAAAAAGTTATGATTTAAGGGAGTAAATTTTGAGATGGTAAAAAAGGGGGTAAATATTAGTGGGTATTATTTATTTTTTTATTGGGTTTTATAGCTGGGCCGGCTGTGGAGCAGCCCAAAATCTCCCCCTCATTTTCTCTCTTCCCCTCTTCCTTCTCTCTCTTTCTCTCGTGAGTTTCCCCCGAGCCCTTCTTCGCCGGAAGTCAGCTGCCGCTGTCCGGCCAACCACCAGCTGCTACTGCACCCCAGTTCTGATCCCCATCACCTCCTCTCCCTCCCCGGCCTAGCCCCCGAGCCGTTAGCCCGCCGGAAGAGGAGAAAACCCATCGGAGATGCCGTGAAGCTTTTTTGCCAGAAATCCCACTTCCGGCCGCCATAGGTCGGGATTTTTAGCTTATCTTGTAGCCCTCATCAAGGTGAGTAATCCCTCAAAAGGAATTGGTCTAATTCGTTCTTGTTAGGGTGAAATGTATAATTATAAGTTCTAAGGATTTATGGAAGTTTTGGTTCGATTACCCTAGTTAGGCTCAGATATGGACTAAGTACTAGTTATGAATGTTGTTGAGCATGATGAGAGGAATGTACGTTCTGTGAAAATTTGAGAGGCATTGGTCTTCGCCGGAATCCGGCAGCGGCAGCCGGCGCCGGCGCCCCTTAGGGGCAGTTTTTCATGCTTTTTGGGTTGGTTTGAATAAGAGGAGTTTAATGAAGTATAGTTTGGAATTTTTGGAGGAGATTTGATAAGGTTTAGGATTTATCTATGATTAAGGATTTAGGCGGTTGTTCAAATGGAAATCCGGCAGTTAGTTTAGCAGGTTTTAAAGTCTAAAAATGTTAAATTATGGCTTTCGGTATATGCGGAGTAATGTGAGCCTTATTAGGTAATAAGTGGAGAAGTTGGGCAAGAGAAATGAAAATTATAGGCTTTCTCTCTCTTTTGGAAATTTTATTAAAGTTATATCCTAGTATGGAGGTTTAATGATTATTTATTGTCCAAGACGTGAGGAGGATCATTTGGAGGAAGCCTCTGGCCGTCGGCAAGCATAGCCGAGCTCTGTGAGTGGACCTTTGATTTTAATATCTTGCATGCGCTAAATTTATCTAATTTCAAAGGCATTTAGAGATATAATATTTGGTTGGATTATCGAGTTCCATTTATTTTTCTGGAACTCTCTTGCTAATTTTAGTCGACACGTGGGACGTGTCAAGTGATATTTTTTATTTCCAAGTACAGTTGGGAACTGTACTGTGCGCTATGAGTTTTTTTATAATATTTGGGGAAGTGTTGATAATTTTATTCTATTATTAGTACTTCACCTTAAAAAGGGTTGATTTATATTAATCATTGCTAGCTAACTTTATTAGTAGTCCTCATCATATGAGAGTTGAGCGCTTAACGTGGGATGCTATTATAATATTATCAACGGTCCTCATCATATGTGAGTAGAGCGCTTAGCGTGGGACGCTATTATAGCCTGGGAGGCAACCGATCAGTATATATATATAGTTATTGTTAGCTAGCCATTATATAATGGTCCTCATCATATGAGAGTTGAGCACTTAGCGTGGGACGCTATTATAATATTATCAGCGGTCCTCATCATATGTGAGCAGAGCGCTTAGCGTGGGACGCTAATATAGCCTGGGAGGCTCATTATTATGGTGAAATTTATTCCCCATTGTTTTCCATTGATTAATTGGGAACCAATGGGATTGGTTCATTATTTTTTGTCTATAATTATTTACGGATAAATTTCCAAGAATGGCATGTATAAATATTTTTCTCAATGAAAAATATGGGAAAAGCATAAATTTTGATTTCAAGGCTCTATCATTAATTTAGTATCTTTATTATTTATTTTGTCCACTCACTCTAACATTTTAAATGCTTTCCCCTGGGCCTTTCATTTTAAATGCCCAGTCTGCAGAGCTCAGTTCGGCGAGAGTAGGAGGCGTGTCATTTTCCCTCCTCATCCAGTTTTCCATCATAGGTTACTAGTTAACCTACCCCTCTATTTTCTTCTTTCCTAGTAGTTGCTCTGATAACCTCAGGATGTTTTAAGTATTGTTGTTGTTGTTTAATGTTGTGTGTTAAGAGCTTGTGACTCCATCTAGGAGTGTTTGAAAAAGGTTTATTTGATATGTTTTATGAGGGATGAAATTCATGAAAATGATTTTGTTTTATTATGTTAGTTGAGGTGGTGGATGTTTATTTGGGGGAGCGAATGACTCCAGAAGATGTGGGTTAAATTGTTTTAGAAGTGTTTCGGCTTTGGTGAATTTTTTTCAGGTAGGGTTACTCATTTTCAAGGGAGGTTATGCCAAAATTTTGGTAGAATTTCCCTTGAGGTGGGTCCCACAGGGTTTATTCCGGATTTTAAGAGGAAATCCGGGGTAGGTCCTGACGTCACTAGAGTGGCCATTTGGATTTCGTCGGACTTATGCTTAGAGTTGTGAGTGGACCTTTGTTTTAATTGAAAAGCATGCGATGAATTATTTTGTTGATCATTTATTTCTTCTGATGAGACTTTTTGATTTCTCGGTTATTTGACAATTTTTCCTCCTTTGGAGAGTTCCCGAAAATGAGATTTTCGGTTGATATGTTTATTGGATGTTATAAGTATAGTATGTATATAAATGCTAGCTAGCTATACGTGCTTGGTCCGTCATAATGAGGTAAAATACAATTATGGCGTGACGTGAGTGTTAAACACAAGCGTCATAGCCCTATATGAAAACTACGTTCTTTTCTGGTTTATTTAGGTTTTCCTATAGGGAGTCCACACGTATATATACATCGTCCTCTTCGGTCATAATGAGGAAAAAATTCCATTATGGAGCGACGTGAGCGTTAGACGCAAGCGTCGTAGCCTTGTATGAATTTCTATTTTTCTAATTTGTTCATAAAATTCATATAAGGAGTCTGACGAGTGTAAATACATACACATATATGTTTATATATAGTTTAGCTTGAGAGGCTCCATTTTATTTGAGTTGGTGACTAGCCGGAGCTAGTCGTGAAATTGCCTGTTTATGAGATGAGCGCTTTTGAGCGGTCGCATGCAGTATAATTTTTTTGAAAATTAAAATGGGAATGCATAAATATTTTTTTATTAATTTATTTTTGTCCACTCACTCTAACGTTTTCAAATTTTTTCCCCTGAGCCTTTCGTTTTAAAAATGCCCAGCTTGCAGGTTAGCTTAGTTGAGGTTTTGCGTACATGGAGATGAGGCATAGTCATCATATAGCTTCCGCTTGTTAATTTATTATGTTTCATTTCTTCCTATTAGAGTTGCTCTGAACCTATAAAGGGTTGGATATGAATTTGTTTAGATTAGTAATTAATTTGGGTGGTGTTGTGTTTTAGGGAGCACGAAGGCTCCAAGAGTTTAAAGTTGGATTTAAATTTTCAAAAGTGTTTACAAGTTTTATTAGGAAGGGTTGTCCATTTTCAAGAGAGGTTACGCCGATTTTTCGGTAAACTTTCCTTGGAAGTGGTCCCCACAAGATTTACTTCGGATTTCAAGGTGAAATTCGGGATAGGTCTTAACATGAACCCTTACGTAACAACAGCCTACCAATAAGATTGGTTTTGAAGTTCTTCAATTGTTCTTAGTATAGGGCCTCATTGATTTTCACATAGGTTTAGGGCTGGGCACGGTCCCATACCGGCACCAAAATATTGAAGCCCGGGCCCGGACCGGCAGGTGTTTAGACGGGCCAGTCTCACTCTTAAAATTTTTCGAGACCAGCAAAAGCCCGGACCGACAAAATCCAGGCCGGTCATGTCGGTTTCTGGTCTTTTTTCCGATTAAGCGACTCAACGTTCTGCTTTCCAAAAAGCCACCGAAAGGCTCACCATCTCAAGTCAAACTTGCCAAAGACCCAACTAATCGAAAGCTCCACCTCCAAAAATCCAGCTAACCATGCCATCTAATTGGAATCTGATACACCTCCCACTCCTTCTTTCAACTCTAATAATCAAAATCAATCCAGATATTAAACAATTACAGAGGCGATGGAAGACCACAATCACAATAAGAACACAAAGGAGATGGAAGTTGAGATGTGTTTTGAATCACTAAAACAGAGAACAATGAGAGATCAAGATGCGTACCAGAGGCGGTGGGCGAATTGGTGATTGTTGTTGGAGGCGGACGTTGGTGAGGCGTCGATGGCGAGGCAGATCTGAGAAGCGATTTGGAATTTTCCCAAATCTGAGAGGCGAATTGGAATTTTCAGAGGTGACGGGTGACTTGGTTGTGGTCAAGGGAGTTTTCAAAAGGGAGCTTTCCCAAATCTGATTCCATGTGGTTGTGCTCAAACTGGTTCCATATGAGACAATAAAGAGATGTCTCTTTAATTCGGCAAACTGAGAGTGAGAGACTTTAATCCACTGTGGGTGAACGTACAATACTAACGTAGGATTGCTCACATACCACATAGCTCGGGCTTTCAGGCCTAAAATTTTTTAGCTTTTGAGGGACCAGGACCGGCCCAGCTGTTGCTAGGACTGGACCAAACTGGCAATAAACAAACATGGGCCAGTAAAAAAACCCGGTCCGATTCGGGCTTTTTTGCTGGCTCGGGTTATATGCCCACTCTTACATAGGTTTTATCCCCACGAACAACTGGAGTCGGATTGAGTAATAGGAACAGAAGATTCAATCGACGCAGAGAGAACAGAAGCGAACAACTTCGCTTTAGGGGTATGCGACTCTAGAGGAGAACTCTCATCCAAAGGGCACATGAATGCCCATAGGCAGGCAACCTTCGTAGCAGTGCCAGAGCTAGTCGCTGTCATCTCAGATCAATGCTGCCGCTAGGGCGCCGCAACCCTAGAACGCACCAGTATTCTTTTTTTAGCAACACCGAAAAAGTCGATACTTCCTTATTTAGTTATTTGTTGTTTACCTCCATGGTTCTATACTACTAAAACTAGAAGCATGTAACTAGTCGATCCATGGTACCCCTAGACTCCTCTTCATGTTTGTTCTTGTTAAAGCCCAAAACACATGAATGTCTGAAGAATAGAACCTGTTGGAGGCGTTTGGTTACCAGGATAAGATTAGATTAGGATATATAATAGTTGGATTTGATTAAGATAAGATAGGATTTATTTCAAATCCTTTCATTTGTTTGGTAAAACAGAATCAGAACGGGAATAGATAAGTAGAAGAAGTAGATTTGTGTCCATTCTTCATCTTCTGCAACTCAATCAAATGGAAAATCCTCTAACTTTCAATTCATCCACGAACCAAAACCCCTCAAGCTAATCAACAATGGAGGCAAATGGACACAGTCTACATCTCCCATGGATTTCCAAACAGTTTCTCCAAAACCCGACTTCATCCTCAGCATCTCTGTCGACTAGGACTCCTCTACCCAGATGAAACCATCTACGACTTTACACCGCTGCCCCAAATTTTCCTCCACATCAATTCCAAGTTCTCTTCGTCTCCACCGGCGCCGTCCACAGGGCCATGACTATTTCCAAGGTCGCCGTCGCTGATGTCACCGCCATCCAGCTTCAAGCTTCGCTTTGATGAAATTTTTTAATTTCGAGCGGAGACGGAAACACAGCTGTTGCAGGTTGCGTACTTGTGTTGTTTTTGTTAATATCTGGCAGAAGATGTCTATATCTCATGTCTCTAACAAGATTTAATATCCTGGTCTGACAAGATTTAAAAATCTTGTACTAGAGTAATTTGCTCATCTTGCTTCAAGGCTGGAGTGTTCTATGAACTGGATTCATAATCCTCCTACCATTTTACTTCATGGAGAAATTGTTTGTTGTGGCCGGAACACCAGCTGACAAGCTGATTTGGTGTCCCTAACCACTTAAAACCCGACACGTGTCCAACTTAGAATTTGATAGGATTGTGAATTGGGGTTAACGGTTCCGTCTTCTGTCGTTTAGAAGAATCGTCTCTGACCTAAAAACATACTAACTAGATAAGACCCTCAACTATATCTCAGATCTATATTCAGAGAAAAGGCTGAAGCAAGAGAAGAAACCGCGATTCTCTCACAAGAGAACTGCACAAGGCGGCGCTAGTAAGAATCACCATTTGCAAAGACGACTGCGCCGACAACTTCGATGGCGGAGGATCTGGTGATGCAATCGAGGGACTGTGCGAGTTTTACCTCAAATTCACCGTATTCGTCGTCGATTTTGAGACTTGATAGTGGGGTTTTTGAATGAGAGCTGTTCCCCTCCCTGCCTCCTAGAAAGGTCCCCAAGACACACCAGGTAGTTTATTTCAAATCTTTTACCCTCTTACTTTCTGTGCATGAGTTTGTGGACAAAAACAATTAGGATTTACTGAGAATGCAACTAATAAGTGAATTTGTTTGTGTATATGATGATCAAAGTAGCTGAATTTGAGAATAAAGTTTGATACTTTTGCAAATTTTAATGAACGAAACCTCGTTAGGAATCACTATGAATGAAAATAGTTACTTTGCTTGTGTCCATGTGTTGAACAAACTAGTTTATTTGAGTTTTGCTTTTAATATAAACTGTATGAAACTAACAGCTTTTAGTTGTAAAGAGTCTGGAGATCCATAAATATGGCTTTGCCTAGTCTAGTTCCACTGATGGTAATCACTAAACTGAGTTATATAAAGCATATGAACTACGACTCATGCCATTTTAGAGTTCTCAGTCACTAGCTTGCTACTTGTTTGTAACTGTGAATTAGAGCTGCTAGAATAAGCTAATAATAGGTCTATTACTAAAGAGCTTGTTTCAATGGGAAACACAATGCTTGATCTTACAAAGACTAATATTCATGCTACCTTGACTTTCAGGTTTGTAATCTTGCATGGAGTAAGAATGTGAATGAGATAGTTAGTTAGAACTTATGGATATTCCGGAAATCAAATTATGGTCTGAAAGTATCCATCCATGTCAAAGGTTCAGCTAGGACAAACTCAAGTCCAATGAAACTCTGCAGCATCATGTAAAGTTACAGAGGTTTTCGGTAGTAGGATGAATTCAGATTCAAGGAAGACTATAGTGTGCAATTTTGTTTCACTCAAGGATGTTTCAATATATGTAGTGTTGCCTATTCCAAAATGCGTGACACATGACCATTTAGAGATTTGAATATATATTATTTTTTACATTTTCGAGTTGTGCTTCCAACTCCTTCACAGGTTTAACCAGCTCATTTGTGTTTTTAAAAGAACGGGCAATATGTGTTGTCTTGAATGTTCCTGACTCGATTCTAGAAATTCTCAGTTCAGTAAAGAACAGCTCAAATCATTTTTATGTCTAGGATCCAAACCATGCATTCTTGAGTAACTCATCCAATTTGAGCAAAAAACTTAAACAAATAGCTGAAGTAACAGTAGGCCAGCTTAATAAACAAACAAACAAACTATAAGAAAAGGTAGAAGTTGCCACGAAATAGGCTTCACATATCTAATCATTACACATAAGAGTATATCTGGACACAATATATTGAGCCTTATGGTAAATAATATGGCATATCTCTTGAACCATGTTGCTGTAAATAATATCGGCATATCTCTTGTACCCTGCTGCGCATGCTGTTGCTCAGTCATTGAATCATTTGAATGTAAATCCTACATTGTACATTAGTCAGAGATTAATTAACTAAAAAACAAAATGTAATAGAATAAGGTTAAACAAATTATGCAAACCTAGCTTGATTGAGGATATTATCCAACTTGATGGTTTGGGGCAGATGTACTTCCGAATGTATGCTATATGATCATAATATATGATTGGAACTTTTAATGTAAACTCTAAATAACCTTTGAAATTACTCATATGTTACATAAACCGTGTATTGGCACAGAATTTCTCTTCAATAATACTCTTGCTTTATTTGCAGCTCATACAAAACATTGTGGTTTAGTATTTGATAGGCACTTAAGCGAACTTGACAATTTGTCTTTCTTTCAGTCTTAAACAATATGCAGTTAGCTTTATGTTATGTGTTCTATGACTCCTCTTCAGTTGATTAGATTGCCCAAATAAATTATTGTAATACAGAATACTAAACCAGTCACATGACCTCACCATGTAATGCAATAACGTAAAATAAAAGGCTGTATCATGTAAAGTAGAGCAACTCACCAGCCTCTCAGATCTGATCTTGTCAAGAGCATGCATAAATATAAACACTACACATAAGCAAAAGTAGTTTGGTGAAATGAAAAGGCACACACTCAAGCTAAATCATCACTAATAATCCATCAAGGGGAGCGACATAACATGCATCTTCACAATCAACAGAAAGCATCACACTCAACCCCTAAAGCATATACTTCAACCACCATAAACTGTATACATCCCCTACAAATATCATTTCAACGGCAGTAAACAGTAAACCATTGGGGACATGCATATGAGTCAAATGACAACAGAAATGCAAAACCAATTGTCATTGATCATGATTATCACTGAGCCCAAATTACATACCAATCCAAAACTCCTAAATTATAATCAAAACCCTAAACCTCCAAATCAGACAAAATCACTAGAATTATCAAGCCACTATTAATCATCAAGTTCGAATTCCCTTCAATTATGATTGCAAAACACAAATAGTCGCACCATAAATATTAATTTCCAATAACAAAACAACAGATTGTTTCTTCTTTCATTATCGCAAAACCATCATAAACCCTAGAATCCGGTCTAAAAAGCAAAGAGGACTCACATCGGGAGCATTGCTGATAAGCTCACAGAGACAGATCTCCTTGCTGCTGAATCTGTTTGACCTCAGCAAAGGGAACAAAGGCCCTATCGAGCGCAATCATTTCAGGTGGGGCAGGCGAGCCCTTCGACGAAGCAACGGGACTCGATCTCGGCAGAGACCATAGCGCAAACGAAAACCTAGAGAAAAGACAACAGTCTTGTACTCTTGAGGAGATTAAGAAACTGATAGAGCACTCAAATGGCAGAAGACGGAACCGTTAACCACAACTCACAATTCTACCAAATTCTGAGTTGGACACGTGTCGGGTTTTAAGTGGTTAGGGACACCAAATCAGCTTGCCAGCTGGTGTTCCGGCCACAGCAAATAATTTCTCTACTTCATGTTCTATAGTCAGATGCAGTTGTAGCTCCTCCTTAGTTTTCTTTAGTTTGGTTTCTGTTTGCTGTTTCTAAGCCTATGTGCTTTTGTTTCTTTGCTTGTTTGTAATGGTTTGGTTGTACAAAAAAAAAAAAAAAAACATCAAAATAGATAATTTTCTCTCCTATCCAGCTACTTTTCCAGGTACACAAACACAACCTAGGGTAAAGATAAAGATTGGTGGTTTGGGATTCAAAGTGTTAAAGGGTTTCAACCAAGCGTTATTGGCTAAGCCGGTTGGGAGAATTGCGTCTAACCCGGACTCTATAGTTCATGCGTATTACAAGCAAAATATTTTTTGGATGCTAATTGGGTAAGTGTGATGGCGAGAAGGGGAGATTTCAATGATATATATGGAGCAATATACTTTGGGGGTAGAGATTTATTGTGTCATAGATTGAGATAGGGGGTGGGGAGGTGACAGATGGCTTCCGACACCGTGGAGCTTCAAGATTAATTCACCATAGATTGAGAATGCCAACATGAAGGTCAAAGACCTCCTAGATCAATTTGGGATGTATGTTAAATGTTCAATTGGTTAAATCTTTGTTCCTACCTGATATAGCTGATACGATCTTATCAATTCCATTAGCTATGGTACATCTTGTCAATACACACAACTCGACATTATTATTATTTTGAATTATAGAAAGGATGGTTGCTACTTAGTGAAATCTAGGGCTTGGTTAGCAATGAAGTTAAAGAACAAGTTAAAGAACAATGAGTTGGGCCGTGCGAGCAGTAGTAATGCAAATTGACCATACTATGTGGGAAAAAATGTTGCATCTACCTACAACACCGAAGATTAAAAATTTTCTTTGTAAGGTGTTACCTCTGTAAATCACCTCTGCCGAGATAACCGAGAGATCAAGGAACAAACGTTCTTCTTATGTAGATTGCTGGGCGTGCCAGCACATGGCCGACATGCTAAGTGTGAAATTGTAGATGTAGTGTGTGTATCAGAAATCGTCGTTATAACTACTCCTAGTGCAAAAGCGTAAGAGGATAATACAAGAGCAATGAAATAAACTCAAGATTAAGGGCAGAAAGTAAGCTAGAGCGGAAAAGAAAATTGCAAGAAGTAAAAGAACAATAATGTAAAGAGCGAATTATAAAATTGAATTGTAAACGCCGAGTACCATTTGGTCTAGCGGCACAGTCTCCACTTAATAAGTGGAGGTTGTGATTTCAATTACGAAGTTGTAATATTTGAAAACCGGTCATTTAATTTTCTAAGCTTCAAAAAGAGAGCGCTGCTAGGGTTTTTGCTTCCCTAGGGTTTCATTCTTCTCAGCCGCTCAGCACCCATTCCCCGTTTGCTCACCATGACTAATGAGGTTTCAACCCAATTTGCCACCGCTCTCACCATTCGTGAGGGCAGTCCGGCCATTCCCGGCGTGATTCCACGACCTCCGACTACCTTGGCTCCCTCTTTTGCCATTGGTAGGTTGCTGTCAATGAAGAAGCGTCTTCCAGACCCGAAGGTGGTGATCGGCATCCTAACCTCCGTCTGGGATCTCCATAACCGCCTCTAGGTACGTTCGGTGGGTGATCGTTATTTGCTCAAGTTCTCTCGCCCTGAAGAACGTCGCCATCTGATCCAAGGAGGTCCATGGTTCTTTGGACGATCCAACTTCATGGTCTCTCTAAGGTGACCACTGTTTTGATCTCTTCTATGCCGATGAAGGTTGAGATCCTTGGACTCCCACCACGTTTGTTCACGGAAGAGGCTGCAGGGAAGGTTGGTGATCTCTTAGGGCAAGTGTTGTTTCTGGATAAGATTGGTTTGCAGCGTGGAATTCGAGCCAACGTCCGGCTCATCCATGATATATCTGATCCAGTGAGGGAGGCATTCCCTCCGATGCCCTTTGAGTTTGATTTGGGTGATTGGAAAGCGACGGTTATGCTTTCTTTCAAGTATGAAAGGTTGGTAGGGTTTTGCCGAGTTTGTGGTCTGTTGGAGCATCTCTCTCAGGGGTGTGGCGGTCCACCGGATGCAACAAAGGTTCAGCAGGTTAGTTTGGTGCCAGCGGCAGAGGTGGAGAAGGATATCCTAGGGTTTGGACGCTTTCCTGTCACCAAAAACCCTAACCCTAGCTTTCGGCAGGGTGTAAGGTTGAATAGGGTTTGCTTGAATCCTTCCCCTGCTTCGGTGAATCCCTTCTCAGGTGGAGCTCTCTCGGCTTTGAGTTCGAGTTCGTCGTCGTCGCAGCCGGGAAGTTTCTTCTCTATTCCTGGTGTTTCGGCCTCAGAGTTGGCAAGGCAGCTGGCTTCCTTCAAGTCTCCTTCTCCGACCTTTCTGCCGGCTGTGGGAATGGATTCAGTGGGTCTACCAGTCATTCAGATTCCGGCGGCAGTCTATAATCCGATTATTAGAGTACAGAGAGATGCTGACTTAACCCTCATTCCAATGGGTAAGAGAGCTCAGAGTGATGATGCTCCTATGGAGGTAATCCCTTATGAGCCTTCCTTTGTTCCTGAGATGTATTTGGCTTTTAAGGATGGGAGGATCCAAATCTCGTCGGTGAAGAAGAAGAAACGTGGAAGACCTTTTGGCTCCAAGTGACACGACCCACCTCGAATTTCACCCTGAAACCCGGAGTAAGCCGTGCGGGGACCATCTCCAAGGAAAATTTACTGAAAAGATTGAGAAAATCTCCCTTGAAAATGGACAACCCTAACTCGAAAATTCCAAATTACACTCTTAATACAACACGTCCAAACATCACATAATTATCCTTCAGAAATTCTAAACGTAAAATACAATAATCCCAAAGTATTCAGAGCTACTAGACACTAGCGGAAGCAAGAAAACACTAGTAGGTTAAACAAGTAACCTACTGATGAAAACTGGCGGAAATGCGGGTGACTATACCTCGCCTCCTACTAGATCCAACCCGAACTCTGCAGACTGGGCAATTTAAAATGAAGGGCCCAAGGGAAAACATTTAATAACGTTAGAGTGAGTGGACAAAAATAAAATAATAAATAAAATATTTATGTTTCCCCAAATTAATTTTTAAGGAAAAATCGAATGCATGTCGCAAGCGATAAAACTTTTATCTCATAAAATATCGAGCCTCTCAGACTCTATAATATATGTATGTATTTACACTCGTCCATACTCCCTATATAAATTCATGGGTCTATATAGGGCTACTACGCTCGCGTCCAACGCTCACGTCAAGCCTTAATGCGGTGCTACACTACGCCATTAAGGTGGACAGACGGGTGTATAAATATGTGTCCATACCCCCTATATGAATTAAACACTCAAATAGGGCTACTACGCTCACGTCCAACGCTCACGTCACACCATAATGCGGCTATATGCTACGCCATTAAGGTGGACAGACACATATGGCTAGCTAGCATTTTATATACATATTCTCTCATAAATACATATTTATATCTACCGAAAATCCCATTTTCGGTAACTCTCCAAGAGAAATAAAATTCGTCAAATTAAAATGACGTCAAAATATTCTGCAACAATTATTGTTCAACCATGAACTCTAGCATGCATTTTATTTAAAACAAAAGTCCACTCACAAATTAGGCCTAAGCCTGACGTCGATCTGGGGCCTCGTCTGCTCGAGCCTCCTCACGTCCTGTTCCAAATATAATATTAATTTCCCAACTAACAATCCAATATTTAATCAAAATAGGCAAAATTACCCGAGAGCCATAAATACGCTTATCATTGTCTAACTTCGATATTCTTAAATCGAAACGATCCGAACTTAAATATCATACTCGACAGTCGTAAATACAACCTCCCAAAAAATACGACTTAAATCCTACGGCCGGATTCTACATTAATTAACCGCCAAAAATACCACACTTCGGAAATTCACAAACCTATCCAAATCTCATCCAAAAATTCCATAAATCACATCAATATAATCCCCTTAATATTCCACATTTAAAACCCTAAAAATCTCCCAAACCGTGGCGGCCGGAGGCCAATTCCGGCGACCTCCGATTCCTATGAAATTTTGACAGAATAATCCTCTCATCATGCTCTACAACTTTCCTAACTAGCACAAACACCAATTCCAAGCCTAACTAGGGTAATCGACTAAAAACATCAAAAACGCCATAAAACTTCCACCTCAAATTTCTCCTTACCTAGCTCAAAAGGGAGTGAGTCCTTTTAGGGCAAGGCTGCTGGGTTGGAGGGCTACAAAACCATACCAAGCTTGCCCGGATTGGTGGCCGGAGGAGGGAGTTCCGGCGAAAAGCTTCCCGGCGTCTCCGGCGAGTTTTCTCTTCTTTCGGCGGGCTAACGGCTCAGGGGCTAGGTCGGGGAGGGAGAGGAGGAGATGGGGGGTCCGAACTGGGGTGGAGGGGTGGCTGGTGGCTGGCCGGACGGCGGCAGCTGGCAGCTGGAAGTTTCCGGCGAAAGGGGAGAGAGCACGGGAAGGAGAAGGAAGAGAAAAGAGAAAGAAAAAAGAGAAGAAGAAATAGGCTTGGGTCTCCTACCCGGTCCAAGTCCTATATACAACCCAATTCCAAAAATAAAACACCCCGAAAAAAATAATACCCGAATAAAAATTACCTTTTACTAGCTAAAATTTACCATTTTTACCGTCGTCATATTTTCCTCCTATGAACAAACCTCCGCACATAATCGTCCCCGAAACCCCTCTAGGGACCAATTAAACTATTAACTCAATGACGAAGGCGGTAAAATTCTTATTATAATCAAGCTAGTAAATAAGGTAAAAATATAAGGGTCGGGATGTGACACCAAGAATAAGAAGAAAATTATGGAGGTGCAGCCAGGGAAGGCAGGAGCCAACTCTAGGGGCCCTAGGAAAGCTAAGAAGAGGAGTTTTGGTGCTCATCGGGTTCTTGAGATGGGAGAGAGCTCTGGCGGCTCTACAGGGATGTTGGATCAGTCTGGGGTGGTGATAGAAGCTATAGAGGATGTTGTTGTCGCTGCCAATTCCAGTGATTTTGTGTCGGAGTCCGGGGAGATCCCTTCTGCGTAAGGTGATTCCAGTTTGGTTTAATAAGTTGGCAGGCGCTGACAGGTTCTGGTTCTGGTTACTTGGTTCCATTTGTGCTTCAAGGTTATGGTTTTCGACATTGAAATTGCTTAGCCTATAGGTAGTTTCGCATGGTTCACTTTTTACGTAGTCCGCGAGGACAGACCGTGTTCATGTTGTTTTCCTACATTTGATCAATATAGATTGACATCCCCTTTTCAAAAAAAAAAAAAAGTTGTAATATTTGAGTTGTTTACCTGATAAAAAAAATATTTGAATAGTAAACGACTGAGAGATAAAAATCAATTCTATAAAGGTGTGGTAAATAACAATCTAAATCGATACTAGGACGTAGCAGAGGTAAAAAAAACTGAACGAAACTGAAGCTAGTTTGGAAGTCAGATATATCGTGGATATCCAGGAAAAAAATATCGAAAATTGGGGAAGAATTTTTTTTTCTGAAATTTATTATATTTACATATAGAGAAATTTTACATACGCATCCCTAACAACTTAATACACATCCTTATCTCAATACATCATTTCATTTAATTTCTCATTCTAATATTTTACTAAATACACAACCCAAAGTACCTAAAATACCCTTAGTCTAAAAATCCATGAAATATCATATTATTTGACTATATTAAGACTATTATTGTTGTATTAATATATATTTATATAAATTAACATTTTATAGACTTTTTTTTTGATAAAACATTTTATAGATGTTCATATGATCATATCTATTACTTGTGTTAGTTCTTGAGAAATCCTTACAAATTTATTGTTCATTTCAAATTTTTAATCATAAAAATGATAAACAAGATGAAAAGTACATATTTGAATAGTAATATAACGAAATAGGTGTTCATATGTATAAGAATTACAACGTTTGACACTTTGATTCTCTAAACTTGGAAATTATGATTCTTTTATAGACAAAAAAGAAATTAATTGATTATCCAAATTTTCTTACAAATTTTTTATTTACTTTAATAGTTTTCTTAAATAAGTTATCAATCTTAAAAATTTAATTTGTTCTATAATTCAATTTATAAGTTTCTAAAAATAAGTTTTCGTTTTTAATATTTTAATTTGTTTTATATTTCACATTATTAGTTTCCAAATATAAGTTTTTTGTTTTTAATATTTTAATTGTATTACACGTGCCTCTTTTAGTCATTTAACATACCAATCAAATCTGATTTAAAATATCAAATAATAAAGATGTGTATTAAGTTATTTGGGGTGTGTATTTAAAACCACTCTTACATATAAATGGTACAAAAATACAAACATCAACTTCATCTACTTCTAAAAAGAGACTCAAGGTGATTGAAAAGATGCACGTTGGTCCCTCACTCCACATCCTGATATTCCTCTAGGGAAATACTCATCTACCGGAAATCACTCGAGACCCCTCTTTATTAGGATAGACCTCAAGGGAATCGGTTCTCTCTTGAATATTTTTGGAGGTGACTTTTCTTTATGCCCTAAAACTTTACAAATATTTTTTTAATATATCGAAGATATATCGTAAATATCCTAAATAAATATTGGAGATATTTGACGGTATTAGAGAAATATCATAGATACTGTAGAAGATAAGATATTTACCCCTCTAGATATATCGTTCCTTTAAAAAAAAAGGAAATATTGAGGGATATATCGGATATATCGTAGAGATTTTAATCCTTGGTAATGACTTTGTGATAAAGAATTTTGAAGCTGGTGAGCTAGCTAGGCTTTACATCTATAAATTTTGTATTTAGTTTTTGTGTGTGTGTGTTACACATTGAGAGTTTTATGAATATTGTTTTGTATATACACGCATTCGAGGAGTAAGGCTCTTTACATTCTCTCCCCCTGTCTAGATGTATCCTTATTTTCAATGAATAATTTTCTCTCGCACCACCATCAGAGTTTTTTTCATAATAGAATTCAAATCCCACCCGGTTACAATTTCTAGATCCTCCCCTGACACCATGGCTATCGCTACCTG
This sequence comes from Fragaria vesca subsp. vesca, assembly GCF_000184155.1. Lineage (NCBI taxonomy): Eukaryota > Viridiplantae > Streptophyta > Magnoliopsida > Rosales > Rosaceae > Fragaria > Fragaria vesca. The sequence continues at coordinate 1,390,765 of NC_020494.1, forward strand.
TCGCTACCTCACTGGACTCGGTTCCTCACACGCCACCGTCAAATTGTCTGCCGCACCGTGAAAGGCTACCCACCAAACCCTAGAAACAAAGCCCCCACCATCGACTTCGTCATCCATCTTGATCGGCAAACCGATCAAAACCCTTGAGCACTTTTGGCCCTTCAACCACCACAAACCATCTTCGACACAACCTAGCAATCCAACCCCAACCAAATCCCAATTCGTGGCCGCCTGATCAAACCTTGAAGCAGTCGTGACCTTGCTTGAGATCGAGAGGATGAGAATGGCCTCTTCAACTCCATCCTCCAAGCCCAGCCACCACTGTCCTCCTACCATAGATCCCGTCTGGCTACACTCGGCAGACGTCGGCATAGCCATAGGCCGTCACCAAACGTCCCACATCATGTAGAAACCTTTTCGAGATAACGACCTAGCAACTCACAATTTTATCCAATTTGTACCAATTAATTAAGGCCTAAGCTGCTCTCCTTAAACGTGTTGAGCAGATTCAGTACACCTAGGTGCGCTTGAACCAGTGGTGTGCATGGCACGTGCTTTAACAGATTTGTAGCGTCGTTACTTGCAAAACATTTCTTTTTTCTGATCTGATATTCAAATCATTTTAGTATTGAACCTTCCCTTTATTCTTGCTTAGTCATACCAAGAATTCATATCTGCTTCTCTTTGACCTTCAGAGCCTCAAATTCCATTGCTTCTGAATTCTTCTCAAACCCACCATTAGATTCAGATCAACCATAACCGCCACTCATCTTCGCCGTGGACGTGCACTTCCGATCGCCGCTTCCAGTGACGGCCTTGATCTTCGATTCTTTAGAACTGAATATGATAATAATCCTTCTCACAAGGTGTGTGGGATTGGAATGAAACATGCCTTGATATTTGAAACTTTAGAATTGAACAACAGTCCATATAATCCTAATTGGAGCACAGATATGCGAGAATGGTTTCTCTAATGGATATCGGTGAGTTGGGTATACTGTTCTGATAAAGTAGAGAGGAACCCAAAGGCTAATTTGATGGAGTGAAAATGGCCAAGTTCGAAGATTGAAGTGGATTCATGACTTTTCAGTTCTCTCCCTCTCCCCACTGGATTATGTTTTGATTTTCTTCAGTTTTAATTTTTTTTTTCTTTAGGTTTCTTAACAGTGTTAGTCTAGGTGTTTGTGCTATTGAGATGTGGGTTGATTGAACGGCTGAGATTGGATTATGACTTTTGGTTCCCAAACGTGCTACCCATGCAATTAAAGAGATTAAGTCTCTTAGTGAAACACTTACCAAGAAAATTATCATGAAAATAGTAGTTAACACTCCAGTAATGCTAGAGACACCAAATATTTATACCAAAATCATATACCGAATGATGTGGCATGTTCCAACTCATCGGCTCTATATGGAAGTAATCGCTTACATGGATGTTCTTTTATTAATTCTTTAACTATAGAGTTAAATCCAAGAATTTTTTACTAATGTTTTTTTTAAAAGATTTAAACTCAAGAAAATCCAAACCTTTTTCACAGCCGTCGTCCTCATCAAGAGAAGATGATCGATCATGTACCATCAACTTTATAGATATGATCTGATGAATTTTGTTCTATGTACTGCGATTCCATTTTTTTCTCCATTAATTTGTTTGCAAAACGAAATAGTACTGATCGATCAAGTTATCATAATCCTACAGATTGATCATTTGATTCAATCCTGTAGTTCAAATATTAGAATCGAAGAGTAAATTGTGAAATGAGAAGAAAGTATATAGAAGAGAAAGAAGAACTTTAGTAATTTTAGTAGCTTTTAATCAATTCATCTATTGAGCTGAGAACAAAAGTTTTAGCTCCCTGCCTTGCTCTAATCAGAAATGTACACCATGAAAATGGTAGTGATACAGGTTAACTGCTCAAGGAAGAAGATTGTATTGGAGTCTTTTTTTTTTTTTCCTTTTTTCGATTGAACGAGAAATTTAGGTTGATCTCATTTAGGTTTATATAGTCTTATTGTTTTATTATCTTTCATGGAATAACAGTTGCATTATTTCCATATCATCACAATCTTAGTAGAACGATCAATGACATGGCATCATTTGGTATTGTATTTAGTATAACTTTTGACAGGACCCACCCCGAATTTCACCCTGAAATCCAAGATAAATCCTGCGGGGTCCACCTTTAAGGAAAATTTACCGAAAATTCGGCATAACCTTCCTTGAAAATGGACAACCCTTACCTGAAAAATTCAACTTAACACTTCTATAACCAAACAAACCAGCCTCAACACCTGGAGCCTTCCTGCTCCCCAAGATCAACACATCTCCCAATATAACAATTACTCAACTCTAATAATCCCACAACCAAGAATAAAGACTATTAATTATTTACTATTGGACTTTCAGAGCATATCTAAAGTTGAACGAAAAACAACGAATAAAGAATATGCGGAAGCAGCCTCTGACTATACCTCAACTCCATGTACGCTCGACCTCCTTTAAAACTTAGCCTGCACACTGGGCATTTGAAACCGAAGGGCCCAAGGAAAAGTAATATAAAAACGTTAGAGTGAGTGGATGAAAAATTAAACAAATAACTGATCGCAACATAACTAACCAAACTTAATTACTTTCCCATTTTCCAATAATCAAGAAATCTGTTGCTTGCAAGTGTTGATAAAACTTTCATAAAGAAAATCCTAAGGAAACGGATTAGCCCCGCTAGTCAAATTAATGACAAAGATAAATAATAACCTTCATAGAAGAAGGTACCAAAACAAGGGACTAGCCCCGCTAGTCAAAACGACAACAATAAATAAGAAACAAATATAGCCATACAAGTGAGCCTCCCAGACTCGGTTGCCTCCTAGGCAATAGTACTCCCATACTCCTTACACCTTCATGTTATGGTAACAGAGAGGATGTAGGGCTTGCGTGATGTCGTCGACTACATCACATCACCCGAAGGTGGAAAGGGCTTGAGTAACCCCACTTAAAACGTGGAAGTTACATCGCCTCAAAAGGCGGAACAACATGCTAGCATGAATAATAACGATCCAACAAGTATGGCATAAATAAAGAAACATAAATCCATGTGAGTTTCCCCGAAACTCATAATTAAAGCATAAGTACGATTCCCAACCGTACTTAAAGAATTCAAAGAGCAAAGAAACTAATTAAATTCAACGACGTGTCCCACACATTAAAATGCTCAATGAAATAAATAACTTCAATGATTATCATCTTTCAAAAACCAGATAATATGCAAATCAGCATGAAACCTCAAATCCGGAAATCATAAAGAAAATCCAAACTCAAATCTCAAATAATTTCCAACATCATTTCATATACCGAAGTTATAATATATGCTCGGAAAATGAAATACTAAATTATAAAATCTTGCATGCATATATTTAATAAAAACCAAAATGTCCACTCACAGATTTAGGCCTAAGCCTGACGAATTTCCGAATCACCACTCAAGTGGGGTCTCCTCGAATCCTGGCACAACAACCATGCTTAGGACCAAACTTCAATTCCGGAAAATAATTACGTGAATAAAAACATCTAACTCTCTTCCGTTGAACCCACTACTCTTAATAGGGTTAAACTCACCGGATTCACACCAAACTCCACCACAACCTTAATTCACCAATTATAACATTCCAGGCTAAATACCAAGGAAATTCAACGGCCGGATTTTCATTCTAATAACCGGCAAAATCCTTAATCTTTTAAAAATCCCAAACCTTAACAAAACTTCTCCAAAAATTCCAAACTATACTTCATTAGACTCCTCTCATTAAAACAAACCCAAAAACCTGAAAATCAACCTCCAAGTGGCGGCGCCGCCGCCTGCTCTGCCGGCAGCGGCGGCCGGCGGCCGTACTCCGACGGCGACCAATGCCTCCCAAATTTTGACAGAATAATCCTCTCATCATGCACAACAACTTCCATAACTAGCACTTAGTCCAATTCTAAGCCTAACTAGGGTAATCGAATCAAAATATCTAAAAATCCCCCAATTCAAACCCTAGCCCGAAAATCCTCCTACACACTTCGAATTGGATCATTACCTTCTAGGGAAATGTTACACACGGAGAGCACTTCCCAATGGAACTGAAATCACTGGAAATGGTGGCCGGAGGGGCAAGTTCCGGCGTCGGGACTCCACCACGTAGCCGGAGCTTCCGGGCGAGCTCTCTCCCTCACGGTGGCGCTAGGGCAGCTCTCACTGGTCCAGGAAGAAGGCTGGGTCGACGGCCAACCGTTTGGGACCAGTGCGCCGGTCTATGGTGGCCGGACGGCGGCGGTCGGAGCCGAGGAATCCGGCGGGTCGGGGTAGGCTCGGGAGAGAGAGAGAGAGAGAGAGAGAGAGAGAGAGAGAGAAGA
>NC_020494.1:1395177-1406740 GCF_000184155.1 Fragaria vesca subsp. vesca
GAGAGAGAGAGAGAGAAAATGAGTTGGGCCTTTTTACCCCATTTTTGACCCGGTCCACCATTTAAAATCCCACTCCAACAATAAAACACCTCCAAAAATAATACCTACTAAAACAATTAACCTCTCTTTACCAAATAAAGTCTACTCTTTTTATCTAATAACTTTTTCATGCTAACTCCGATTTTAACGTTTAGCATGTCTACGAACTCGTATTAAGAAAGTTTTCCCAAATTCCAAACGAAAGAAAAAGTCAACTTTTAAAGTCTTAAATAGTAAACGGTTACTTAAAACAGTAAAAGGTCAAAGTAACCCAAAAGTAAATAACCGCAAATTGACTTGAGAACCGGGATGTGACAACTTTTTGGTGTCTAAAGCATTTTCTACCTGAACACATAGTTATCTCAATTCATCGATAGCTTCACTCATCAGACGGCCACATTGTCGTTGGCCGATATATTTTCTCCACTCATCAAACGATGGAAGAAGAAAAAACATGGTATGTACGAAAATTATAATTGGCCAAATCTACCCGTAAACTGATTATTCTTATTATTTGGTGCATGAAATAGATGTTTTATCTCGTATTTAAAAAGGTTTATTCGTTTGGTTAATGAATTTTAGGGAGAGCTTCCAATGAGGACCTTATAATGAGGACCAAGTGAGGACTTTGAAATGAATGGTTGGATAAAATGCACATGGGAATTAGAAAATATCAATTAAAAGTCAAAACCTTGATCCAACCGTTCATTTGAAAGTCCTCACTTGATCCTCATTATAAGGTCCTCATTAGAAGCTCTCCCATGAATTTTATTGGTTACTATTTTAAGATGTGATATAGCTTCCACAATTAAACGTAGCCTTCCTTTCCCTGTTGTTGATTTCACAACCAAGCAATTTCCCGCTCGGTCGATCGGTCTGTTTCCGCCGCGTCATTTTCACATTTTTCCCAACCACCACATATCTGTAAAACCTTACGGAAAATAAAAACATTCACCTTTCTGTAACCAACCTACTCGCCATCGTCAACCCTCCTATAAACAAACCAGAGCCTACAGAGCAATCAGAGCTCACACATTTCCTCGTATAACCAACTATATGGCCGGCCAAAACCCTAAATAACCCTCAACTCAGTATCACCACCATGTCGCCGCCATGGCCTTCCCTTTCGGCACCCATGCAGGCCCTCTTCTAAGCCTCGTTCTTCGGCTCGCTGCCGCTAAACCCGACACAATCTTCTCCTTCATCACAACTTCTAAAGCCAACAGCTCCCTCTTCTCTCAAACCTCCAAGGCCTCCGCCTTCCTTAACGTTAAGGCCTACGACGTCCCCGATGGGTTACCAGAGGGTTTCGTGCTCTCCGGCCACTCGGAGCAGCTTATTGGCTTCTTTCTCAAACCGACCAACTTTAGGATTGTGATGAAGGAGGCTGAGGCGGGCTCCGGGCTTAAGATAGGGTGTCAGGTGACGGAATCTTTGCCGGAGATATGGCGGAGGAGATGAAGCTTCCCTGGGTTCCACTTTTGGACGGCTGGATCTCGTTCCCTTCTTGTTCATGGTGCCACAGACTTGATACGACAAAGGGTACTTGGAACCGGTGGTAAGGATCAATTTGCTAATTAATCTATAGTAGGCCTAATTATGGCTCAAATTAGAGTCCTTTGCGTACTTGATACTTGATTTCTATATATAGTCATGCTAATGATTTCTTACTTAGTTTCCTTCTATGTCCCATTCATCAATCCTTCGTGCTTAGAGTTTGACGACGAATGGTTTATGTTTAAAACAAGTATTATATACCTCACAAAGAATTATAAACCACCAACGTACGTACGTTGGTCTCCGACAGTCGACGAAGCTAGAGTATACCACATTGGTGTAAGATATATTCAATGGACACTTAGATATCACTATGTAAACTTCACCTTTTCTTGGTATGACACTGACTGAATTAGATATTGTAGTACATTATGGAACTTAAATGTTTGGTGAGCATGAAATTCAGGCATTTACAAAAGTATAGCCTTACCATTGGTCCTTCTCATCATTACATGCAAAATTATTTTTGTTTCAGGAAATGCAGTGAAAACCCTTGAGTTCCTTCCTGGATTTTCTAAACTTGAGGTTGTTGATTTACTTGAGGGAGTCGTATTAGGGAATTTGGAGTCACCAATATCATCCCTGTTACACAAGATGGGACAAGAGCTGCCAAAGGCGGCAGCGGTTGCCATTAACTCATTCGAAGAAGCAGAACCGGACATGGTGAACGAGCTCAAATCAAGATTCAAGAAGTTTCTCAATGTTGGACCCTTCAATCTTGCATCGGCGTCGCCGCCATTGCTCGAGGACGACAGCGGTTGCTTGGAGTGGTTGGACAAGCATAAGCCTGCATCTGTGGTATATATTAGCTTTGGAAGTGTGGTGAGTCCACCACCTCATGAGCTACCAACATTTGCAGAAGCCTTGGCTGAAAGTGGGTTCCCATTTATTTGGTCATTTAGGGGCAACCCAGATGAGATATTGCCCAATGGGTGTGACAAGAGTAGCCTAAATGGGAAAATAGTTTCATGGGCACCGCAGGTACAAATTTTAGAGCATGCTGCGGTTGGAGTTTTTCTGACACATTGCGGGTGGAACTCCATTTTGGAGAGTATAGTTGGTGGTGTGCCTATGATGCCCTATGATATGCCGGCCATTTTTTGGGGATCAAAACCTGAACATGAAGACTGTGGAGGTTGTTTGGGGGATTGGTGTGGGAATTGAGGGAGGGTCCCTTACAAAACAAGGAGCAATTAAGGCCTTGGAACTAATTTTGAGGGGTGAAGCAGGAAATGAAATGAGAGAAAAAATAAAAGTTCAAAGAAGTCTAGCGCGATCTGCAGTTGAAGGTAATGGTAGCTCTTCCAAAGCTTTTAATAGTTTGGTGAACATATAGTCACCAAGCATGAAGAAGTTTGATAAAACAGGGTGAATCGTGTTTCCTTTTTTTTTTTTCTTTTTTTTTTTTTCCAATGCAAAACTTCGGTTTCGAGGTGAAAATTAATTTGGAACATGTATTAAAAAAAAGAAAAAAAAGAAAAGAAAAGATTGAAATAAAGAATCGTTCAGATGAAGATGGACACCATGTCATGACAATGAGTGTGTTGAAGGATGAGTGTGCATTAAGAAAAGAACTTGCTTTATAATTGATTGCTAGCTTATGCAACTAAAGCTATTTATTTGAGTTGGGCATCCGTTCTTCTCTAAGGTTTCTTGCCACTTTCGTAAGTGTTTTTTGTTGTGCTTAAAACACCAAGAAGACACACCAGTACTTACAAAATTCACACAATAGCAGCAAATGCAAAGTATTCAACTATAATCAGTTAAGTACCAAACAAAACACAGCAATGTATGAAAAGAAACAACACACAACACTTTTCCCAGTTCAGCAATTAGCCTACATCTGGGGAGCAGATGGAACTACTCAACTTTCACTATCAAAGAGAATGATGATTTTACAGTTCTATCACTCTACACAAACAACAGAGAAGCACACAGCTTTTAATACTCCTCTATTTTCTCTCAAACAAAACTGCTGCAGTTATGCAGTTTTTCTTAACTACATATTGAGCAGTTATCACCCAACTCAAAACACCAAATAACCTCTACATATGGTTATTACATCTCTGTCCATTTAAAGACAGCAAACAACTACTTTGCTCCATACAAGGTTGAGTCAAAAAACAACATTTTTATATGTGTTTTTTGAATGAAAGTACTACTGATTTTATTTCAACACACATTAAGTTGGAGGATTACTATAATATTGATAAACATCAACAACACATATTGGTGGATCGGTATTCCAAACCTACACATGTTGGTGGATCGGTATTCCAAACCTGTTGATGGATCGACTCAAACCCTATATATGTTCTCATGTTCTTGAAGGAAAGATAATTCTAACATTCTGCAAAAGCTTTGAAAAGGGATGAAGATTTCGTTTATAATACTACTAAGCTCACTGATATTTCCAAGAGCTGGTTGACATCATGCGCTGCTTCAAGACAACAAGTTTCAACTTCAAGATTAATTGCTTAACTCATGGCCTTGACAAAATTGAGCCCATCTTATTACCATAATATTTAGCTCCACCTGTTTGGCTAATGATACATGCTGCACTGACTTGCAACATATATGCTCTAATGCCAAGGATACTTCAATTCATCATACTATATTGTTGAGAAAAATAATATAATGAAAGTAACTACTCAAATCATACAAATCACAAATATGCAAAGAAGTAAAAGATCGAGAAAATGGAACACCGGATATAATGTGGTTCAGCGATGTGTCTACGCCCACGGGGCAGCAACAACAAGAACGTACCTTCACTATAAGAATAATGGGTACAAAGAGATACACAACTTCAAGAACACCACTGATGGAAACCCTCTCTCTCACACTTGTTTTGCTACAAACTACTACACTCAACTTTGAGTGGACACTCTTCACTCTCTAGATGATTAGAATGAATGAGATTCTTGAGATGAGATGATGGGAATGAGCAAATGACCTCTCCTTATATAGGCTTAAGGAGGAACCCTCTAGATCACTCATTAGTGCTCTCATGACATTTAATGGTGCATCATAAATCTTCTATAACTTATGACTTTATGTCTTCACCATAACTCCAAAACTATCCATATATACTTTGTGTAACTTAAGAGTTAATATCTTGTCTAACTTAAGAGCTACTAACTCGTGAAACCTTTCACATTACCAACTCATGAATCTTTCACATTTCTTGTTATGAGTTTCTTTATATAAGTTATTGGTCTGAACATTTCAACATATATATATAAATACTACTGGAAAAAAGAACCTAGGCAACGAAATTATATTAATTTCGTAGCCTAAGTGGGACTTAGACGACGGAAAACAGTTTCGTAGCCTAAGAAAGACTTAGGCGACGAAAATGTATTCTGTGGTCTAAGAATCTCTTAGACGACGGAAATATATACTTAGGCGACGAAATTATTTTTTAAAAAAATAAAAATAAAAATAAATTACTTAGGCGACGGAAATGTATTCCTTGGTCTAAGAATCGCTTAAACGACGGAAAAATTTACTTAGGCGACGAAATTATTATTTTTAAAAATAAAAAAATAATAATTAATTACTTACGCGACGAAAGTATAACTTTTCGTCGCCTAACTACCGAAATTTTTAGCGGCAACATTTCCGCCAAAACATTTCACGAAAACTCAAACCAAAAATTTTAAAAATTTTATTTTCTTTTTAACTTAAACTCTACCCTCACTCTCCTAAAAAAGCTCCACCCTCACCCAAAAAATTAACTCTCTCACTCTCCCTTCATACCATCCCTCTCCTCTTCTCGAGGCCTCACTCTCTTTAACTCCGTCTGCCGTCGTCATCTCCGGCGTAGCGTTGCCGGTTCCGGCTGCCGCACGCCACAAGATCACCACCAAAACGTCCACTTTTCCCTCCTCTACCTCCTCATACTCACCAGGTCGACATGTATCCACTCTCCAAGGAGATCAAAGCCGAGGTAGCACGGCGGAGTTCGCCGATTTCAGGGGAGCTTGGGCAACGACAGCAACTTCGGTGAGTAGGGTTTCTTTCCTCTTCTCTTCTTCTTCCGGTCCATGTCTTTAATATTTGGATTGGAGCCCTAATGTGAAAATCCCCTTTTCTACCATTTTTCTAGGTTTGTTGAGGTCGTTTTTCGGCGAGGCTTCTGGTGAGACCAGACGAGGACACACGGGTCAATGACGCCGTCGTCGGCGGCGGCGGCGGCTCCCGGGTCGGCCCGGTCGGGGGCGAGCGAGGACTGACAGCCGAGAGTGAAGCGGGCCGTGGCGGTCCATTCGGGTTCGGAGCTTACAGAGTAGAGGGAGAGAAATAGGTAAGGTTGGTTTGGATAGGAATAAATCAAAGGTGGTTGATTTGAGGAAGAGACTAGGACTGATTCATGATCGGGCCATATTTTCGTGCTGGGATTTGCCTGATCTGTGCTAGGATTTGCCGGATCGGTGGTGGTATTTGGGGCAGAGGCCGCTGCGGCGGTGATGTCAATTTTTATTTTTTATTTTTTCAAACTTAGCGATGGAATCCAATAATTCCGTCGCCTAGGGGAAAAATAATTTTTTTTGTCATTAAACAATATCCATCGCCTAAGTGCTTAGGAGACGAAAAAATTCCATCGCCTAAGTACTTAGGAGACGGAAAAAATTCCGTCGCCTAAGTAATTCTTAGTCGACGAAACTTAATTTTTCGTCGCCCTAACACTTACCTCACATCACTTAGGCGACGGATCTTAGGCGACAGATATTTCGTCGTCTAAGTACTTAAGAGATGAATTTTGTTACTTAGGAGACGAAACTATTCCGTCTCCTAAGTGACTTTTTCCAATAGTACAAATGAATAATTCTCATAATTAAAGGATACCCTAATAAATAAGTATCCAAATTAGATGCGCAGACATTTTTTTTTGTTTTATTACGCACAAGAATCTTATGATCCAATCCACACTCATAGTTATTGAGAATCACCATTTTAGGGCATATTAAACTAAATGACTCTAGACTACTTGGAAGTCATTCAACTAAAAGGCCTCTACCAAAGAAAATTCACTCCGGCTTCTCCGGAGTTGAGAATACCGAAACCCTAGTTTCATGTGCAAGGCAGTGGCAACGCTTGTTTCCAGGGACGGAACTAGGATTGGAAAATAGGGTAGGCTAATTTTCTTTAGTGTTTCATGTATTGGGTGAAGCCAATTTTTTGTTTTGTTTTTGGGGTCTCCATAAAACTTCCACTATAGATGTCAGGACTCACCCCAAATTTCACCTTGAAACCCGAGGTAAATTCTGCGGGGTCCACCTTTAAGGAAAATTAACCGAAAATTCGGCATAATCTTCCTTGAAAATGGACAACCCTTACCTGAAAAATCCAACTTAACACTTCTATAAACAAACATCCATCCTCAACACCTGGAGCCTTCCTGCTCCCCAAGTTCATCACATCTCCCAATATAACAATTACTCAACTAAACTAAATCCACAACCAACAATAACCAAAATTAATTCACTAACTGGTTATCAGAGCATATCTAAAGTTAAACGAAAAACAATGACTAAAGAATAAGCGGAAGCAGCCTCTGACTATGCCTCGACTCCATGTACACTCGACCTCAAATAACTTAGCCTGCAAACTGGGCATTTAAAACCAAATGGCCCAGGGGAAAGTAATTTTAAAACGTTAGAGTGAGTGGACAAAAAAAATAATTGAAATAATTTAACAATACGCAATTTAATCTTTTCCACATTTCAACTTTAAAAGCTTTTAACTGCACGCAATTTTGATAAATCAAATAGCTTAAATCGAGAAACCCATATGAATGGACAAACCAGCCCCGCTGGTTAATAAAATAAAGAAATCTCGTAAGAAGAGATAAACCAGCCCCGCTGGTTAATCAAATAAATTACTGAGAAGAATAAAATAAGGGGAAGAGTTATCACCATGTAAAAAGAGCCTCCCAAGCTATAATAGCGTTCCACGCTAAGCGCTCTACTCACCTATAGTGAGTAGCCACTAATAATGGCTAGCTAACAAATAAATATAAATACCGATTGGTTGCCTCCCAAGCTATAATAGCGTCCCACGCTAAGCGCTCTACTCACCTATGGTGAGTAGCCGCTAATAATGGTTAGCTAGCAGTAATCAATATAAGCGACCCTATATTATGGTGACTAAAAAAAAAACACGAAAACACTTAAATCCATTAATCTTCCCCAAGATCATATGAATGGTACGGTTCCCAACCGTACTTGAAAATCATCATAAGAAATTATAATAAACTCAATGACGTGTCTCACACGTTAAAATATTCTCAAAACCATATTATAAGCGAGATTTAATTAACCAGTAAAAATCATAATTAATATCTCAAACCAAAATACTCACTAAAACATTCTCAAGGTCAAGATCGATATTCCACCAATAATTTTGAAAATTAAAAATAGCAAACTACCGAAAATCCCATTTTCGGAAATCTTTTAAAATCTCAAAGTCCACCAATAAAACCTTATTAAAGAAATCCGGAATTTATAAAAATATCCACACTCAAATATCAAATTAATAATCCGAGCTCAAATCCATAAATCTTGACCAACAATTAATCCATGCTTCAAACTTAAATAATTTCCAAAATCATCACATAAGCCAAAATTATAATAGAAGCTCGGAAAATAAAATAATAACTTATAGAATCTTGCATGCATATTTATTTAAAACCAAAATGTCCACTCACCAATTTAGGCATAAGCCCGACGATATCCGCATTACCACTCAAGCGAGGTTCCCTTCACATCCTGGCACAACAACCATGCTTAGAACCAAACTTCAATTCCAGAAAATAAATACATAAATAAAAACATCTAACTCTCTTCCGATTAACCCACTACTCTTATTCAGGTTAAACTCACTGGATCCACATCAAACTTCACCACAACCTTAATTCATCAATTCTAACATTCTAGACTAAATACCAAGGAAATTCAACGGCCATATTTTTCATTCTAACAACCGGCAAAATCCTTAATCTTTGAAAAATCTCAAACCTTATCAAAACTCTAAAAATTCCAAACTTTACTTCATTAAACTCCTCTCATAAAAACAAACTCAAAAACATGAAAAGCTACCCCTAAGGGGCAGCGCCGCCGCCTGCTCCTCCGGTAGCGGCGGCCAGCAGTTGAACTTCGGCGACGTCCAACGCCTCCCAAATTTTAACAGAATAATCCTCTCATCATGCACAACAACTTTCATAAGCACTTAGTCCAATTCTAAGGCTAACTAGGGTAATCGAACCAAAACATCCATAAATCCCTAGAACTTGAATTAAACATCTCTCTTTACCAAGATCGAATTAATTCGATTCCTTTTGAGGGATCACTAACCTTGATAAGAGCTACAAGATGAGCTAAAAATCACTAGCTATGGTAGCCGGAGGTGGGAGCTCCGGCGAAGGAGCAGTCGGGACTTTAGAGGAGTTCTCCTCTCGTCCGGCGGCGTCACCGGCTTGGACACCAGCCCAGGAAGGTAGGGCAGGTGACGGGAGTCCGAACTGGGGTGGTCCGGCAGTCCTTGGTGGCCGGACGGCGGCGGGCGGAGCTGAAGAGAGAGAGAGAGAGAGACAGAGAGAGAGAGAGTGTGGGTGTTGGGCTTCACAAAACAACTAAAAATTTACCCGGTCCATCACTTCAAACACCCACAAAAATAAAGCCTAACAAAAATTTACCCATTTACCAACTAATGTTTAGCCTTTTTATCTGACAACTTTTACATGCTATCTCTGATTTAAGCGTGCCACGTGTCTACGAACTCCGCTTAACGTCCTCCACGACTTTTATGAAGAAAGTTTTCCCAAAATAATTTTCTTACAAAAAGTCAACTCTAGAGTCCTTAAATAGTAAACGGTTACTCAACTCAGTAAAAAGTCAAAGTAACCTAAAAGTCAATAACCGTAAATTAACTTAAGAACCGGGATGTGACAATAGATACACCATACATCATAGTATAAAAGATCTAGTTACAAATAAAAATTATTAACACAACAAATTTCAACCCTACTTATACATATGTGAGTCCTTTAGAAAATAACCAATATGTATATATACCAAACACCAATTAAGATCAATGATTAGGCAAAGTCACAATCTTTTTCTCTACACCAGCATATATATATATATATATTAATGATCACCAATGATTTTTTTTTTTATGGGTGATAAAACTACATATATATGGTAATGTTTTTGTCTCAAAAAAATGAGGTGGGCTCCAACATATACCAACCCACCTTTAGATCCATGCCTGCTTGCTTCGATCTCGGCTTCCGGCATTGCTCTCTTTGGGTGAGGCTGATTTGTGCGGCGCGTAGGAGGTTATTCCGGCTGTGTCTAGTGAAGGCGTGTTGGTGTGGAGAGAGTGCAAATCTCAACAAGCTAGGGTCAAAGCGGCGAGTGGTGGTCTGCTACAAAGGCTTCCTCCTCGGGTGTAGCTGGGGTGAACGCAAAAGGTATCATCTTCGGAGGAGGTTTAGGGTTACTCCAAGTTTCTGAGGCCGTTTCGCAGCAAAGGTTGTGGGCGGCGGAGAAGTTTGTCCAAGTTTCTGAGGCCGTTCCGTAGCGGCATCATGGTCCTTCGACCAAGCAAGCCACCGGACCTTTCATGGCGGTCAGGACTGTATGGGTGAACGAGGGTGGGTGACGGGCCACTGGGCTAGGCTGCTATGTTTGGGATTAAGGGGGAGAAGGATCCCTTCTGAACCCTAGCTAGTTTGTCTTATCCCACTTCTCAATGATGAAAGTTACACCGTTGTAGGTCTTAGGCCTGATTCGTGATGTGTTGTAAGATTTACTAGGGCTAGGAAGGTTCATTGCTTTCTAGTTGTTCATATCCATCTTTTGGATGTAGTTTTGAGGTTGTTTTTCAATTCTTAGATGTAGCTCGTATTTAGTTTTTTAGCTATGTTGTTGTATGGTCTTCGGACTATTCAAGCACACCTTTTGGTCGTCATGATCTATGATCAATGGAACTTTCTCATTTCCCCTTAAAAAAAAAAAAAAAAATAGATGTTGAATTACATCCATTCTAACATAATATTCTACATGAAGAGCCTTAACTAAATGATTCACCTTTCAAAGCAAAAGTAAATTAAACATCGATGACCAAATTAAAAGACCTCTTTGATGAAGGATAAAGTGTAGAGACAAAGAGATAACAAGAGAATCATCATCTTATTCATTGATAGGAGCCTTTTATATAGGGAATTACACAATACCAATATGGTAAGGATATGAATACATAGATCTAGTCTAACTACATATCCTATTGGCATAAGGCCAAGGCACACATAGAGAATATCCTAGAACACTCCCCCCTTGTGCCGCGCGCTGATATGCCGATGGTGCTGATCTGTTGCCTCGTCAAAAACCTCGTCAAGTTACAAAAACCCTGTGGGAGAAAAACTGAACCTTGATCGTAGGAGAAAAAGAGTACAACGCACCCTTCACATTTGATAGTGACATGTATGTATGTATGTGCTAGACTCCCCCTGAAGTTCGCACCTCCCCATGATCTTTACATCAATCATAGGGCTCTTCCTGATTCTTACTAATCACGGAAGTTTCAACAACTTAGCATGTCAATGCTTTTTAACATGTCTTCAAATGTGGCATTGGGCAATGATTAACTAAATCATGCCGTATTATCCTCAAATGATCTTTTACACTTAGATCTTGAGGAGAAGGTCGCTTGTGAACTCAAAACATAAGTTCGTGCAGCAAATCAGATTTCCGCGCAGCATGACCTTCAATTACTAGAACAGTCGTAACTTCCTCTAGGAAATACATATGAACGAACCGTAAACGGTTTTGGAAACTAGACTCATTTAGCTTTCCAACCGTATATTACACACGTTCTGGTTCCTCAGGAGCTATTCACAACATTCCGTCGAAGTTGACTGTTTTGCTAAAATCAGATTCTCGGACAGATTAGTCCTACT
>NC_020494.1:1410459-1412325 GCF_000184155.1 Fragaria vesca subsp. vesca
GGTGAATGAGATCGCCTGACAATGTTCCTACATATGCGGATTATAGGTGGAGGTTCATATCCAACCTAAACTTATTCATCTCAAATTGACCCATCATTGTACACAGTGGCAATGTGATTTGGCACCTAGAAATAACATCTAGCCGAGCTCAAGGATTGGAGATCCGTTTCAATCCTGCCGAGCTCAAGGATTGCAATTTCGTGTCAATCCTGGTACACAGTCACGAGCTGTAGTACAACAAAATTCAATTATGGTGGATCGTAGATGAATAGTAAAGCTGCATGCAAATATTGCATAGCCCCAAGACGCAATAGAAAGAGTGGTGCGCATCAATAATGTTCGAGCGACAAGCTAAAGTTGCTTGGTCGTAGCCTCGGTGAGACCGTATTGCGTGTGAACATGGGGTACAAGACACTTCAACTTACATCCTGATGAACTTCTTTAAAGAATGGGTAGTGAGCCCGTAGAAGTATAAGCAGTATAAGCAGTAGATAATAGTGTAACACGTGACCAGTGTGTTAACACGTCAACCAACACCATAAAGCATAAAAAGGTGTCCGCAAGTTGGTTGTATCTATCTACATAGTTTGATGTAATAATAGAATGTTCATTTTTGTGTTATTTAGCGTAGGAGGGTCTCACTCTTTATTTAGCTAAAGAATAGGCTTTCAAAACGAGTAATGAGCATTGCAGGGGGCCAATGCGACATCGAGGAAAGGCCGGTGCACCTCAATTGCTTGAGGAATTGACCGGACGACCTCTAGGAAGTTGGAGTCGTGTTCGGGTGACGTCAATGTCCCCCGGGTCACCACCATGCTTCATGGTGATGCTAGATCTCAAATGTCTTCGTTTTGAGCGGAAGAATGGATGTCCATGAGAATTTCTCAAAATTTGGACCATTATATCTCTTCCAGGTTGACCAATTTGGTCAAACCAAAGCCTATATGAGTCCGTGTCCCAAATATCATGTTTGGCGACATGGGATTCGATATTCGAATCGTAATGACATACAGTTCACTAGATTGACTCATGAATTTCTCCAAGATGCGCTTCAGTTCGCATTCATGAGGAGGTATACACAAAAGTATTCTTGTTCATTCTCACAATGTGTTTTCAAATGAAAACCATTAGCATGAATGTCTTTAAAGCCCAACATAGTTCCTTAGAATGTTGTGGATAGTTCCACTATCTGCGAAGCACTCAATGTCTCTATGAGACATAACTACAAGGAGTAGATAGGCGAGTAAATAGTTCTACTTGAACCATTTAGAAGGATTGAAAGGAGCTACGAAAAGCTGCAATCCCGAGAGTGCATAAAAATTTCCGCGCATAATGACCTTTGCGCACTAAAACAGTCATAACTTCTTCGTTCAAATAGATATGGAAAAACCGTGAAACGTTTTGAAAACTAAACTCATAGAGCTTTCCAATGATATAATGCTCACTGTCTGGTTCGTCCGGAGCTGTTCACAAAGCTCAAACGAAGTTGACTGTCCAGAAGGGACAGATTGCTGTTTTTCGCAGATTTGGCATGTGCGAAGCTATGAAGCTTGCAGGTGGCGTGTAGGCTTTTGCCTTAGCCAAAAGTGACGTGTGTATGATCAAAACCAAGTCCTTTCGATCGTTCTAAGGTCGTAAACTTCATGACTAGTTAGCAAAAGCTCCCTGACATGAACATAAACTAACTCAGAGGACCTAGAGGATCCGATCATGATGATAATTTTTCAGCTTTGATAAGTCTTCAACGTCTTTTGCAAGACGGCAATTGGTTTAATAGCGTAGGAGGATCCAAAATCAAAAGCTTTCGGTAACTCCAAGTCAGTATGACCAGGCATGTCCGTGGAGGGTCGGTAGTGCGAGGCACAC
>NC_020494.1:1412428-1424677 GCF_000184155.1 Fragaria vesca subsp. vesca
CCTTGAGGATGCAGTGCCATGAGTCACCTTCAAAGGAAGGGACCAAAATCGGCACAATATGCCATGTTTCTAAGGACGATGTAAGTGTACATCTTGATTGAAAATCAATATGAACCATAAGAGGAGAATAGTTTCACTTCGAAAAAATTCTTAAGGCATTCATTATTGCTAATGTGAGTACATCGAGGTCTCAAATAGACAAAGGACGTCGATACAACGCCTTAGTACATAAAGCTTGGAACGAAAATCAATGTCTAGCCGATGACATCAAAGTCATGGGTAGCTAGAGCAGGATCTGAATCTTTGATATTCGCGATCATGAGGATGACGTTCTCGTCCTCATATTGATTTTCCATACCTTTTTGTATGCATTCACAATTTAAAGGAGCTTGACAATCTTGAACCAGTGATCCGAAGATCCACAACGGTTGCATTAATGTCATGAGCTGACGTGAGTAGTTTTGACAAAATGGTGTCTAGACCGGGAGTGTCGCTATTAGAGCCGGCAACACCTCCCCCTCTTTTCTAAACATCGGCACGACGTTTTCTGCCGTTGCCATGACCCATATTGTTGTCCCCATATTAGGGGATAATCTCAAATAAGTTTATCACATTAGCGTATATACAATTCTTGTTTGTATGATCAAAATCAAGTCTCGTTGGTAATTCCACACCAACTTGGAGGACCTAGAGAACTTGATGATGATCGAATCCGCTAAAGATTATGGATCATGATGCCACAAAAGATCATCGACAATATGTAGTCAATTAAGGTGGTAAGCAATTCACTTGTCTAATAACTCAACAAGGAGAGTTATATGAACGTTTCGAGAAACGCTCCATGAGTGCATTCCACAGTACTTTGTGGTCATTACTTTTTGCACAGATTGCCATTGAAGGCTTTTGTCGATGTGGCGCGTCAAAGACTTTGAGCCTATGAGATGTGAAATCTCGGCATCTAGGCTTGTTAGCCTGGGAGTCAAAACATGTGGTTTAATCCTTTCCAATGAAAGGTTCCACATATACCAAGCGAAGATCCGCCTTAGGCATCTAGTACGTCAAAACTCAAAGGAGCAGAATGTTACATTGCTCTTGCAGACAAAACCAAGCTGTTATGAGACTCGATAGAGGTCACAAACGATGCTTTTAATGGTTTGTCCTTCGGATTGATCATACACAATCCGAAAAAGCCGCGAATTGATCAAACACAATTCGGAAAAAGGCCTCGGATTGATCAAACACAATCCGGTGAAAGGTCGAGGTTGATCAAACACAACCCGGACAAAGAAACAAGAGTGATCAAACACACTCTTGACCCGCGAATAAAATTCCGGGATTTGGGTACCTGTACGCATAAAATCCCAAGCATAGAATGGAGATGGAGAAGGGAAGAAAGGATTTTATCCTCCCCGAGTTATTGAACTTGGAAAAGTTTAAGGTTTCAAAAAACATACATTTCTAGAGGCTGCCGAGAGAAGAAATAACGTTTCGCCTACTTATACTTCGAATTTAGGGCTGAAAATTTGATAGGAGGAGCAGCTCTGGATGGGGAAGCTGCTGTCAAAATTTCAGGTTGATCGGAGCAAGGGAAGGTGGTGAACCGGTGGTCGGTAGCGGCGGCGGTCTGGAATCTTCTGGCTGCCGGTTCGGAGACTTTCCGGCCAGTTCTCAGGGTGAGGCCGGTGGCGTTGGATCCGGGATGGAGAGAGCTTTCTGGGTATATAAAATTCCGGTGGAGGATAGTCGGAATTTTGGTCGGAAATCGGGAAAAACAAGGCTGCCCGATTTTAGGGTTTTGGTTTCTAGGGTTTAGAAAAAAATGGTGGGCTATTGGCTCTAGGGTTAGAACAAAATGCATGATAACGTGATGAAGGATAAAATGTAGAGACAAAAAGATAGTAAAAGAATCATCATTTTAGGCTGTCCTCATTGATAGGAGCCTTTTATATAGGGAATTACACAATACCAATATGGTAAGGATATGAATACATAGATCTAGTCTAACTACATATCCTATTGACATAAGACCAAGGTACACATAGAGAATATCTTAGAACACTCTTTAAATTTTTGTTTTTGATGACGACCTCTTTACTTGCCAAAATGAGTGCGCAAGTAAACGGCTCAATCTAAAGACTTGTGAGACGTGAGGTAGCGTTAGTATTGATGATTCATCGAGTACCTTGTGACTTTTTTTGGATCGATTTCAGATTAGATTGGATTACTGAAAAGCTCACCAACGATTTTTGGAGCATCTCCTACAGAATAATATTTACGATTAACAGTTGTTGTCAACTAGTAGTCCTACTCACCACTAATCTGCCTCCAATTTTGACTACAGACCAATTAGAAATAACAAAGAAATTAAGTACGTGTGACTTTTCCACAAAGTACAGGAAAATATCTCTAGCTGATCATGGAATGAACTACGATTTTTCACATGACCATGGCTGTATGATTGGAGCTTTGATATTGTATATCACTTTCTCTTCCCATATTAAATTCCTCAATGTGACAAAGATAATTTTAGAATTCAGACAAAAGGAAAGACAAAGGGAAGTTTGGCCTAAATAGATCGGCACGCACTCACTATATATAATGCTATATATCTCTGTACATGAGTGGTAGCTACTCTATGCTCTCAACACCTTGAATACACTTGCTTTTTGAAAAACAAGAACATAACCAAATGGCTGACGAAGAACATTCAGCTGGTCTTGAATCACCCTTGATTCTAGTTCAGCCCCATGAACATACATTACAATCAACAAAGGGACGATTCACGAAAGGCGAATATTTCGGGGAACTGAAGAAGCAGTTATTGTTGGCAGGGCCGATGGTATCATCAAATTTCTTGTTGTTTGGTATGCAGGTTATTTCAGTCATGTATGTTGGTCATCTTGGGGAGCTATCACTTGCAGGTGCTTCTATGGCCACTTCTTTTGCATCTGTGACTGGTTTGAGCGTGATAGTAAGATATCTTATCCTTTTACTTATAACTCTTTATAAATTTTCCTCAGTTTTGGAAAGCCTGTTTATTCATTTTGATTACTATAGAAATCATTTGAATGGTTTGTTGAACTGAAAACAATAATCTCTAGGTGGTTTCATTTTGCTTGTTCATAGTTACATGACTAAATAATTGCATGATATTTATGATTAAGGTGTTCTTCGAAAACAAAAGGGTGTTTTTATTTTTTTGAGAAGAGCTTGATATTTTGTGTATGGCAATAAAGTTTTAATTTTAAATTGGTGAACAGATAGGAATGGGTAGCGCATTAGACACATTTTGCGGACAGTCATATGGAGCAAAACAATATCATATGCTTGGTATACACTTGCAGAGGGCAATGCTTGTGCTTCTGCTGGCCAGCATTCCTCTTGCTACTATATGGTTCAATGCAGGCCATATTCTTAAATTCTTGGGTCAAGATCAAGAAATTGCTGCATCTGCTGGAAACTATGCTCGTTTCTTGATACCTTGCATTTTCGCTTACGCAGTCCAACAATGTCATTCTAGATTCTTGCAAACTCAAAACAATGTGGTTCCTATGATAGTTAGCACAGGCACAGCAACTCTAGTACACTTGCTTTTGTGTTGGCTTCTCGTATATAAGACATGCCTTGGATATAGAGGAGCTGCGGTCGCAATCTCCATCTCGTATTGGCTCAATGCATTGTTCTTGGTTGTATATATCAGAGTTTCTTCCTGTTGTAAACACACATGGACTGGTTTTTCGAAGGAGGCATTCCGTGGAATTCCCACCTTCATAAAATTATCTATTCCTTCAGCTTTAATGATCAGGTACTTTCATTAGGTGTAACATTTTCCTGATTAGAGGTTTATGCAAATCTGAATACACAGTTCCTAACCATTTCTTAGTTTTTTATTTTTACTTTCTATGTATATGATGTTCTCAAATGTTAGTGATTGGTTTGGTTGTTTATTGGTTTTTATTACTGCGAGCAGCCTAGAAATATGGTCATTCGAATTGATGGTCCTCTTGTCTGGTTTTCTTCCAAATCCACAGCTTGAAACCTCAGTTCTATCAATCAGGTGTGTGTTTTAGCATTAACTCAAAATGACATGAGGTCGATACAGGTCATCTGATAGTAGCTCACCTCTTGTGAATTTGTTAATTGTTATCAGCCTTAACACATGCTCCATGGTATACATGATTCCTCTTGCATTCGCCGGTGCAGCCAGGTTTGTCTAATGCATACCTCGATCTCTTGTGCATATTTGTCTCAGTTCTTTCCTGGTCTTTATATCCATATATTGTGTCGTAGCACAAGAGTTTCAAATCAATTGGGTGCTGGGGAACCACGACTAGCTCGCCTAGCAGTAGGTGTTGCACTATGCATTGTTGTTACTGAAGGCTTTGTGACTGGTGCAATAATGATACTAGGCCGAAAAGTTTGGGGCTACTGCTATAGCAGTGAAAAGGAAGTTATCAGTTATGTTGGGCAAATGCTTATTTTGGTTGCAGTATCCCACTTTTTTGATGGGCTTCAATCTGTGCTTTCAGGTTCTTTCCCATTTTGCTTAATCGCTTGTCTCATAGAACCATTTTTGACTGAGTTCTCTTCTTTTGAATTTATAGCGTCCTCTTGAGTTCATTAAGAATTTCACTTCAAAAAACAAGTCCAATCTACTTGATGTCATCCTCTTTTTGATGAAAGGACTTCAAAACTGTTCACAAATTCAGGTATTATAAGAGGAAGTGGACAGCAAAATATTGGAGCATATGTTAACCTGGGAGCTTATTATGTTATGGGAATTCCTACTGCAGTAGTATTAGCATTTGTATTCCACATTGGAGGAAAGGTGATGCCAAATCCTTTCACTGTTTTCTCTTACAATTTAATAAGCTGTTAAGTTTGTTCAGTCTTCTAGGAGAGAATATAACCCTATGTAAGTCATACTAAAGACAAAGTAACATGTTCTTTTATAGGGTCTCTGGATGGGAATCATTGTTGCGCTATTTGTGCAAGCACTGTCTCTTGCGATCATAATTTTATTTACAGACTGGGAGAAAGAAGTAAACCAGCTACTTCCATATCATATTTCTTTTATCAACCTCGACTATAATAATCTCATACCATTTTGTTGTTCTTTCTCTTATTCGTTTTGTAGGTGAAGAAAGCTTCTGATAGAGTACACAACAGCGACAACAGACCAACCGCGGCTGATACATCGTCGCTGAGCTGATGTTGGAGAGACGAATGATTCAGTCTACTATTAAAAAAGAAGTGGCAGGCTTACCATGCATATATATATTCATTACTATTTCGTCTTCCGAAAGCATCTAAGAAAAGCAGGAGACATGTATAAAATGATTAGCTTATGGCTTTTGAGCCTTGTTACGCCAGTTTGGTCATACGGTGTTCCGATAATCAGCATTTCTCCGTTATCTTTGCATTATCTTTGCTTTCTCTACAACATTGTGAAGTGATACGAATTGTAGAGATTGAATCGAAGCTATTGGATGCTACAAATTTTGGTAGCTCTTGATTATAACTTACTCTTTTACCAAATTCTTTCTCGATGGAAACAAGGGCATTCAGGCATTCATTTTTTTTCTCTCTACTTGTTCCGTATAAGTAGGAACTAGGCTTCGCAAAGGAATTTTTTCTCTCCTTCTCATCCAGCTGCGCTACGGCGTTGGTGCCAATCTTTGGTTTTGCCGACATCTGATCGTTGTGGTCGGATGAGATTTACTGATGTGGTCTAGGCTCGGAGGACAGGAATGGAGAGGTTCTTTCTCAGCCTTAGTCAATTTGGGACGACGACTGTTGCATCCTTGTTTGGGGGGCTGCCATGGATTAGAAATGGATCGGTTATATGCTGGGTTATGTCGGTGGATTGCGACGGTTGGGGGGTCTTTGGTACATGATGATTTTCGGATCGGATCAACGGCCTATCAGAAGGTCCGGCTCTACCCTATGGGTTCGATGAATTTGTATACTATTTTATAAGATATTGATGGCTTGACGGTAAGAGGAGCATAGCGAATTTCTTGAGCTTCGATGCTCTAAACCTCTAGAGGGGTCTTTATGGATGGAAGAGTGTCTTACATCCCTTGTGGAAGTGGCACTCCTTCTAGGTGATAAGGCCTAAGTAGGCACTATTGTTACACTTACATGTTTACGTAAAGGCAGATAAGTTAATTTGGATAGTAGGTCCATAGGACCTGCTGTCGGGTATATTTTCTAGCGCCACATTTACTTGAAACTAAAATGTTTTCGAAAGTTTTTTCGTTCAATGCACCATTTAAAGTTTCCAAACCTAGTTAAAGTTTGTTTTAGCAGCGATGATAAAAGCTCACCTCTACATGAGTTTGGTTGCAGTTACTGTGTGGCACACCAACAAGGGGTAAGCCACAACGCCAATGAGAAACTGACATATCGATAGGGACGTCTCGATAACCCACTAACTCGAAACCGTAAGGCTTTTGGTTATAAAGTTAGTTCCTGCAAAAATGAGAACATTGTTGTGGCCCAAAAATCTAGGTAGCATGTCTAATTCATTCTTTAAGCCCAATTCACACTTTAAGGCAAATTCTACTCGCAACCATCATACAGTGCATGTGAATTCTACTCCCACATTCATGCACTTGGGACTTTCAACAACGGGTGCGTGGTGGAAAGTAACATAATTGCATGAGGTCTGTATTAGTTTTAGGATCACAAACAGCAACAAGCACCAAAAACAGAAACATGAGAACATGTTCAAGCTTGACCACAACCACGGGTTGCTGAACCCCCAACACGATTTGCCAGCCAGGCACCACAGGCAGCAGAAGATCCACCACGAGGCACTCGACTAACAACCACGGAACTACGTCCACGACTAGGACTGGACCCCCCGGCCTTGATGATGGCCGCCAACGATCCCACCACGAATTTGGCTGACTACCGATGTTTTCTTTCCTTGGAGAGCAGGAGAAGACGATGTTGGTGTACTAGCATTAGGGCCTACGACCTCTTGAGCAATACCCGGGGTGATAGGTCTCGCTGCACTAGTCTGACCAATCCCGAGAGTTCCAGCGTTAGAGGCATCCTGGGCATTCTTTGATTTCTCCTCTCGCTCACGGTTCACGCTGCTTGGAGGACGTACCATCTTTTTTAAGATAAGCTTCCAACCCACCCTTGTTGATCCACCCTTGGCTCAGACCCACGTTCGCTAGGTCGGCCTTCGCTTGCCTCCTCATGTTGTCCAGCTCAACTCGGAAGACAAGACAAGCCAATTACTCAGCAATCCCAATTTTCTTTGCACTCGCCAACTCTTCTTCATGCTTCGATCAAGCCCATACTCGTCACTTGACGATTCAGAGTCTCATTCTGCTCGATCAGCCTCGCAATCTCATGATCTTGGGTTTGCCACTGCTCATACTGGGTTCTCAACTCAGACTGCAACCTCGAGTTCTCATTCTCCGCCTCAATCAGACGACTCTTCACTTGTTCCAGATCCTTATGATCTTGGGCCACCATATTTCTGGAACTTTCTAGACAAGAAGCAAGGGCAATCTCGCTTTGCTTTACTTGGTCCCTAGTAGCCCTCAGCTCTTCCTGCAACCTTGCCTCTCAGGACGGTATGCCCTTGGCGACGAGGCACTCGGTAGCACAATACGACATCTTCACACTCTAAAAACAAAGGACAAAAATAATTACAAGAACAAGTGTTGAACAACCTTAGTATATACAGACCAGAACTTACCCGCATAATCTTTTCATGAGCCCGGTACAACGCCGTGATCGGGTCCACTTGCTCCTTGATATATAAATCAGCCCCACAATGGTGTAGATCAGCAATCATCCTCCGTGCAAATCCTCTATCCCGAGACCTTCAAGCTCCTCCATGATCTCGGAAAAGGTGGCACTTCGCCTCTTTTCTTTCTTCTTCTTCTTCTTGTGCGACTTGTCAGACTCGAAGGCGCCGTCACCACGGCTTCGTTTGCAGGACAGTATGCTCCAAGACCTAACAATCCCCGGTATCCTCTTCTTCCTCAAACTCTTCATCCTCCTCATCCTCGGTATGCTCATCCAATGATGGTTGAGCCATCATAACATTCCCCATTGCCGATTCCTCTCTATCTTCCTCTTCCCGCTCAAAAAACCCCACCAAGTTGCTAGTATCAACCTCAATCACGGTATCACATCCTTCCTCCCCATGCCTTTCCACATCATCAGCCATCTCGTCTTCCCCCGACACTCCTTCCTCTCTTAGCATCACCACAAACTCAGGAAGCTCGTCATAAATGCTAGGCTCCAAACCCAGATTAACATATTCATTGTCGGGCAAGTTTGAAACTGCAACAGCTTTCCTGCTTTTCAAATCAAAGTCATGCCTCCTTCCTTCACCACCTTGATCACGGATACTTTGCCAAACCTCTTTATCCAGCACGTCATCAAACAACCCGGGGTTCTTCCTCTTTGTGAATTCTATATATCGGCATCAACCCTATAGTACAAACACAGTCATGGTGAGCTGTTATAAAAAGCAAAAACAAAAGCAAGCGTAACAGAATAACAATAAACCTAGAAGACTAGCCAGCAAGCAGCAGTCATAAACATACAGCCGGCACAGCCGGTAAGAGCTTCTCTCACCTTGCCCCTGGAAAGTCCATAGCATACATCAAATCCTCCTTTCCATCAACGGGGTCAGCTCAACCAACTGATCTGTTTCTAAGCGCATTCCAGGTCAGTACACGACAAGAAAACAAACACATTACAACCCGTAGAAGATAAAACTTACAACCTTGTTGGAAGCCTAAAGGGATATGTTGAATAGCATTATCCCGTTAAAAATTCTGCACTAAAAAGCATCGCACCCGCCAACTTTTATAAACCGATGTTGGCAGATCATCCACGATCTTCTTGAACTGAGGACGAGACTTGAACTGTATAGTCCCACTAAACCAGTCTTCCGGCAATACTCCGCTCGGTACATGGCGTTGAACTCGTGAAAACAAGGCGCTTGTTGCTTCACCCCGATACATCAGACACAAGCTGTCAACCCGGTCTCGGTGGTTTCTAAACATCTAACATCGAACCCGAGACATGAGCGGGAAAAGTAAAAAAAAAAAAAAAAAACAATTTCAAATATTTTTCTCAAAATTGTTAAAAACAAAACAAATTGTAATAACAAAAACAATTACAAAGGAAAAATTGATCTTGAGGTCTAGCTCATTTCTAATCTCTCGTAACCTTTTCTACTCTCATTCACGTCCACTGAACGTCACAGTTAGTATTCTAGAAATATGTGTCCTTGTACAAACCTGAACAAGAATCTATAGGGGTGAGCTTACACTCAGTAGGGTCAAACCTCTTTAGGTTATTCTTATCTATATCACACAATCAAGTTATCAAACAATTCAATGCATGTATGCTAATGAATGTCGTCCCCAATTACTGGATAATCAGTCTATACATCAAAGACAGGTGAGCCTACAAGTTTCATACCGTGTATTTTACCAACCGGGGATGACTCAGATGTCTCAAATATATGATCTAACAATCAGTAATATCTCACCACCTGTACCTCATTTGTTAGTCATTTTGTTATATTCATGATCTCCCGATCCGCAACCCGATAAGATCGTTTTATCGATGTCCACCATCGAATGGGCATATATTCCCCGTCTTTGTACACGTGTGGGCTAATCATAGATCCCGAGGACAACCTATGAGGAAACTCAACTATACAAAATGTCAGGACCCACCCCGAATTTCACCCTAAAACCCGAAGTAAATCCTACGGGGGCCACCTCCAAGGAAAATTTACTGAAAATTCGGTATAACCTCCCTTGAAAATGGACAACTCTTCCTTATAAAACACCTGCAAACACTTCTAACAATCCAAATCCAACCTTATACTCCTGGAGCCTTCGTGCTCCCCAAATTCACAACACCTCCCAAATTATTTACTAATATAATAAAAATCCCCTAACCAACAATTCATAGGTTCAGAGCAATTCTAATAGTGAAGGGAAGATAAATATATATATAAGCGGAAGCTATACGATGGACTATGCCTCGACTCCATGTACTCCCGACCTCAACTATGTCAACCTGCAAACTGGGCATTTAAAAACGAAGGGCTCAGGGGAAAACATTTAAAAACATTAGAGTGAGTGGACAAAAGTAAATTTAAGAGAAATGAGCAACAAATAACTTTTATGTTTTCCCGATTAAATTTCCATAGAGAATATATGCTGCAAACGACAAGCTCAAAAGTTCTTAACTCAAAAACTGGCAATTACATGCTAACCCCGGCTAGTCTCCAAAACTTTATAAGATAGAGCCTCTCAGGCTAAAATATAAAAATATGTATGTATTTACACTCGTCGTATTCCTTGTATGAATTCTTATGTAGAAATATAAGAAAAATAGAAATTCATACAAGGCTACGACGCTTGCGTTTAACGCTCACGTCATGCCATAATGAAATTTTACCTCATTACGCGGAAAAGACGGTGTATATATACGTGCAGATCCCCTATATAAATTCTTATATTTATATAGGGCTACGACGCTTGTGTCTAACGCTCACGTCACACCACGACACTTCCGTTTAACGCACACGTCATGCCATAATGGAATTTTACCTCATTATGCGAAAAAGACGGTGTATATATACGTCCATATCCCCTATATAAATTCTTATATTTATATAGAGTTACGACGTTTGTGTCTAACGTTCACGTCACACCATAATGGAATTTTACCTCATTATGACGGAAAAACACGTATAGCTAGCTAGCATTTATATACATACTATCCTCATAATATCCATATACATATCCACCGAAAATGAGATTTTCGGTAACTCTCCAGAATAAGTAAAATTGCCAATTATCAAAAAAGTAATATATTCCAACAGAAGAAATAACTGATCATCAAAATATTGCATGCTTTTGATTTAAAACAAAAGTATAGTCACCACTTTAGGCTTAAGCCTGACGTCGATCCAAGGTCTCTTCTGCTCGAGCCTCCTCATGTCCTGTTTCAAACATATAATTAAATCCCCAACTAAAATTCAACACTTATATAGGCAAAGTTAAATGTGAGCCTTAAACACGCTCATCTTTGCGCAACTTCGTCATTCTTAAATCTATATGGTCCAAACTTCACTACAAATACCGGCAGCCTTATTATAACCTTCTACAGTCTTAACAATATTAATCCAATGGCCGGATTCTACCTCATTAACCGCCAAATCCACCAATCTTAGAAAAATCCCCAAACCTATCCAAAAGTCCTCAAAAAATTTCAAACTTCATATCATTAGACTCCCCTTAACATAACAAATTTAAAACCCTAAAAACGCCCTTAACAGTAGTGGCACCGCCGTCAGCTCCACGACAGAGGCGGCCGGCAACCTACTTGATCTGACGACCTCCGATGCCTACTAAATTTAACACAAGCTTCCTCTCAACACGCTCTACAACTTCCTGAACTAGCACAAAGTCCAATTTCAAGCTTAACTAGGTCAATCGAACCAAAACATAAAAATGGAACCCTGGAATTTCTAACACCCAAATATCCTTATCTAGACCAAGAGGGAGTGAAACCTTTTGACGTTTTGATGCACGGGAGGAGAGCTTCCAAACGAGCCAAGTAGCTCGAGGAGGGAGCTCCAGCAAGAGGGCAACCGTTACTTCTTGCTGTGATATCTAGCAAACGACGACGGGAGAGGAGTTGCCACCAACCCAAGAAGAGAGAGGAGGAGAGGGCGGTCCAAACGGGACCGGTACGGCACACTACCAGAAGAAAGGCTTTAGCCGACGAAAATAAAAAAACCAGGCCGACGAATCATTTTTTCGTCGGCTAAAGTCCACTTTAGCCGATGAAATTTTCCTTCGTCGGCTAAAGTTCACAGACTATAGCCAACGACTTAAAACATTCTTTAGCCGACGAAATTTAAATTTCGTCGGCTAAAGTGCTTTATATTTGCAGATCTGGACAGCAGCTCATCTGAGAAAAAAAAACGGGAGAAAAAGTTTGGGTGTTGTCGAAATCTGTCCATAATTAGTTTGTGGAGCTATATATAGGTACGTACATGTGTATATATGTTGATTTTGAGTTTTATTTGAGTTGATCGATTTTGAGTGTGATTGAATTGATAGATTTTGAGTACGTTGGATGTATATATATATGTGTTGATCGATTTGGTTGATGATTTGATAATATATATGAAGTTGTTGTTAATAAGTAGTAGATATATATATATATGTTAATTAATTT
>NC_020494.1:1436072-1444672 GCF_000184155.1 Fragaria vesca subsp. vesca
CTCATGCATTAAGGAATGACAAAACCATCTTGAACTTGGAAAATCTTCTCTCTTTATGCCGCACGGATTCTCTCTCCTTAGAGACTTGGGAAATCTTCACGGCATCTCCATACATATCTCGGATTGTACTTCTCCTAGCTCAAGCAGGAACTCCTAGTTGCCGGCCACCTTTCCCTCATGAGTTAGGAAAACATTTCCTAATCAACACGGGTTTAGACTTTCCTGAAATAGAAATGAGAAAATTAGAGACTAGGAAAGAGGAAAGATGGAATCCTGATCAAGACAGGAATCCTGAGTAAACAAGGATTTCCAACACTAAGCACAATTTCAACACCAAATTATTCAAATCCGAAAATACTATGTATTCTAATACTAAAAACTACATATTTCTAAATTAAGCAATTATTCTACACTAAACACAAATATAAAGCTAAAACAACTAAATAGGAGTTAGCAAAGGGTAAATAAAGGGTATAAACATATTAAGAACGTCACACTTTGTGCTCCTATCACATTTCCATAGAACATATGCTGCAACGATAGCTCAAAAACGCTCAACACAAAAACTGGAAATTTCATGACTAGCTTCGGCCAGTCTCCAAAGCTCAATAAAATACAGCCTCTCAGGCTAAAATACAAATATATATGTATGTATCTACACTCGTCCATACTCCTTGTATGAATTCTTAAGAAAATATAAGAAAAATAGAAGTTCATACAAGGCTACTACGCTTGCGTCCAACGCTCATGTCACGCCTTAATGCGGTGATACACTACGCCATTAAAGTAGACAGACGGGTGTATAAATATGTGCCCATAACTCCTATATGAATTAAACACTCATATACGCTACCACGCTCGCGTCCAATGCTCACGTCACACCATAATGCGGCTATATGCTACGCCATTAAGGTGGACAGACACATATGGCTAGCTAGCATTCCTTCATATACATATTATTCTCATAATCATCCAAATATGGATATATATATATATATATATACTCACCGAAATTCTCAATTTCGGTTATTCTCCAACAATAATGAAAATTGCCAATTATCATAAAAAGCAATATGCACACGACTCCACCGAAAATCTCATTTTCGGTAACTTTCCAAATAACACGATAGCCATTAAAAATGAGAACATTGACTTCTGAAAATGACTTCGCGAAAATAAACAATTCCACATTGATATTCAATAAAATCAATTATTTAATATAGAATCACCGCATGCATATATTTTAAAACAAAAGTCCACTCACAACTTTAGGCCTAAGCCCGACGTCGATCCGAGTCCTCTTCCTCTCCAGCCTCCTCACGTCGTGAGCCAAACATATAATTAATAGGCAAAATAAACCAAGAGCCATAAACACGCTCATCATTGCCTAACTTCGATATTCTTAAATCGAAACAACCCAAACTTTAATACCATACTCGGCAGCCGTAATTACAACCTCCCCAGAACAACGATTTAAATCCTACGACCGGAATCTACATTATTTAACCGCCAAAAATACTAAACTTCGGAAATTCCCAAACCTATCAAAAACTCATCCAAAAATTCCATAACTCACATCAATAAACTCCCCTTAATATTCCACACTTAAAACTATACAAAACTCCCAAACAGCGATGGCGCCGGCGCCGGCTCTGCCGGCAGCACCGGCCGGAGGCCGATTCCGGTGACCTCCAATGCCTATGAAATTTTGACAGAATAATCTCCTCATCATGCTCTACAACTTTCCTAACTAGCACAACACCCAAATCCAAGCCTAACTAGGCCAATTGAATGAAAACACACTAGAAAACCATAGAGCTTCCACTCACCGGTTCTCCTTACCTATACCACGAGAGGGCGAACTCTTTGGAGGGATTGCTGCACGGGAGGAGAGCTTCACAACGAGCCAAGACTCGCCGGCTATGGCGGCCGGAGGATGGAGCTCCGACTTGAGGACAACCGGCTTCCAAGGAGGACTTCCTCTGTTCGGCGGGGTTGCAGCGCCGCTCACCAGCCCAGGAAGGCGGCGGGGAGGATGACGGACCGTGCTGGAGTGTTGCAGCGTCCCTGCTTGGCCGGACGGCGACGGCGGGCGCTGGTCTTTCGGCGAAGTGAGAGAGAGCTCGGGAGAAGAAGAACCGGGGAAAGAAAAGAGAGAAGGAGAAAAAGAGGAGAAGAAGAGAAGAAAAAGAGAGGAGAAAATGGGGTTTGGGCCTCACACCAACCCGGCCCAACACCACAATTAAACCCAACTCCACCATTAAAACACTCCAAAAATAAATGCCCTAATAAAAAGTACCTTTTACTAGCTAAAACTCACCATTTTTACCATCGTCATATTTTTCTCCTACGAATAATCCTCCAAAAATAACCGTCCCCAAAACCCCTCTAGGGACCAATTAAACTATAACCTCAATGACGGAGACGGTAAAATTCTTATTATAATCAAGCTAGTAAATAAGGTAAATATTTTAGGGTCGGGATGTGACAATTCTCCCCTCATAAAAAATTTCGTCCTCGAAATTTACATACTTGACAAATCAAAGAGATAGGGATACTGCTACCTCATTTGCTCCTCTGATTCCCAAGTAGCTTCATCTACTTGATGACTCCTCCACAAAACTTTAACAAGAGGAAAAAGATTTGCTTCAAAGCACTTGCTCTTTTTGGTCAAGAATCTGTACCGGCTCCTCATCATAGGCCAAATCTTTTTCCAATTAATCGACTGCTCTCGCAACACATGAGAGAGATCGGCAATAAACTTCCGAAGCATGGATACATGAAACCCATTATGTATCTTGGATAACTCCGGGGGCAAAACTAACCTATACGCAAGAGAGCCAACTTGATCTAAAACCCATAAGGACCAATAAATCTTGGACCAAGCTTTTCACATTACCAAACGTACCACCCCTTTCCAAGGAGACAATTTCGAAAACACACAAACACTCACTTCAAACTCATGGTCCTTCCTGCGGACATCTTTATAACTCTGCTGGCTACTAAGAGATGTTTTGAGTCTTTCTCTGACTCCTTTAACCTTTTCATTTCTCGAAGACTCTAAATCCTTCATTGAACTACCACTAACGTTTGCACGTAAGTGAGTTCAGTGATACCTGCGCAAGAGTACAAGTACCCGTAGGTATGCACACTCTTTCCTGAGCAATGGAAATAGCTAACCCAAATAAAACGCATACATTTGCTATCACCATCGGGCTCAAATCTCCTAACGTCACGCAACAACTTAGTCATTACGCTGCTCACAGCTCGACAATGAAGCCCACTTGCTACAAAACTAACATTCACGCATTCCCACATGCTCATAGGGGTCAAAATTAAGACCCGCTAATTGAACAGATTTTTTAAGGATGCACACACTGCAGAACTGCAACAATCACTTCTAATGCCAAGACATTTCGCAGAGTCTTTCGCGGAGTCAAAGCTCTCGCAAGTCCACAAGACAACCTTGCTCTGCCTAAGAGACCAGTCCACCAACATATGATAACCTCGATTCTCGAAATGACATTATGAAAAGATCAATACTACGTCACTTAGGTCTCTCCACCAAAACTATTACATTACCTTTTTGAACACCACAAACTAGCAGCTTATGAGAATTTCAACTCTCTCCTGATTATGCTATCTCCACTATTCTCTTTACCACAAACTAGAAGATAATTTGAAGCATGACTATCATGTGGAAACTGGAATTTCCTCCTTGCTCACCATAAACAAAACTGACTAATAATGCCCACGAAAAATTGGCACAGTCAATTCGTGATGCTAAACATGACGTTGAAATCCACATAAATAGAGCACCTTCCTTAAGCATTGACAAAATTTACATCTCCAACCATGCTACTTATTCGTGTGCAACCATGACCCCAAGAGAAATAATTAAAAGCACACGGCTCACTCTAGCCGTTCCACAAGAATGATTCTAAATACCAACATCTTTGAACCCGACAAACACACTTCTTTTCTACCTCCAATAATAATTAATCAGATAGCAGAAAACGATCTGAAAATCAGATATGCTCAAGTCTCTTACGTCTCCCAGGGCCACGGCTTCCCACCAAAAAGATTCTTCGATAACCGAGCTTGCAATAACATGCAACAAATAAAAGAAAAGATAAATTTTTAATACAACATCCACTACTACACCTTGTGGATCACCAACCAACGAAAATCATGAATTCAAGCAAAAATCAAAACTCATGGCTAAACTCAGCTCAAGTTCCAGAAGAAATAACTTAAAGCACACGAAAGGCAAGTCCTCTAACTTCGAGCTCAAAAGCTCCACAAATCTCCGATAACCGCTAAAACCCGCTTCGAAATCGCACTAGAAACTTCAACTAATCATCCTGACATCAACGGATGAACACACAACCACATAGCGAAGACCTCCCAAATCAAACTTGGATCAATGAGTGGTCCCACCACAATACGATCCCGAGAAGAGATGCTGATCAATCTATCAATATCTACTACTCTCAATATTAACACTCTTAATAAACCTTGACCCTAGACGCTTCTTGAGTCAACAGGGGAAAACCCTCTTCCATAAGGCTACACATAAAATATACCTGCAACGAAACAAACCATCTAATCAACATCTCCACATGACCTTCAGACTACCACATAAGACTTACGGCTCCAAGATTCATCGCTTAAATGAACTGCAGCTCACTTGGGATCACCACCGGATTTATTCCGGATCCATGACTACGACACAACTACCAATTAACATTTACCTTAAAACTTCGACAAAAGTAACCAAAATCTCTACCCTTCAAATCGAAGCATTGAATTCGCATTCCAAAATTTCAAGCTCTGAGGACGCTACCCAAAACTACAGCAGAAATAATTTATATACTTCCAACACACCACAACTAAACCTTTACTCCATCTCACCGAATTAGAAATAAGGTGAGAACAGATTCTCCCATTGATATGTCGTAGATAGTCACCCATTGCGAACAAAATGATGTCAAAAACCAATTTCGATCACAAATTTGAGACTTACATCAACCACCCGGAATGACACTGCTTAAAAATTACTTTGGACACCCACGCACTCTTGCTTTATGATCCAGTGGGTTCTATTCTACCGCTACCACTTCCACCAATTTCACGCAACTACCTTAGAATTTATAAAACAAAAACTCATGACAACACCTATTTAAAATTTCACCATGTGTTGTCATAAAACTGGAGTGACCACAACCATCACTCCACCATTACTTTTCGATTCCATTTACATTATCATCTTCCCAACACTCAACAAATATGGAAACCAAACTTCAACACCTGGAATTCCGAAAGAATCCATACTGGCCCCACGATTAAAATAATATAACCGACAACTCACTCCATAATTCCAAACTTGCTTGAAACTCAACATTTAGTGTCATCAATAAAATTTTAAAATTCCCCGACTGTGGCACAACAAGAAGTTGTCACAACGCACTGACGAATAACTTTTGTAAAACCAACAATCCAAGTCATTCTACTTAGTGCTTTAACAAACTTCAACTAACCCACAATAGAGACTAAGATCATCAGAAAACTTATTATTCATCGACTACTAACATCCATCATTTTCAAAATATATT
Source organism: Fragaria vesca subsp. vesca (assembly GCF_000184155.1). Lineage (NCBI taxonomy): Eukaryota > Viridiplantae > Streptophyta > Magnoliopsida > Rosales > Rosaceae > Fragaria > Fragaria vesca. Next base: position 1,441,688 of record NC_020494.1, read on the forward strand.
ACCACTACCATCTGAATAAAATGCTCTAAGGATAGAAACATATCCATAATTAGCACTGCAGAAACCAAAACATATACCGCCACAACCAAAATTATCCCAACATGTTCCCAATTGATTTATGTTGCGGATAAAATTGTCGGCAAAATGGCCTTCAATCAAGACTTAACTAAATTGACATTTATCTTTTTATGCAGCAATGCCTTACCACCCAATCACTAGCCACAAATTCTCTAAAACCTTATTTAACCCAAGACTAGGGTCCTCAACAACTCATATAGGTACCCCTTTGAATTACCATTGGATACATCACCTCATCATTTCAACTAACTTTTACATCAATAGAATACACCACTACTTCGAATTTTCCTTCCAACTCGACTCTCTCAGAAGTCACGTAACTCAATACCAAAATCTCCCACCAATCCCTTTTTGGACTCCAATCTTGCCCACTAAAAATGGACAACTCCAAGGCATTAATCATCAACATTTCACCCCACATATTTGCACAAGATGCTCACCTTAGCATCTTAATCTGAAACCTTAATCTTAACCCAATCAATCATTGGATACCTGAAAAGAATGCTAACAAGCTTTTTCGTTCCCCACTCGCAAATCAACTCCAACCATTAATATCAAAGATATTAAATTAATGAACCTTGGAATAGGTGCAAATTATACACCTTTTCAAAACTCGAAGGATGAACACTCAAGAGGTCGGCGTACAGAGGCATAGACTTAGAGATGTAGACATTTATGGCACACTGCTGTCCATAAATAAAAGAAGAACAACTACATCACAAACCTAATCAACACATAGTGTCTAAAGCATATAATGCTAATAGATCCGCCGCGGTCGGACCATCACTCTATAGACACTAAGCATGACTAGGAATATGAGATAGTACTAAAAAGAGAAAGGAAACGAATAACCTAGTGCTCTGATACCAACTGTCAGGACCCACCCCGAATTTCACTCTGAAACCCGAAGTAAATCCTGCGGGGACCACCTCCAAGGAAAATTTACTGAAAATTCGGCATAACCTCCCTTGAAAATGGACAACCCTTCCTAAGAAAACCTGCATACACTTCTGATAAACCAAATCCAACTTTAAACTCCTGGAGCCTTCATGCTCCCCCAAATCACAACATCTCTCAATTATTTAAATATCTACACAAATCTCATATCCAACCATTTATAGGTGGTCTCCAAAGCACAATAAAATACAGCCTCTCAGGCTAAAATACAAATATATATGTATGTATCTACACTCGTCCATACTCCTTGTATGAATTCTTCAGAAAATATAAGAAAAATAGAAGTTCATACAAAGCTACTACGCTTGCGTCCATCGCTCACGTCACGCCTTAATGCGGTGATACACTACACCGTTAAGGTGGACAGACGGGTGTATAAATATGTGCCCATACCCCCTATATGAATTAAACACTCATATAGGGCTACTACGCTCGCGTCCAACGCTTACGTCATACCATAATGCGGCTATATGCTACGCCATTAAGGTGGACAGACACATATGGCTAGCTAGCATTCCTTCATATACATATTATTCTCATAATCATCCAAATATGGATATATATATATATATACTCACCGAAATTCTCAATTTCGGTTATTCTCCAACAATAATGAAAATTGCCAATTATCATAAAAAGCAATATGCACACGACTCCACCGAAAATCTCATTTTCGGTAACTTTCCAAATAACACGATAGCCATTAAAAATGAGAACATTGACTTCTGAAAATGACTTTGCGAAAATAAACAATTCCACATTGATATTCAATAAAATCAATCATTTAATATAGAATCACCGCATGCATATATTTTAAAACAAAAGTCCACTCACAACTTTAGGCCTAAGCCCGACGTCGATCCGAGGCCTCTTCCACTCGAGCCTCCTCACGTCTTGAGCCAAACATATAATTAATTTCCCAACTAAAAATCCAATATTTACACAAAATAGGCAAAATTAACCGAGAGCCATAAACACGCTCATCATTGCCTAACTTCGATATTCTTAAATCGAAACGACCGAAACTTTAATACCATACTCGGCAACCGTAATTACAACCTCCCCAGAACAACGATTTAAATCCTATGACCGGAATCTACATTATTTTTAACCGCCAAAAATACTAAACTTCGGAAATTCCCAAACCTATCCAAAACTCATCCAAAAATTCCATAACTCACATCAATAAACTCCCTTTAATATTCCACACTTAAAATGTCACATCCTGACCCTTATATTTTTACCTCATTTACTAGCCTGATTATAATAAGAATTTTACCGTCTCGATCATTGAGTAAATAGTTTAATTGGTCCCTAGAGGGGTTTCGGGGACGATTATGTGCGGAGGATTATTCGTATGAGGAAAATACGACGACGGTAAAAATGGTAAATTTTAGCCAGTAAAAGGTAATTTTTATTCGGGTATTATTTTTTCGGGGTGTTTTTATTTTTGGAAGATTGGGTTAAGTGTTGTGGACCGGTTTGGGGTGAGGCCCAAAAACCTTTTTTCTCTTCTCCCTCTCTCCCGATTCTCTCTCCTCCCACCCGATTTTCTCCTCTCTCCACCTGGAAATTTCACCACCGCCGTCTGCCGCCGTCCGGCCACCCACCGGCCGCCGCACCAGCCCAGATCGGACCCCCGTCACCTCTTCTCCCTCCCCGGCCTAGTGTCCGAGCCGGTGGTGCCGCCGAAGAGGAGAAAAAGCCGCCGGAACCGCCGACTGTCCAAAGCTTCACTTCGCCGGAACTTCCTCCTCCGGCCACCAATCCGGGCAAGCTTGGTACGGTTTTGTAGCCCTCCTCCCGTGCAACAACCCCTCCAAGCAGCTCCCTCCCTCTTGAGCTAGGTAATTAAGGAGAAATTTGAGGTGGAAGTTTTATGGTGTTTAAGTTGTTTCCGTTCGATTAGCCTAGTAAGGCTTGGAATTGGGTGATGTGTTAGTCATGAAG
>NC_020494.1:1451764-1453027 GCF_000184155.1 Fragaria vesca subsp. vesca
TTTGAAGGATATGTTGAGGGCTTGTGCCATGCAGTTCAGAGGTAGTTGGGATAAAAACCTATCTTTGATGGAATTTGCCTATAATAATAGCTATCATTCTAGCATTGGTATGGCGCCCTTTGAGGCTCTTTATGGGAGGCAGTGTCGCACGCCTTTGTGTTGGAATGAAGTAGGGGAAAAAGAGCTTTGTGGCCCAGAGTTAATCCATGTTACGAATGAGAAGATTAAAGTGGTTAGAGATAGACTCAAGACTGCTCAGAGTAGGCAGAAAAGTTATGCGGATGTCCGTAGGAGAGATCTTGAATTTCAAGTGGGTGATTGGGTGTTCCTGAAGTTATCTCCTTGGAAAGGGGTTGTGCGTTTCGGTAAGCGTCGGAAGCTTAGTCCGAGGTATATTGGCCCTTATGAGATTATAGAGCGAGTTGGCTCACTTGCTTATCGATTAGCCTTGCCTCCAGGGTTATCCCGGATACATAATGTGTTTCATGTATCCATGCTTCGCAAGTATATTGCCGATCCTTCTCATGTGCTACAAGAGCAGCCGATCAGTTTGACGAGAGATTTGACCTATGAAGAGGAACCGGTTCAGATTCTCGACCGAAAGGAGCAAGTGCTTAGGAACAAGACAATCCCGCTTGTCAAGGTGCTGTGGAGAAGTCATCAAGTAGAAGAAGCTACTTGGGAATCAGAAGAGCAAATGATGCAGCAGTATCCGTATCTCTTCGGATGACATGTATATTAATTTCGAGGACGAAATTTTTATAAGGAGGGGAGAATTATCACATCCCGACCCTTATATTTTTACCTCATTTACTAGCCTGATTATAATAAGAATTTTACTGTCTCGATCATTGAGTAAACAGTTTAATTGGTCCCTAGAGGGGTTTCGGGGACAATTATGTGCGGAGGATTATTCGTATGAGGAAAATACGACGACGGTAAAAATGGTAAATTTTAGCTAGTAAAAGGTAATTTTTATTCGGGTATTATTTTTTCGGGGTGTTTTTATTTTTGGAAGATTGGGTTAAGTGTTGTGGACCGGTTTGGGGTGAGGCCCAAAAACCTTTTTTCTCTTCTCCCTCTCTCCCGATTCTCTCTCCTCCCACCCGATTTTCTCCTCTCTCCACCCGGAAATTTCACCACCGTCGTCTGCCGCCGTCCGGCCACCCACCGGCCGCCGCACCAGCCCAGATCGGACCCCCGTCACCTCCTCTCCCTCCCCGGCCTAGTGTCCGAGCCGGTGGTGCCGCCGAAGAGGAGAAA
>NC_020494.1:1453535-1482037 GCF_000184155.1 Fragaria vesca subsp. vesca
TGACGTGAGCGTTAGACGTAAGCGTAGTAGCCCTATTTGAGTGTTTAATTCATATAGGGGGTATGGACACATATTTATACACCCGTCTGTCCACCTTGATGGCGTAGTGTAGCACCGCATTAAGGCGTGACGTGAGCGTTGGACGCGAGCCTAGTAGCCCTATATAGACCCATGAATTTATATAGGGAGTATGGACGAGTGTAAATACATACATATATTATAGAGTCTGAGAGGCTCGATATTTTATGGGATAAAAGTTTTATCGCTTGCGGCATGCATTCGATTTTTCCTTAGAAATTAATTTGGGGAAACATAAATATTTTATTTATTATTTTATTTTTGTCCACTCACTCTAACGTTATTAAATGTTTTCCCCTGGGCCCTTCGTTTTAAATTGCCCAGTCTGCAGAGTTCGGGTTGGATCTAGTAGGAGACGAGGCATAGTCACCCGCATTTCTGCCAGTTTTCGCCAGTAGGTTACCTGTTCAACCTACTCGTGTTTTCTTGCTTCTGCTTGTGTTTAGTAGCTCTGAATACTTTAGAATTTTTGTATATTATGTGATGTTCAGAAGTGTTAAATTAAGAGTGTAATATGAAATTTTCGAGTTAGGGTTGTCCATCTGCAAGGGAGATTTTCTTAATCTTTTCAGTAAATTTTCCTTGGAGGTGGTCCCCGCACGACTTACTCTGGGTTTCAGGCTGAAATTCGGGGTGGGTCGTGTCATAAAACTATACAAAACTCCCAAACAGCGCCGGCGCCGGCGCAGGCTCCCCGGCAGCGGCGGCCGGAGGCCGATTTCGGCAACCTCCAATGCCTATGAAATTTTGACAAAATAATCTTCTCATCATGCTCTACAACTTTTCTAACTAGCACAACACCCAAATCCAAGCCTAACTAGGCCAATCGAATGAAAACACACTAGCAAACCCTAGAGCTTCCACTCACCGGTTCTCCTTACCTAGACCACGAGAGGGCGAGCTCTTTGGAGGGATTGCTGCACGGGAGGAGAGCTTCACAACGAGCCAAGACTCGCCGGCTGTGGCGGCCGGAGGAGGGAGCTCCGGCGAGAGGACAACCGGCTTCTAAGGAGGACTTCCTCTGTTCGGCGGGGTTGCAGCACCGCTCACCAGCCCAGGAAGGCGGCGGGGAGGACGATGGACCGTGCTCGAGTGGTGCGGCGTCCCTGCTTGGCTGGACGGCGGCGGCGGGCGCTGGTCTTCCGGCAAAGTGAGAGAGAGCTCAGGAGAAGAAGAACCGGGGAAAGAAAAGAGAGAAGGAGAAAAAGAGGAGAAGAAGAGAAGAAAAAGAGAGGAGAAAATAGGGTTTGGGCCTCACACCAACCCGGCCCAATACGACAATTAAACCCAACTCCACCATTAAAACACCCCAAAAATAAATACCCTAATAAAAAGTACCTTTTACTAGCTAAAATTTTCCATTTTTACCGTCGTCATATTTTCTCCTACGAATAATCCTCCGAAAATAACCGTCCCCAAAACCCCTGTAGGGACCAATTAAACTATAACCTCAATGACGGAGACGGTAAAATTCTTATTATAATCAAGCTAGTAAATAAGGTAAATATTTTAGGGTCGGGATGTGACAGAATGAGTGTATCCGCCCATGCCTCAGCCTTGATTCAAATTAATATTTTAAACAGGATGAGCAGTAATTTTAGATCGACGAAGGGTTCGAAAGGCCAAAGGTCCGAATCGTCTGAGGGAACCATGACAGCTAGACGTGCGACCCTTTAGGAGACGGCGCAAAGGCAGCCGGAGGTGCCCCATTCATCGAGGCAGCGGGGCCTCCCTCATTCCTCGAGGCAGCTATGGCCTCAGACCCAGATGGAGGTGTCTGCACCCCGTATGCCTGAGATACACCGGGCGCCCACTCCAGGTCCTACTTCTTCCGATAGTGGGTCATCTGGGGTACAGACGCCGCCGCCTCATCTGTTCCTTCCACTGATGATACCGGCCTTACCTGCAATCGATGGCTCAAGGACGCCGATTTATCCACTGCCCCCGCCAGTGGCTCCATCAGCGGCGTACCGGTTTGTGCCTTTTGATACGCCTCTTATTTCCGCGAGGGTATCATCATCGACGATAGAGAAGGAATCCCTCGCGTCCGCCGCATCGCCCTCAGATAATGAAAGAAGAATGATTTGTTTTCTTAAAATTCTTCGATTTTAATAATGAATTTGTTTTATCATGTGATAGGTACCATCGGAGCGAAGCCGGTAAAGAAGAAGAGAGGCCCCGTCACAGGGAAGGCTCTCGAGAAGATGGTCGGTACCTCAGGGAGGATCGTCATCTGTACTGACGGGGATGGCGACATAGTATCGGGCAGGAAGTCGAGGACGTACTCCGGCCGCGTGGGAGCGCTCATTAGGGACAGAGTCCCTATGTTGTGGTCAGACTGGGGCGAGGTCTCGCAGGAGGTTAAGGACATGGTCCACAACGCAATGTCGGTGAGTTTACAAAATGCCTCAATAATATTATGTATTATATTGTTGATTTCTCAAAAAACTAAACTAATAAACGGTTAAATGCAGGTGTGGTTTGAGGTTCCCGAGCACCTAAAGAGCAGCTGGGCGCACGTTGTACATGGAGGAAGGTACGTTGGGAAGTTAATGAAAAAACAAAATTGTATGTGATATTAATAATATTTCTAATATTTTTGTTGTATCTGTAGGTACAAGGAGTGGAAGAACGAGTTGCGGACCCCCTAGACTACGCACGGGAACGCACGTTCTGGTACCCCTGTAGAGTTCCAATACAAGGAGTACGAGTGGCGTTGGCTTCTAACATCAGAATTCAACAACCCTCGTAAACAGGTATTTAAAAAAATTAATTAGTTAATTTGTCATTAAGTACGTGCGTTTTTAAATATTTTACAAATTGTTTATTTTTTTCTTTGAACGCCGTTTCCCGGGCGAACGCTCAGAACCGGCAACGCAACACAAGGAACCATCGTGCCGGTTCTAGACCGTTCGCTGTCTTCATCGACGAGGCGGCCAGGGAACATCTAGAAGTCAACCGGTACGTCTATACGTACGAGAAGGCATATCCTGACGCCCAGGAGGATATTGTAAGTCATCTTACGTTTTTAAATTTTTAATTTTACTTATATATATGTTAAAATGTTAATTAATAATTTTTTTCCTATCCAATTAGGCGAAAGTAAGGGAGGCTAGTGACGAGGTGATGAGTGCTATAGTGAGGGAGACATGGCCGGACACGCAGGAGGAAGAGATGTTCGAAGCCATGTCCCGGATCGACACTTCGGATCTGACGGTTGGGGCGAGGATCATGGGTACAGCCTTCCCACCGCGAGCAAACAACTTGTACTGCCAGGGTCTAGGAAAGAAGGGCGAGGGGGTCCTGAAGACCACTCCAGGATTTCAACGAAATGCAGCCTCGACCAGCAGCAGGACCACGACCACCAAGACGACTCAGCTAGAGTCGGAAGTTCAGAGACTACGGGAACAGTAAGCTGCTCAGGTTGCCTATAATGTCGCGCAAGCAGCCTATAATGCGGCGCAAGCAACCTGTAATGCCACGCAGGCAGCCTATGCTGCCGAGATACATGCCATCCAGCAGGCCCAGCAGCAGCAGATGTTCCAGTATATGCAGGACTTTACAGCTGCCCAGCTTCAGGGACTTCCAACTCCACCCATGCCTACGGCTATAACGCAACCTCGACAGCAGCCCCCAGAAGCGGATATTAATTTAGACGATCTAGATTTTGTGTAGTTGATGAATTATATAGTTTTTTGTGCTTGTTATTGGTTATATATATATAGAATTGTTTTGGTGTATTTTGCAGCTTGCTTGGAATGGTAATTTAGAAATTTCGGGTTTTTTTTTTATTATTTAGAATGGACTTATAGCCGACGAAATACGCCATAATTCGCCGGCTATAGTATTTTAAAATTTTTTTTATAAGGTTTAGCCGACGAATTTTGGAATGTTTCGTCGGCGAAACACTTCTAAAGCCGACGAAACAGCTGACGAAACAGACTATATTTCGTCGGCTATAGTTATTCTTTTAATTTTTTATTACACACTTTAGCCGACGAATAACTTAAATGTTTCGTCGGCTAAAGTCTGGGAAAAAAACCGACGACATGTTTTTCATCGGCTAAACTCTGGAACTATAGCCGACGACGTCTTCTAGTTTCGTCGGCTAAAGTTATCGCCGACGACCTTTTCCCGACGAAATCTTAGCCGACGAAGGCTCGTCGGCGATCTTAGCCGACGAATTAAGCTAACAGGCCGACGAAACTTTTTCGTCGGCTAAAGTGTTTGTCCTGGTAGTGTGGCTAAACTTAGCTGAAACTCTAAAAGAAATAACTTAAAGCACATGAAAGATAAGTCCTCTAACTTCGAGCTCAAAACCTCCACAAATCTCCGACGTCCCCAGTAACCCGTTTCGAAAGCATACTAGAAACCAAAATTTAATTGAGTGGTCTCAGCTAATCACCCTGACACCATCGGATAAACACACATCCAAATAGCGATGACCTGCCAGGTCAAATCTGGATTAGCAAGTGGTCCACCACGTTGCGATCTGGAGAAAAGACGTCGCTCAACTTATCCATATATCTACTAACCACAATAATATATCTCTTAATAAACCTTGACTCGGAATGCTTCTTGAGTCAACAGGGGAAACCCCCTCCCCTAAGGCTCACTACCAGGACAAGCACTTTAGCGAACGAAAAAGTTTTGTCGGCCTATTAGCAAAATTTGTCGGCTAAGATCTTAGCCGATGAGCCTTCGTCGACAATGATTTCATCGGGAAAGAGTCATCGGCGATGATTTTAACCGACGAAACAAGAAGACGTCGTCGGCTATTGTCCTAGAATTAAGCCGACGAATATCTTAAATGTTTCGTCGACCATAGTCTGAGACTTTAGCCGACGAAACATTTAAGATATTCGTCGTCTAAAGTATGTAATAAAAAATTAAAAAACATATCTATAGCCGACGAAATATAGCCTGTTTTGTCGGCTTTAAAAGGGTTTAGCCGACGAATTACGGCATGTTTCGTCGGTTAAACCCTATAACTTCCCAACGTACCTTCCCCCATGCACAACGTCCGCCCAACTGTTCTTCAGGTGCTCAGGAGCGTCAAACCACACCTGCATTTAACCGTTTATTAGTTTAGTTTTTCGAGAAATCAACAATGTAATACATAATATTATTGAGGCATTTTGTAAACTCATCGACATCGCGTTGTAGACCATGTCCTTAAGAAAACAAATCATTCATCTTTCATTACCTGAGGGCGATGCGGCGGACGTGATGGATTCCGTCTCTGTCGCCGATAATGAAACCCTCGCTGAAATAAGAGGCGTATCAAAAGGCACGAACCAGTACGCCACTGATGGAGCCACTGGCGGGGGCAGTGGATAAATCGGCGTCCCTGAGCCATCAACTGCAGGTAAGGCCGGTATCATCCGCGGAAGGAACAGATGAGGCGGCGGCATCTGTACCCCATCTGACCCACCATCCGAAGCAGTAGGACCCGGAGTGGGCGCTCGGTGTATATCATACATACGGGGTGCAGACACCTCCGTCTAGGTCTGAGGCCACAGCTGCCTCGATGAAGGGGGCACCTCTAGCTGCCTCGAGGAATGAGAAACGCTCGGTTGCCTCGAGAAATGGGAAACGCTCGGCTGCCTCTGCGCTGTCTCCATAAGGGTCGCACGTCTGGTCGTCATGGGGCCTCGGAATGACGTTTGAGGGTTGTTAGAGGTTCCCTCAGACGATTCGGACCTTTGGCCCTTCGAACCCTTCGTCGATCTAAAATTACCGCTCATCCTGTTTAAAATATTAATTTGAATCAAGGCTGAGGAAGAAAAACGAATGATTATTTCTTTTAACTAAAAAGATATGTGGAGGTGCCCTGTAGGAGTTAAGGAGTAGATTTGGGTATATTTTTTTTATTATATTCCAAACATCAATCTTGTAATGTAATGTTATCCGTAGGCTGTTAGATTTTGCATATGCAAGTATACCCTATAACTTCTTATGACAAATTATACAAAAATACGACACTGTGCTCTATAGCCACAGGGACAGTCTCTGGATCTTATTTTACTCAACTACAGCAATTCAAGTGTGACACCAGCGAGCAGATTCACAAGAACAACTCTCTAAATACAACAGAAACAACCAACTCAAGCTTGTATAGTTTTACTAATGCAGAATTTACTCATTATTTATTTCAAGATTTGAACTATACAGCTGCCAAGAAAGATAACAATCAGCAGAACTCCAAAGGTTTATTACCTCAATTTTTAAGCACCTAGAAATCGATTTACGACATACCAATGTCCCAAATAACCATGTACTTGCACACAGTTAATCTCATTCACACCACCAATCAACAAAATCACTCGCAAACAACTGCACCTTCCCTTGACATTCTAATGAACCTAAAAAAAGAGACGCTTACTATCCACCATTCCGAATTCCACATCAACACAAATGCTTAACAATGTCGCTCTTTGTTTTGCTCTAATCATATATGTGAATCATTAAACTAATTTACTAACTGATCCAGACTACATGAAACTTAATAACGACACACCACATGTAAATCATACACAAAATCAATAGGCATAAAAAATATCCACAATATTTCAGCAACCATAGATTAAAACTTGCATAATCCAAACCACAACGAAGTCACACAAACAACAACGTGTGTATATATATATATATATTAATCATAAACCATTCCACAATATCAATACCGCATAGAAACCCTAAATTCCCAAATTCGAAAACCTAGAATGACATATCGAAATCAAAATCAGAGGATTACACCACCTGACGAGCGACGAGCAGACGACAGGCGACGAGCAGACAACGGCGAGCAGTATGGAGCAGCCAAGCAAGCGAGAAGGTAACAACGGTGAGCAGACGACGGCGAGCAAGTAACGACGGGCGACGAGCAGATGACGGCGAGCAGACGGAGCAGCTAAGCAGGCGAAATTTTTAGGGTTTTTTGGAGCGCTGTGGAGGCTGTCGAGCGCTAGGTTTAATTATATATCCTATACCTTTAGCCGACGAAATAAAACTTTCGTCGGCTAAACCTTTGAAATTCGTCGGCTAAACCTGTGAATCTCGTTGGCTAAACCTTTGAAATACGTCGGCTAAACCTACGAATCTCGTTAGCTAAAGTAATGAAATTCGTCGGCTATAGTATTTTTTATACATTCGGCACATTGTGATTATGATGATCCAACTTGAGAAACGAAAAATCCGACCGTCAGATCTGACCATCATGATAAAATACATGTACGGGAAAAAATTCAACTTGATCCGACAAGGTTAAGGGCTCGATCCGGACGGTCAATCCCGTAAGTCAAACCCCTAAACGCACGGAAAAAGTCATTGGACCGTCTAAATTACGTATTTTGGCTGGACCTTCAACTGAAAATAGTTTCAAATCGATGAGACGCAACAAGTCGTATAAAAAAATTTACAGAAAATAACCACCGAAGATAGGGCAACCCATAGGGAGAAAGAATGGAAAATTGCATTGACCGCAACTATCGTCACCGAGACTTTACCGGAATACCGTGATTTTTCAACCGTGGACGTATTTCACCATTCTGGTCATATCTTATTTCACGACTTTTTTGCGTTTGAAGATTCCACGTATAGTTTGTTTTTTAAACGAAACATTTACTTGACACGGTAAACAAGTTATACAATATTAGTAGGCATGTTGTGATTGTGATGATCAAACTTGAGAAACGAAAATCCGACTGTCAGATCTGACCATCATGATAAAATACATGTATGGAAAAAAATTCAACTTGATCCGACATGGTTAAGGGCTCGATCCGTACGGTCAATTCCGTAAGTCAAACCCCTAAACGCACGGAAAAGGTCATTGGACTGTCTAAATTACGTATCTTGGCCGAACTTTCAACTGAAAATAGTTTCAAATCGATGAGACGCAACAAGTCGTATATTAGGGTATTCGTCGGCTAAGGTTTAGGGTTTAGGGTTTAGCCGACAAAATATTAGAGTATTCGTCGGCTAACCGCATCTTAGCCGACGAATTATGACTTATTTAAGATGGTTTTAGCCGACGAAATATACTATAATTTGTCGGCTATTTCGTCGGCTAAGATGGTTTAAGCCGACGAATTATGATATATTTCGTCGGTTAAAGTATAAAAAATACATTAAAAAAACAGAAGGTTTTAATGTAAACTATACTAACTTCCTGTTCATATATCACCAAAATTCGTATAAAATAACAGAAATATGAATTCAACATATGTAAACTATAAAGGTAATACATTCTTTTTTATTACAAATTAATGTATTACGTCCTCTAAATTAAAACTAAGGCTCGTAATTGGAATCATCCGATGAGTCTTCTTCGGTGTCAGAATTAATTTCTGGTAATCTATGCCTTTCCTCATCGCCAGAGTTTTCGTCTGTTTCTTGATTTGGATCAACATCAATAAGCCTTGGCTCATCATCACGAATTCGCACCGAACGACCCGCTTTAAAATTATTAAGGCGAACGGTAGAGGAGTTAGGAATACCTATTGCGGTGGGCTCTTGATACGCAACAACTTCTTCCTCGTCTTCGGCCTCTCCAAGTGTAGCCGCCCGGTAAATGTTTCGAGGGTGCACAAGGTTGACTACTTTCCACGTGTCACCCTTAACAAGGTCATCAAGATAAAACACTTGTTTTACCGATATGGCAAAAACGAACGGGTCATCTTCGTAACAACTTGTAGTAGTGTTCACCGATAATATTCCGTACTGATCGGTCTTCATGCTCTGCGGCCTAGTATTAAACCATTTACACTTGAAGAGGTGCACTGTCATGCCTTGCCCATAAACGAGTTCCACCACTGAATGGAGAACACCGTAATAGTCAACTTCATTCTGCCCACCATGCGCCATCACCCCAGAATTCTGTGTTCTCCGTCTGTTCTCTCTCTGTTCACATATAAATTGCACGCCATTCACCTTGCACATCGGATAAGCTCTTGATATTATCGGTTTCATCGCTAGAAGTCTTAGTTCGTGCGACCAATTTGGGTGACCATCAAATTGAATATAGTTCATCTACAACCAACCATTCAACTGTAAATATAGATAATTATGCAATAAACATAAATACGTACAGAAATATTAAATTACGTACCCAGCCGCTAAAATAGTTTGCGAACTCCCTGTTGTGGTACTCGAGATCACCTTGAATGTCTAGACAATATAGATGGATGTCTTTCCAGTATTCAACTTCTGGACAGTTAATCAATATCCACCAGTGGGCAATGACTAGCTCATGTGGTTGCAACTTGTAGGAGTCTGGCAAACTTCCATAAACTTCAACATCACTGGAGAGTATGGAAAGATTGAACTTCGGTACATCTACCGATATAATTTGTGGAGTTTCCTTCAACGCTCCTAAATACAACTTCATGTAGGTGATGCACTCTTGCGCAATATATGCTTCAGCTATACATCTTTCAGGCGCGAATTTATTAGCCACATAATCTTTGTAGTCTCCAAGTTGCCTATAAATCAAGTTGCAAAGTGTTATGATTATTGAACATGTATATTGAGGAATTCAGGTGTAAAAAACGAACCTTTCCATGGGATACATCCAAGTGTAGTGTATTGGACCAGTAAACAACAATTGCTCGGGAAGATGGATCCTCAGGTGAGGCATGATGTCAAAAAAATTTGGAGGAAATATCCTCTCAAATTTACACATGATATAAATGATGTCCTCTTGCATTTTCTGGAGGTTAGATTTTTTCACTTCCCGTGTGCATAACTTCTGGAGGAATCTTGCCAACGCTACTAATGGCTCCACCACCTGACGGGGAAGGAACGGTCGAGTGAAAACAGGGAAGAGACGTTGTAGCAGGATATGACAGTCATGGCTCTTCAACCCGTACATCTTATTGTCCTGGAAGTTCACACACCGGGCTATATTTCCTGCATAGCCTGAAGGATACTTCACACAACTCATCCACCTGAAAATTACGTTCTTCTGGTTAGGCTTCACGGTGTAAGGAGCTTGAGACATTTTTTTCTTCCCTTCTTTCAACCACAGATGTCTTCTTATAAGCATTTTTTGTAGATCAATGCGTGCCTTAGAACCGTCTTTCGTCTTCCCCTCCAAGTTCAGCACTGTGCCCACCACACTGTCGCAAACATTATTTTCTATGTGCATCACATCTAGGTAGTGCCTGATCAACAACTTACTCCAGTATGGGAGTTCCCAGAATATGCTCTGATGTGTCCAGAATTTGTACCTGTCGGGTCTTTCAGGTATTGCTGCCACAATATTGGGATGATTGCTGAGCTGCCCAAAATTGTACTCATTAAGCATTGCTAAAATTTCTTCCCCTGTCCATCTTCTGGGAGGCACACCGTTTTCTACGGTCCCATCAAATGCCTTGTCATCGAACCGCCATTCGTGATTATATGGAAGGAAAGTACGGTGACCTAATTTGCATATCTTGTTGCAATGACTACTGATCCCCTCATCGCTAAGGCACTCTAGACAAGCCTTGTATCCCCTAACAACGTTGCCCGACAACATCCCACGGGCAGAAAAATCACTGATGGTACCAACAACCATGACATGCATCTGGAACATCTCGTGCATGTACTTGTCATAAGTGAGATGACCAACATCCCAAAAAAACTTAAGCTCTTCAATCAAAGGTCTCAAATACACTTCGAGACACTTCCCTAGATAACCGGGCCCCGGAATCAACAAACTCAACATATTGTATTCCTTCTTCATGCACATCCATGGAGGAAGGTTGCATGGTACCAAAATCACCGGCCATACACTGTATTGAAGACTCATGTTGCCATAAGGGTTGAACCCGTCGGATGAGAGCCCGAGCCTCACATTTCGAACCACTGACGCAAAATGAGAAAACTCCCTGTCTATATGCTTCCAAGCCTCCCCGTCAGCAGGGTGTATAAGTGTATCTTCGTCATGCAATTCCCTATCAGTGTGTCATCTCATAGCTTCGGCCGTGTGTGAAGACATGTACAACCGCTCCAGCCTATCCCTCAACGGGAAATACCGAAGTACCATCACAGGTTTCCTATTGCCTGCAGGAGTCAGCTTATACCTGTCAGTTTGTTGTACTTGTCAATACCAGCAGTGTTGACCCCTCTAGGGAAGGGCTGCACCGGCTCAGGCACATACTATCCTTGAGCGCATACACCGCTCTCATAAAGACACATGTCGTTGATGAACGTCGTTGTTGGATCGTTGGATGTACTGCCCGTCTCAGAAAATTGCCCATGATCATGCGGACCCCTTGATGATGTTTCACCGTGATATAACCAACATGTGTACTTCTCCCAAAACCCGTTACTCTTCAGGTGCTGCCATACTTTGTCAATCGCAAATGGATGCATATCGCTGCGACACTGACATTTCGTGCACGGGCAATAGAAAATTGTATTCCCGTTAGCATTAGCCAGAGCATATTCCAGAAAACTCATAACTCCTTTACATATCTTTTGTCCCATTTTGGAAGCGAAATCCAACTCTTATCCATATCCTGAAAATATAACAAAATATATATGTATAACTCTAATTAATTAAATTCCATATATAAAATCTCAATTCATTTAGTATTCTACGTACTACAACTAATTAATAACAAATTAATTAACACAAATATATATATACTTAATAATTACATAACAATATTATATATTATTATATATTAACAATATTATATACTTAATAATTCCCATCTCACAACTGAAATTTAACAATTTATGATATCAAATCAATAACCCTTGGAAAAAACATAATCTAAACACCTTTTCCTTACCCAAAACAGGATGATCACTTAAGAGGTCGGCATACGGAGGCATAGTCTTGAAGATATAGACATTTATGGCACAATACTGTCCATAAATAAGATAAGAACAACTACCTCACAAACCTAATTAACACATAGCATCTAAAACATATAATGCTAATGGATCCGCTGCGGTCGGACCATCATTCTATAGACACTAAGTATGACCAAGTATATGAGGTAGTAATTAAAGGAGAAAGGAACGAATAACCTAATGCTCTGATACCAACTGTCAGGACCCACCCCGAATTTCACCCTGAAATCCGAAGTAAATCCTATGGGGAGCAAGGAAAATTTACCGAAAATTTGGTATAACCTCTCTTGAAAATGGACAACCCTTCCTTATAAAACACTTGCAAACACTTCTAACAATCCAAATCCAACTTTATACTTCTGGAGCCTTTGTGCTCCCCAAATTCACAACACCTCCCAAATTATTTACCAATATAATAAAAATCCCCTAACCAACAATTCATAGGTTCAGAACAATTCTAACAGTGAAGGGAAGATAAATATATATATATATATATATATGAGCAGAAGCTATACGAAAGACTATGCCTTGACTCCATGTACTCCCAACCCCAACTATGCCAACCTGCAAACTAGGCATTTAAAAACGAAGGGCCTAGGGGAAAACATTTGAAAACATTAGAGTGAGTGGATAAAAGTAAATTTAAGAGAAATGAGCAACAAATAACTTTATGCTTTCCCGATTAAATTTTCATAGAGAAGATATGCTGCGAACGACAAGCTCAAAAGCTTTTAACTCAAAAACTGGCAATTACATGACTGCTCCGGCTAGTCTCCAAAACTTTATAAGATAGAGCCTCTCAGGTTAAAATATAAAAATATGTATGTATTTACACTTGTCATATTCTTTGTATGAATTCTTATGAAGAAATATAAGAAAAATAGAAATTCATACAAGGCTACGACACTTGCGTCTAACGCTCAAATCACGTCATAATAGAATTTTACCTTATTATGCCAAAAGACTGTCACACCCCGGTTCTTAAGTTATTTGACGGTTATTTATGTTTGGTTTTATCTTGGTTTTTTACCGTGTTAAGTAACTGTTTACTGTTAAGGACCCTATAGTTGACTTTTTGTAGAAAAGTTATTTTGGAAAAATTTCTGTAAGGAAGTTGTAGAGGACATTAATACAAGTTCATAAACATGCTATACGTTAAAATCGGAGTTAGCATGAAAAAGTTATCAACTAAAAGGGTAAATTTTGAGTTGGTAAAAAGGGGGTAAAATTTAGTTGGTTTTATTTTTTTTGGTTGGTGTTTAAGTTGGACTGGGTAGGTGTGGAGAAGCCCAACACCCACCCACACACTCTCTCTCCCGTGAACTTTTCCCGACTCGCCGGAGACCCAGCTTCTGTCCGCTGCCGTCCAGCCACCACAGACCGTCGGACACAGCTTTGTTCGTACCCCCATCATCTCCTCTCCCTACCTGGGCTAGTGTCCGAGCCGACGATGCCGCCGGATAGGAGGGAAACTCCCCTAAAGACCCGACTGCCTCTTCGCCGGAGCTCTCTCCTCCGGCCACCATAGTGTTGCACACGCAATTTACGTGTGCATCTATACTTAATTACCTTGAAATTAGCAAGTACTCGAGCACTATTTGTAGTATTTACTTTGTTTTCTTCATTTGTAGGAAATTATGGTCAAAAGAAGAAAAAGACATTAGAAGTGGCTAATTGAGAGAAAAAAGACAATTTCCAACTTAAGGACAAAAGTCAACGGGTTGACCTTCGGGTCAACGGAGTCAACTCGGACCAAGACCAAAGAAGCCCACAAATGAAGACCCAAGCCCAAGACACAAGACCAAAGAAGCCCACAAGTGAAGACTCAAGCCCAATTGTGTTGGATTTCATTTTACCCATTTTCTCCTTGTTTTTGAGCCATTGGATCTAGGTTACAAGTTTAATCTTGACCCTTGAATCTAAGAGGCTATTTAAACACACTTTCACTCTCATTTCAAAGAGGCTGAACCGAGTTTAGTATTTATTATCACCCAATTTTGAGTATTATTTCCCTTGATTGTTGGAATAGTATTTGGAATTGTGGGTAGCATAATTGTTATCGCAAATACTCTTTTCGATCTCATTATTTGTGGTAATGGTTGCTAAACTAGGATAGGCAAAACCAAAGTGTTCTTTCTCCCACTAACTTTCACTTATGGTTTACCTCCTATTGTGTGACAATCGATTTAGCTTTCTTTTCGGTCTCTTAATGCTAAAAGGAAATCCGGCAAAACATTGAAGCATCTTTTGAGTTAATCATCATTATTGCCATATGATTCTTATTTGGGTAGAGAACCTTGAATTCCATGGTGACCCTTGGGTGATGCATCCCATCCTTCTATCTATTTTACTTTTATGTCTTAGTTATTTAGTTTGTTTGTTAGTTGAAAACCCCAAAAACATTATGACACATTCTCTACCATTTCTTTGTAAATCCATTGTGTGAGCCTCATTGTGCATATATGTATAAGTGATTGATGACTTAGACCATAGGATTGCTAGCTAGCTCGTGATCCCCGTGGTTTGATAACTTCGCGTCTAAATATTTCTCACTTCTTTGATGACCGTGCTCTTATTGCGCGTAAGTTGCAATTAGCATCAAATCAAATGGCGCCGTTGCCGGGGATTGGAGTTTAATATCTCTAATCCCTTGGTTTATGGTCATTAGTCACTTGCATGTTTTTCTTGTTAGTTTTTTTTTTTTTTGTATTCTTTGTTTGTGTGTGAAATAATGAAAAATTCTTGGCAACTAGTTGTGCCATAAAAAAAAAAGAATTTTATGCTATATTCTTAATGTATTTCCTACCCTATTTAGCTTCGTTAATTCCTTAATAATGCCATTTCTAGCTTGTTTCTGTGTTGTAGGTCAAAAGAGGCAGTTTATACAAAAGAAGACTAAAACGCAAGAATTGAGCGAAATCCTAATCAAAGGAGGATTCCTGGTGCAGCAAGGAGTCTCATTAAGTCGCAGAATCAAAGGATAAGTCATTTAGGAAACTTTCCTGTTTTGAAAAGGGAAACTTTCCTATTTCATTTTAAGAAACTTTCTTATTTTGATTTAGGAAACTTACTATTTCTAAATCTTTCCTATTCTGACTTTCCTAAAATGATTAGGAAACTTTCTTTTCTAATGAGACAGGGAAACCTTTTGCAGTCAGAAAACCTAATCCAACTTGGAATAGGAATCTGTGAATGTGTATAAAAGGGGGAGGACGAATTCTGCAGCAATCAAGGATTTTATATGTGCTAATCAGAGAATTAAGGGAGATTCTTTCCTTTAAATTCGTCATTTGAATTCTGTTATTCCCTATCATATCTATCTGATTTTATTTCCCTTGCAGGAACCCTAATTATGCACCAAGAAAGGAAGGAAAATCATGGATTTTCATCAAAGGTCTAATTGAGGGCAGAAGAGGGAAAGTTCTTAATCACAGGGATTTCCTTTGGAGAACAAGGAGTGTACCTGGTCCATATTCAAGCCTTATGCAATGGATTACTGCACAAGACATTCCAGAGAATTCTGGGAAGGTATAAATCAGGATTTAAAGCAATAATTCTGCACTGTTGGATCACAAATCAATCAAGGGCTAGGAAGATAGCTAGGGTTCGGCCAAGACAGTATATAAAGCAGCAGAGAGCAACGTTTTTGTCATCTCTTCTTCGCACAGAAAATCAGTCAACAATGTTCTCTTTCTCTCTTCCTTTGCCGAACATCTCCAAGCCAAGAAGCAAGAAGCCGGTGCTCTTTAGGACGTTTCCAAGAAGCTCTGAAGTCCTCTAGGCGTCTGCTTGCTTACACTCTACCGTCTTGAAAGACCTTCGCAGAACCAATAAAAGTGTAACAATGTCTAGTACTTTTTGCTTTCTTCGTTTCTGTTTTGGTTTTTGGATTGAAGTTATGAATTTCATCTTTAAGATTGGATGGATGCTTTGGATCTGAAATTGAGAATTTTCAGAGTAATTTAAGCATGTGTTCGACTTTTCTATGATATTTTATGTTCTGTTTTGTTGCCTTGTTGATTCATTAAATGCATAGTTTTGTTTTCACCAAAACTCTAATCTGCAGGTTAGTGTTGCTATGATCTATACTAAGCTTCTTCAAGTAAGTGTAGATCTTCAGTAGTAAGGGCTATGTAATAATAGCCGAAACCGAGTGTTACATGCTTACAAGTTAAGCAGCTTCCTGTAAACTTGGGCATGTTCAAATTCAAAATTCTATAGCACTTAATGATTCATGTTTAGTGTAGACGGGTACTTTGAGCGATACAAAGTATCGATCGCAGCCTTTGCATGAAATACCCTAGGTTCTAGACTTCTCTGTGCTTAGGAGATAAATTAAGTAGAATTAAAGGAATGCATGACCGCTGCGGCTTGTGTTTTGAGTTTGTTTTTGTCATCACTTGGCGATGAATTTGATTATATGGTTGAGACATGTTGATACTTGCTTGACTGATTCTGAAATTGCTGGTTGATGTGTGTGGAAGATGATCACTTGTATATATTTTACTTTACTTTCTGTTTTCGTAGGAATGTTAGAACCAGATCTCTAAAATCCCCCCCCCTGAAATCCTGTAAATGTAATTGCTGTTTATATTCTGTGATTAACTTTTCTAGTGTGTAAACGCAAGAGCACCTTAAAGTCCCCGGATTAATCGAACCTTATTTACCAATACTACAATTGTCAAAACAGGGTTCGTAATTGTTGCACGCCCGAAAACGAGCTCGTCAATTTTGACGCCGTTGCCGGGGACTTTAAAGTCTCCTACGGTTTTCTTTTAGTTTAAATACTTAGTTTACTCAATTAATTGTAGTACTGATTGTTTGTTTTATTTTCTTTTCAGGTTTATCTCTCATTTGGTAAACTGTTCAGTTAAAGAGGCCGCAAAGCAGAGTTGGGCCTTAACCCTTCATGAGTTCCTTTTCAAGGTGTCTCGAGGTTGAGGGCGGCCCGTATTGTGCTCTTGTTGGATCATCAAAAATATAAGTTGTTCCTAGCTGAGTAAGGGGCATTTTGAGTGGTGCCTAGGCCCGAGTAAGCGACTGGGACCAAAATTGGGTTTCAAAGAGCTATAGACTGTGTGTAAGCACGATAGGGGTTTCAACCTCCGTAGCCCACTGAAAACGAAACCCTCCCAGCCCGTTTCACTTTGGCCTTGCCATTCAAGCCTTCTGAAACCACGGAATTGCTTATGTTTAGATGGCAACAGCTATGTTGCCACCAATACAGTTTACAACTTGAGATATAAATTTGAAGGGTGAATAAAATTTAGAATCAGTAGTGTTGTATTATTGTTGTTTAAACTGTGTTGTAAGTCGCACTACGGTATATTGGATCAAACATGACTATGGATTGGGTAGCTGTTTCAGTCCCATTGCGCACCATTGTCCTCTGTTCCCGTACCTAAGTGTAGAGTTGAAATAAACTTAAGCATAGGATAATGCAGACGTGTAGAGTCTTATGTGTTTATGGAAACTCAATGTTGTTTAACTTGTCTGACTATACTTTTAACTTCTGTAAATTTGTATGTCTTTTCACTAACAATTACTTTGAATGTACAGATGACTTTCCCCAATAAGCCTTCAATCCTGGACACAATCTTTTACTTCAAGAAGGGTGCCACATTTGACAACATGCTTAAGGTGGTACCAAAGTTTGACGGCATTGGAAGTTGGGATGCAGCATCTCACGTTGCACATGTAGAGAACGTGTGTACACTCATGGTTCCAATGGAGCTCAATGCAGAAGCTGTGGCTGTGAACATCTTTCAGCGAAGCTTGAGAAGGGAGGCCACAAAATGGTTTCTTGATGAGCTTGATCACAATGTCACTTGGGACACATGCAAGGAGTTATTCCTGAAGAGGTTCACAAGAGGAGGAGCTGAAAAAGAGCAAGTGCAACCAGCACGTAGGGAAGAGTGGCCACGCCATGTCTATGAAGAAAGGATTGCACAAGCTCAGCCTAGAAAGATCCCAGATCTGGCAAGCTTTCCTTAGCCATCTCTGCTGCCCAAGATGGAGGCCATTTCACCAAAATCACCCCACCTGATCCCTCCCCACAAGATGATTACCAAGAGGAAGAAGGAGGAGCGCATGCAGAAGTTAATTCCCATCATTGAAGAGCTGCAGAAGGAGCAAGTCGTCCTTTTTGAGTCCATCAGCAAGATCAACAAAAGAATGGATGATATGCACTCCAAAGTGCTTGCACTCTTTGAGGAGATATTTGGTGGCTTCTCTCTCCCAGATTCTCCCTCTGCTGCCAAAGGTTGGATGAACAATGTTGATGAAGAAACCCTGTTTGCAAATGAGGATTGAAGATGAAAGTCATCCGTCTTGCTCAAGGACGTTAAACGAGGTGCTCTAGGGAGGCAGCCGTACAAGAAGTCGCACACTTGTGCAATTTTGAGTCTTTCTGTTTTTGTTTCAAATTCAAGTTTTTGGATATTGTAATAGACTTATTAGTGGTTTGTTACATCTTTTTGCAACTATTTTTGGACATCTTTTTCTTTATTTTTACTTTGTTATTTTTATTTTTATTTTTATGAGTTTCATTTTGTGAAAGTTGGATTAATATCTTGTTTTTGAAATGCAGTTCTACTGACTATGAGTCAATTTGCACGAAAATCACAAGTGTTTCTCCATTCTCTGGACACCCTACATCTACTTTGAAGTATCGATTGCAAGGAGCTTTCATTTGAAGGTCAAGGTCGCCTACCTTGAGGCAAGTGCCTAAATTTCAATCCTACCCGAAAGCTGTGAGTATGGGATGCCTACAAGGGGGAGCTTTCTCAACTTTAAACTCTTACTTTTTGTTCATTAGTTTTTATTTAGTGGTTTTGTTGTGAATCCCTGTTTCCATGCTTTATTTTATGTTGCATGCTATATCTTGTTCTACATTGAGGGCAATGTAGAGTTTAAGTGTGGGGGAAGGATTTACATTTTCATTGAGTCTTATTTTGAAAAATATAAAAATAAAAAAAATGTCAAAATTTAAAAATTTTCGCTTGCTTTTTTTTAGTCTTTTGTTTGTTTTTGAGTCATAGGAGCCCTTAACTGTAACGCCCCGATTTGCACCTCATCAAATCGAGCACATTACAGTGCCGCGTTCTCTTAGAACCTAAGCTAGGACCCATCACTCAAGCCCTAAGAACCCGCAAGGCATTTTAATTAAACTAACTAAAGCTTTTATAAATTGAAAATCAAAGTTGAAGTCGGAAGCGTTACATAAATGAGGTGTAAAACATTATAATAAAACAGATTTACTTCCTTTGAATCAAGCTATAAAGCATAAAGCAAAACTAATGCGAAATAACTACTCTAGTAAAACATAGCCAAGATCAACTAAAACATATCTCCTTGATAGTACGGGTAACACTGACAAGAAAATAAAATAAAGTGGCTGACAAAACAAACAACATCGACAAGGTTTCCAAATAAAACACAAGGGAATGTATCGAATAATCAGGATACAAAATGGAAACCTTACGTACGATAACAAATTCAAACAAACATTTAACTTTAACCAAATATGCACACCCAGCTCAACCCAGCTCAATCCCGTTCTTGTGCACAGAACCTGCATCCAAAACTGTTGTAGGGGTGAGCTTTCGTCCTCGCTGCTCAATAAGACTCAACCAACTAGGTTTAGAAACTATTTAATTTATTGGCCAGTATGTGAAAACAAATATAAATATAAATCATGATCAAAGTATAAGTTTCATTTAGAAAAATATCTACGCGCCCAGAATACACAAACTTGATGACCGGTCCTCTTATGCCAACTACAACCTTCCCACAATTAATATCATCCATACTGGCAAGGTGCAGCGAGAGTGTCTATTTACGCCATACCGCCTAGGAGCGACGCCATACCTCAAAAGATGTCAAACGTCCTCCAATCCGTACAGCCCCTCCGGAGGTTTAGGGGATCGAAACCCAAGGAAGTCACTATGCCCCGCTCACTCTCAAGTCATCACACAATATCGAAAATATTGAAAACAAGCATGGCAATAGAAATATTAAATTTTCATAATAAACCAATCACAGCCATGCGATTATTTTTCATATATAATATACGAAAAACCACTAGCCAAGAAGAGTCTAGAATCCCTTACCTGGTATTCCTGGAGTTCGAATCTTTACTCCACAATGCTAGGCAAACACCACGACACTCGAAAACTCGAAAACCAGAGCTCTGTCCGACAAATTCAAATATTAGCTTCTTAGTCCTCAATTAAGTAACTCTTTAAGAACATATAAACATCGCTTGTAATTTTGACAAATAGCCCTTCATTTTCAATATATTCATATATACCAGGTGATCAAATCTTTATTTCTAGCTCAGTTGAGCTTCAGACCCCAAATTGGTATCATATGCAATTGTTAATATTTAATTCGGTTCATGCTGGAAGTATATAAACTGATTCCAATAAAATCACTCATACATGTGCAGTAACTTTCGTTTCCATACTTTTCATCTATATCATGATTTGAACCAAACCAAACACACCTAACAAATATTACCAAGTTCATTCTAATTGCTCATGTGATCACTTTATCAAGCATGTACTCACGGTGGATGATGATTATTCCTATTTACTTTATGTTAAGATATATATAACCCTTAATCAACAAGCTCACATTTAAATTGATAACCAAGGTTCCCTTTAATTAAATTTCAATTCCCAAAATACCATTCAATGACATATCCATCCAAAATATTCACGGTCATGCAATTCAAAGGATTGAATATCAACCACAATCTTGAAAGAAACTCCTCAAAGCTTCCATACACAAATCCTTGTCTTACCTTAATAAAAACATATGAGAGTGGCTCCTCTTTGGTAGACAAAGTAGCTCCTCTAATAGAAGATACGGTGAACTCGCCCACCTCCACTTCTTAATGATAGAACTTAATTCAACTGAAAGTTCTCAGTCAACTCCTTTTCTTCTATTGCGATATTAGAACACAAACATCAATACTCCCTCTTTTCTATTTTTATCAAATAAAAACACCAATCATCACTGCCCCAAGTTCAAAGTACAGAACCGAACTCTTAGAGAAAGACTCTTACCCATGTTTGGTTCCTTGTCTGTTGATTCACTCAGTCCAACTCTCTGCAGCCTTCCCACATCTGACTTCTTAGAGAATCATCATCTTCCTTCTCTACCCAATTAGCTCATCTCCTAGTTTGGATTCGGTTTTCCGTTACCAAATTGTCAACAAACAATCAGAAGTTCAGAAAGCAATCTCTCCCAAAATCAAATTCCGAAATAGATGGGTTCTCGGGTTTTACCTTACAACGACAAGAGAAAGATGATAAAGAGCTTGCTTATCGATTTCCACAACTCAGACTCAACGTCGATGGTACATAGCCGAACAACCCAAACTCCATCCCAAACTCCTTCTCTGTTGTATCCTTGAACTGAAGATTAACATCCCACCATGAATATTGAGCAGCTTTGTCTTCTTGAACATGATTAGAGAGACAAAGAGAGAAAGAAAGAGAGTGTTCGTGAGAGAGGGAGAGAATACGGGAGAAGGTTCCGGTTCTTCTTATCAATTTCTTCATTTTATTTGCCTTATGTGTGAAATCACATTGTTGCCCTCAACTTGACTCTTAGCACATTTTGTGACCCAAAGTGGATTGAGCTGTTCAAGCTCACTTCGAAAATAAAAACTTTCGAGCCCAAACAGAATCAAGTGTTTTATGTCCACAACAGAAATTGTTTACTAAAAGTTATCGGAACTTTATTTTCATATAGCCATAACTTTACGGGGTCTCACATTAACTGTCTATGATGATTAAAATCTTTGAAATTATGGTTAAGATCGCAAGATGATTTCCAACTGATATTCTGAAGTTAATTGAAATGAATGGAAATCATGTGAAACGTAGTGGATATGATTTGAATCTCTGGTACAGAAATGAGCATGCTAAGACAAGTTTTGATTCATATGAACCTTAAATGTGAGCTTTTGAGCCTATATATATGTGCTATTCTTTCTGAGTGATAATTGAAAATATTCTAATTCTTTTTCTTGGCTATAACAGTTGAAAACCTCATTGTTCTTTCAATTCGATTGATTGCCCACCATAGCTTTTAATGAACTAGAGATGACTAGAACTCACTCTTGTGAACTTTCGAAACTTTTAATCATAAAACACTCTGATTTTAGAAAGGATAAATGGAACTTTTTAGGATGATCACCATTGCCAAATAAACTTGTGTCCCTATTTGTGTGCGCTGCACACCCCTTAGTTTGAGCCTCTTTGAGCCTACATTAAGCCTTTTCTTTCATCACCTATGTAATTTTTACCTGAGCTTAGTACAACATATCTCTACCCTTGTCCTTTGGGCCTAGTAGAGCATTTTCTGTGAAGACTGCATGAGGTGACGATGAAGAGCAAGTGTGGGGGAAGGAGTTTCTGTAATGTCCATGTTAATTGAAAAGAAAAGAAAATGCCGTGATAAAAAAAAAGGAAAAAAGAAATTAAAGAATAAAATTTCGGCAGAAAAAGAAAAGAAATACTAGACATTGTTGTTGTTTGTGGATCAGGAGTTTTGATGTAAATGGAAGGCCTAAAATCGAAATATTTGGCATTTGTTATGTTTCATGTTGTGTAAGGAGGTGCAGTGACGTTTTGGAGGACCAAAAGATGTCTTGGTCCTTGTTTTGGCGACATATGGCGTTGGTTAATGCTCTGTTAGGTCCTAAGGAATTTTTGCAATTCTTTGCCCTTAAATTCATACCCCTAGCCTAGCCAAATTTATACCTTGTGAAGTTCCTTTTGATCTAAAAGATGAGTAAAACTTGATCTGTGGAGTTTGTTCCAAGAGTTGAGCCTATGGTATGGTTCATTTGTGTGAATAATCATATTCTTTCATGAGGTTTATATCTGATCTATTGTGCTTTTGTTCATATAAATGCAAGCTTTCTGATTCTATATTGCATACTTGTTGAGTAAATTAGCCAGAAAATCTGAGTGAAGATTGAGTGCACACCTTGTGAGAATGAATCATATTTGTTTGAAACATGCTGAGCTTAAATATCACCATTGTTCTATCAAGTCCTACGTGTAAATATGTGATCTATGTATGGCAGTTAGCTTCTGAAACTTCATGGAATGATTCTTGGTTGAATGCTAATATTGATGCCATGAGAGTAGAGATTCTAAAACAATAGTTATGGGCATTAGAGTTTGAGTGTCTGTTTATGATTTATTTATTTATTTATTTTTTCAAGTCTGTTTGTTTATTTTTGTTTAGAGTCTGTTTGCTAGTTTGGGTTTGCTAAGGCACTAGTAAAAGCTAAGTGTGGGGGAATTTGATACACGCATTTTATGCAATATTCTTAATGTATTTCCTACCCTATTTAGCTTCGTTAATTCCTTAATAATGCCATTTCTAGCTTGTTTCTGTGTTGTAGGTCAAAAAAGGCAGTTTACACAAAAGAAGACTAAAACGCAAGAATTGAGCGAAATCCTAATCAAAGGAGGATTCCTGGTGCAGCAAGGAGTCTCATTAAGTCGCAAAATCAAAGGATAAGTCATTTAGGAAACTTTCCTGTTTTGAAAAAGGAAACTTTCCTATTTCATTTTGGAAGGGGGAAGACGAATTCTGCAGCAATCAAGGATTTTATATGTGCTGATCAAAGAATTAAGGGAGATTTTTTCCTTTAAATTCGTCATTTGAATTCTATTATTCCCTACCATATCTATCTGATTTTATTTCCCTTGCAGGAACCCTAATTATGCACCAGGAAAGGAAGGAAAATCATGGAAATTCGTCAAAGGTCTAATTGAGGGCAGAAGAGGGAAAGTTCTTAATCACAGGGATTTCCTTTGGAGAACAAGGAGTGTACCTGGTCTATATTCAAGCCTTATGCAATGGATTACTGCACAAGACATTCCAGAGAATTATGGGAAGGTATAAATCAGGATTTAAAGCAATAATTCTGCACCGTTGGATCACAAATCAATCAAGGGCTAGGAAGATAGCTAGGGTTCGGCCAAGACAGTATATAAAGCTGCAGAGAACAACGTTTTCATCATCTCTTCTTCGCACAGAAAATCAGTAAACAACGTTCTCTTTCTCTCTTCCTTTGCCGAACATCTCCAAGCCAAGAAGCAAGAAGCCGGTGCTCATTAGGACGTTCCAAGAAGCTCTGAAGTCCTCTAGGTGTCTACTTACACTCTACCGTCTTGAAAGACCTTCGCAGAACCAATAAAAGTGTAAGAATGTCTAGTACTTTCTGCTTTCTTCGTTTCTGTTTTGGTTTTTGGATTGAAGTTATGAATTTCATCTTTAAGATTGGATGGATGCTTTGGATCCGAAATTGTGAATTTTCAGAGTAATTTAAGCATGTGTTCGACTTGTCTATGATATTTTATGTTCTGTTTTCTTGCCTTGTTGATTCATTAAATGCATAGTTTTGTTTTCACCAAAACTCTAATCTGCAGGTTAGTTTTGTTTTCACCAAAACTCTAATTGCTTAGTGTGATAAAGGCATGGAAATTGTTTGTGACTTTGATTACCGGCTAAGGTTTGGTTTGGGACCGAAGGAGTTATAGTTGTGAAGTTAATCGAAATGATTATTAATTTCTGTTGGTCAAACGTGGGTCAAGCCTGGTCAATTTCTGGTCAACCTAAGAGATTCTAATCGAATTAGGAAGAAGTTGAATAGTTAATTTTTATGGGGTCGGGTCTGACCGATTTGTTCATCTGTTTATTATCAGACGTGGGTTTTGGCTATAGAGTGTGAATATTTGGAGGCAGCGCTCGAGAAGTATTCCGAGCATTGGAAGGCTTAGGCCTCATACGGTGAGTGGACCTTTGTTTTAAATAAAATGCATGCTATAGTTCATAGATGAACAATTATTGTTGCGGAGCATTTTGACGTCATTTTATTTTGATGATTTTATTTCTCTTGGAGAGTTACCGAAAATGGGATTTTTGGTGAATATAAATATGTATTTATGAGGAGAGTATGTATAAAAATGCTAGCTAGGCCTATCTGTCTGTCCACCTTAATGGCGTAGCATATAGCCGCATTATGGTGTGACGTGAGCGTTGGACGCGAGCGTAGTAGCCCTATATGAGTATTTAATTCATATAGGGGGTATGGGCACATATTTATACACCCGTCTGTCCACCTTAATGGCGTAGTGTAGCACCGCATTAAGGCGTGACGTGAGCGTTGGACGCGAGCGTAGTAGCCCTATATAGACCCATGAATTTATATAGGGAGTATGGACGTGTGTAAATACATACATATATTATAGAGCCTGAGAGGCTCGACATTTATGAGATAAAAGTTTTATCGCTTGCAGCATGCATTCGATTTTCCTTGGAAATTGTTTTGGGGAAACAAATATTTTATTTGTAAATTTATTTTTGTCCACTCACTCTAACGTTTATTTGTAAATTTATTTTTGTAAATTTGTAAATTTATTTTTGTCCACTCACTCTAACGTTTATTTGTAAATTTATTTTTGTAAATTTATTTGTAAATTTATTTTTGTTTAAGTTGGTAATTAAATTGGGAGATGTTGTGATTTGGGGAGCACGAAGGCTCCAGGAGTTTAAGGTTGGATTTGGATTTTTCAGAAGTGTTTGCATGTATTTATTAGGAAGGGTTGTCCATTTTCAAGGGAGGTTATGCCGATTTTTCAGTAAACTTTCCTTGGAGGTGGTCCCCGCAAGACTTACTTCGGGTTTCAAGGTGAAATTCGGGGTGGGTCTTGACAGATTTCCTGGTTTATTCATATGAGAGTTGTAGATTGTTAGAGATAGAAGTCTATATATTGGTATTGTTTGTGTTTTGGATGGAAGTTGCTTCTAGTATTATAGAGATTGAAGTACTATTGGGTGGGCTTGGAGCCGCGTCTGAGATTAGTAATCTTAATAGGAGTGATTATTTAAGGGGAATCTCCTGGACCTCTGTTTGCGTTGTTGACTACTATCTCTATGTGCAACAAACCAAGTAGCCAACAACCCATGTGCTCTCAATAAACATATATGACAGCCACATTGTGGTTGTTTACATCATGCCCTTAATTTCCTGTGAACTGCCCTTTGTCTAAGTGAGGTCACGATTATTTGACTGTAGACATCTTTCAAAATGCATCACATAACAAAATTTCTATGCCACTTTTCCTATTGCATATTTCCTATAATGTCCATTTGGTAAAGCTGATTAGTGCTTCAGTTATCATGTTTTGATGATGTTATAATAGTTGCATGACTTGTACATATTATTTTATAATTGTAGGAAAAGTTGAAGGAATAGGCTACTATTGCCAAGACTTTGAAGAGCACTCAACACTCAGACATCCCACCAGATCAACTACCTTCTTTGGACTGGCCAACTCAACTAAGTGTTGTCAAAAACGCTATGGGAGAAACAAAAGGGTCTTACCTTCGTGGTATTAGACGAGCAGGCGTCCTAGAGAAGATCCCTATGTCAAAATCTTACCCTTCACGCTCTCGACCGAATAATGAGGCGATATCAGCGATAGAGGCTGCTCGAAAGGAGGCGGCTGAGGCACAAGAGAGGGTCCAAAATGCCGAAAAGATCGTTGAGCAGTCTGCTGCAGATTATCAAGTTTTGAAGTTGCAAATGGATCAAATCATGGCTCGAATAGGGCTACAGCTTATGTGTTCACCCTCAGTCCCAAGCCAACAACCTTGAGACGACGATCATGATAAGGGCCTTAACACTTCTCCGATTAGTTTAGAAAATCAGTAAATTTTTCTAGTTTAAATAATTGTACAAACAATACTACCTAGTATTTCTTTTGGTCGGTACGATAACTTTATTATTATTAGTAATATAAATATTTCGGTTAATTTATTTTGGTTTTACAGTAATTAATTATTTACTTACAGTAATATATTTTTGAGTTATTATATCTCTTAATAATAAAAATAATATTTTTTTTTTCAAAAAAACTAAAACCTAAGCGACGAAAATTTTGTCTCTTAAGATGCTTATTTTTGTTGCTTAAGGGTAAAAATTATATGCCAAAAGTTGACAAGCCAAAAAAGTGTTCTGTCGCACAAGGCTATATCGACAGAAACTTTCGTCGCATAAAATCTAGCGACGAAAACAAGCTCGTCGCTTAACAGTAAAACGATAGGAGAACATACGTCGCTGAACAACTTAAGCGACTAACAATTTTTGTCGCTTAAGTTAATTATTCGTCGCATTAAATCTAGCGACAAAAACAGGCTTGTCGCTAAACTAAAAAGTTTTGTCGCTTAACAGACTTCCAGACTTCCACAAATAATTTATGACTTTATGGATCGTCGCTTAAGCGAACTCCGGCTCACTTGAGATCACCACTGGATTTATCATTGATCCTTGTCTTGTCTACGACACAACAATCAAATTATCATTTACCTCGAAAACTCGACAAACTAACCAAAATTCCTAACCTTCAAATTATAGTGTCTGCACTTCACGGTTTCAATACCAGAGGAAATTACCCAAAATGGCAGCATGAACAATTTATATATCACAAGACACGTCACCACAAAACTCCGATCCGATTTAACGAATTAGAAATGACACGACCCACCCCGAATTTCACCCTGAAACCCGGAGTAAGTCGTGCGGGGACCACCTCCAAGGAAAATTTACTGAAAAGATTAAGAAAATCTCCCTTGCAGATGGACAACCCTAACTCGAAAATTCCAAGTTACTCTCTTAATTCAACACGTCCAAACATCACATAATTATCCTCCAGAAATTCTACACATAATATACAATAATCCCAAAGTATTCAGAGCTACTAAACACAAGCGGAAGCAAGAAAACACGAGTAGGTTAAACATGTAACCTACTGATGAAAACTGGCGGAAATGCGGGTGACTATGCCTCGTCTCCTACTAGATCCAACCCGAACTCTGCAGACTGGGCAATTTAAAACGAAAGGCCCAGGGGAAAACATTTAACAACGTTAGAGTAAGTGGACAAAAATTAAAATAATAAATAAAATATTTATGTTTCCCCAAATTAATTTCTAAGGAAAAATTGAATGGATGCCGCAAGCGATAAAACTTTTATCCCATACATGCCGCAACGGCGGCCGGAGGCCAATTCCGGCGACCTCCAAAACCTATGAAATTTTGACAGAATAATCCTCTCATCA
The DNA here is from genome assembly GCF_000184155.1 of Fragaria vesca subsp. vesca. Lineage (NCBI taxonomy): Eukaryota > Viridiplantae > Streptophyta > Magnoliopsida > Rosales > Rosaceae > Fragaria > Fragaria vesca. The sequence goes on from NC_020494.1 coordinate 1,481,618, forward strand.
AGCTCTACAACTTTCATAACTAGTACAAACACCAATTCCAAGCCTAACTAGGGCAATCGACTAAAAACATCAAAAACGCCATAAAACTTCCACCTCAAATTTCTCCTTACCTAGCTCAAGAGGGAGTGAGTCCTTTTAGGGCAAGGCTGCTGGGTTGGAGGGCTACAAAACCATACCAAGCTTGCCTGGATTGGTGGCCGGAAGAGGGAGTTCCGGCGACGTGAACCCTAACACAGTCGGACCTCTCGGGCTCGATATCACCCTCACGGCGGCGCTAGGGAAGCTGTCATCGGTCCAAGAAGGTTGCTGGGTTGAAGACCGATCGATTTGGACCGGTACGGCGGTCTGGGGTGGCCGGACGGCGGCGGTCTGGCGGTCGGAAAACCGGACAGCGGGAGGGGCTCGGGAGAGAGAGAACCG
>NC_020494.1:1482057-1485161 GCF_000184155.1 Fragaria vesca subsp. vesca
CTCTTAATTCAACACGTCCAAACATCACATAATTATCCTCCAGAAATTCTACACATAATATACAATAATCCCAAAGTATTCAGAGCTACTAAACACAAGCGGAAGCAAGAAAACACGAGTAGGTTAAACATGTAACCTACTGATGAAAACTGGCGGAAATGCGGGTGACTATGCCTCGTCTCCTACTAGATCCAACCCGAACTCTGCAGACTGGGCAATTTAAAACGAAAGGCCCAGGGGAAAACATTTAACAACGTTAGAGTGAGTGGACAAAAATTAAAATAATAAATAAAATATTTATGTTTCCCCAAATTAATTTCTAAGGAAAAATCGAATGCATGCCGCAAGCGATAAAACTTTTATCCCATAAAATATCGAACCTCTCAGACTCTATAATATATGTATGTATTTACACTCGTCCATACTCCCTATATAAAATTCATGGGTCTATATAGGGCTACTACGCTTGCGTCCAATGCTCACGTCACGTCTTAATGCGGTACTACACTACGCCATCAAGGTGGACAGACGGGTGTATAAATATGTGTCCATAGCCCATATATGAATTAAACACTCAAATAGGGCTACTACGCTTACGCCCAACGCTCACGTCACACCATAATGCGGCTATATGCTACGGCATTAAGGTGGACAGACACATATGGCTAGCTAGCATTTATATACATACTCTCTCATAAATATATATTTATATCCACCGAAAATCCTATTTTCGGTAACTCTCCAAGAGAAATAAAATCGTCAAAATAAAATGACGTCAAAATGCTCCACAACATTAATTGTTCATCTATGAACTATAGCATGCATTTTATTTAAAACAAAAGTCCACTCACAAATTTGGCCTAAGCCTGATGTCGATCTGGGGCCTCGTCTGCTCGAGCCTCCTCACGTCCTGTTCCAAATATAATATTAATTTCCCAACCAAAAATCCAGAACGTACTCAAAAATAGGCAAAATAATTATAAGCCGTAACCACGCTCATTCTCGCCTAACTTCGATATTCTTAAATCGGAACGATCCGAACTTAAATATCATACTCAACAGTCGTAAATACAACCTCTCCAAAATACGACTTAAATCCTACGGCCGGATTCTACATTAATTAACCGCCAAAAATACCAAACTTCGGAAATTCACAAACCTATCCAAATCTCATCCAAAAATTCCATAAATCACATCAATATACTCCTCTTAATATTCCACACTTAAAACCCTAAAAATCTCCTAACCGGCGGCGGCGCCGCCGGAAGGCTCCGCCGGCAGCGGCGGCCGGTGGCCAATTCCGGCGACCTCCAAAACCTATGAAATTTTGACAGAATAATCCTCTCATCAAGCTCTACAACTTTCATAACTAGGACAAACACCAATTCCAAGCCTAACTAGGGAAATCGACTAAAAACATCAAAAACGCCATAAAACTTCCACCTCAAATTTCTCCTTACCTAGCTCAAGAGGGAGTGAGTCCTTTTAGGGCAAGACTGTTGGGTTGGAGGGCTACAAAACCATACCAAGCTTACCTGGATTGGTGGCCGGAGGAGGGAGTTCCGGCGACGTAAACCCTAACACAGTCGGACCTCTCGGGCCCGATATCACCCTCACGGCGGCGCTAGGGAAGCTGTCATCGGTCCAAGAAGGTTGCTGGGTTGAAGACCGATCGATTGGGACCGGTGCGGCGGTCTGGGGTGGCCGGACGGCGGCGGTCTGGCGGTCGGAAAACCGGACAGCGGGAGGGGCTCGGGAGAGAGAGAACCGGGAGGAGAAAAGAGAGGAAAAAGAGAAAAGAAAAGATGGGCCTCTACACCCGGTCCAACAACCTTATATACCAAAACCCACTCTAAAATTTACACCCCAAAATAATACCCTAATAAAAATTACCTTTTACTAGCTAAAATTTACCATTTTTACCGTCGACATAATTTCCTCCCACGAATAATCCTCCGCACAATAATCATCCCCGAAACCCCTCTAGGGACCAATTAAACTATTAACTCAATGATCAAGACGGTAAAATTCTTATTATAATCACGCTAGTAAATAAGGTAAAAATATAAGGGTCGGGATGTGACAATTCTCTCCTCCTTATAAAAATTTCGTCCTCGAAATTAACATACCTGTCATCCGAAGAGTTAGGGATACTGCTGCATCATTTGCTCCTCTGATTCCCAAGTAGCTTCTTCTACTTGATGACTCATCCAAAGTACCTTGACAAGCAGGATTGTCTTGTTCCTAAGCACTTGCTCCTTTCGGTCGAGAATCTGAACCGGTTCCTCTTCATAGGTCAAATCTCTCGTCAAACTGATCGGCTGCTCTTGCAGCACATGAGAAGGATCGGCAATATACTTGCGAAGCATGGATACATGAAACACATTATGTATCCTAGCTAACTCTGGAGGCAAGGCTAATCGACAAGCAAGTGAGCCAACTCGCTCTATTATCTCATAAGGGCCAATATACCTCGGGCTAAGCTTCCCACGCTTCCCGAAGCGCACAACCCCTTTCCAAGGAGATAATTTCAGGAACACCCAATCCCCCACTTGAAATTCAAGATCTCTCCTACGGACATCCGCATAACTCTTCTGCCTACTGATGATACCCCGATCTCAAATCAATCTTGGAGAAAACAGAGGCACCCCTCAACTGATCAAATAAATCATCGATCCGAGGCAACGGATATTTATTCTTCACTGTGACCTGATTCAACTTCCTATAATCAATGCATAGTCTCATGGTGCCATCTTTCTTCTTAACAAACAACACTGGAGCACCCCATGGAGACATGCTAGGCCGAATAAAACCCTTATCTACCAATTCCTGCAATTGAATCTTCAACTCTTTCAATTCCGCTGGAGCCATTCTGTAAGGCGCCTGAGAGATAGGCATAGTTCCAGGAAGTAATTCTATAGAGAAGTCTATCTCCCTTTCAGGAGGCAAACCAGGCAACTCCTCAGGAAAAACATCCGGAAACTCTCTTACTACAGGAATATCTTCTAATCCCACAACTCCCATACTTGTATCCACCACATGAGCTAAAAATGCTTGACAGCCTTTACTCAACAATTTCCTTGCAGCAACAGCGGAAATTATGC
>NC_020494.1:1485181-1487014 GCF_000184155.1 Fragaria vesca subsp. vesca
TAGAGACACATGCCACTCGCCTGGAAGAGACGATGATGGCACATTTGCATGGAGGGCGAATCGACTAGACATGAATGAATGCGTGGCTCCGGGATCAATTAAAGTAAAAGCAGGCTGACCAAAAATTAATAACGTACCAATGATGACATCTGGAGAAGTACGACCCTCCTGCTGGGTCATAGCATGCAGTCTAGTGCGAGTCATGGGACGTCCACGCTGACCACTTCCCCGCTGAGAGCCACCTCTGACCGAAGCACTGCCCTGGGCACCACTACTAGAGCCTCCAGCTGAGGACTGACCAACAGGCTAAGTAGGGGTGGGAGTGGTCCTCTGAGCCAACAATGGGCAATCTCTCCTGAAGTGGTCCTGACCACCACACTCAAAGCACCCAGAAAACTGCTACTGCTGCCCATATGAAAAAGTCTGGCTACCGGATGACCCACCATGGAAACTGCCACCCGAACCATACTGCCCAGACTGCTGCCTACCCAACTGGCTCCTAGCAGGTCTCCTGTGACGTCCTCTAACCCTGAACCGAGAATTAGAACCTGATCCCCCACTACTGCCACTACCAGCTGATGAACCTGAAGCGGATGATGAAGCAGCTTTCTTGGATGGACCCTGACTGGGACCACCGAAATCTCGTGGCCGAGCACTATAAATCCCCATAGACTCAATGACCATGGCTGCATGAACAGCGTCAGAGAAAGTCGGGTAGTAAACACCCGTTATCTTATCTGCAAACACTCCACCAAGTGCCCCAATGAACATCTCCATCCTGATCCTCTCATCAGGAACCAAATATGACACATGATAGCACAGGGAAGTGAATCTCTCCTCGAACTCTATAACACCCTCATCATCCCTCTTCTTCATATTCAGGAAATCCGACTGAATTCTGCTGCGGTGGGCAGGACTGAAATATTGCCCCAAGAAAAGCGTCTTAAACTGCTCCCACGACATATTCAGCGCATCCTCAACATTCCTGCTAGCGAGCGACCACTAGTGATGTGCTGAATCATCTAGGAAAGTTACTGCCATCTTCACCTTCCTTTCTTCTGGCAAATCTGTGCTCGCAAAAGCCTTTTCCATTTTGTCCACCCAAGTATAAGCATCAAGGGGTCCCTTGGCACCCTTGAACTCTCTTGCTCCAGCCCCATAAACTTCTCTCCTCTTCACTGTATGAGGTTGTGGAGCTCGATCCATGACATCCCTTAGCATATTCCCAATATCATCAACCAGTCCCCTGACCTCATTGCCCTCATCGGCATTGGTCGAAGTAGCCACACGGGTACCTGAGGAAGAAGAAATTTAGTAGTCCATAAACAAGACTAACACAACAATCACATATACCCAATAACACATAGCATCAAAAGCATAAAATGCCAATGAATCCGCCGCGGTCGGATCATCACTCTATAGACACTACGTGCTACTTAGGCAAATATGATAGTGACAGAGAAGCAGGAAAAAGAAACCTATAGCTCTGATACCAACTGACACGACCCACCCCGAATTTCACCCTGAAACCCGGAGTAAGTCGTGCGGGGACCACCTCCAAGGAAAATTTACTGAAAAGATTAAGAAAATCTCCCTTGCAGATGGACAACCCTAACTCGAAAATTCCAAGTTACTCTCTTAATTCAACACGTCCAAACATCACATAATTATCCTCCAGAAATTTTACACATAATATACAATAATCCCAAAGTATTCAGAGCTACTAAACACAAGCGGAAGCAAGAAAACACGAGTAGGTTAAACATGTAACCTACTGATGAAAACTGGCGGAAATGCGGGTGACTATGCCTCGTCTCCTACTAGATCCAACCC
>NC_020494.1:1488030-1494707 GCF_000184155.1 Fragaria vesca subsp. vesca
GCTCGATATCACCCTCACGGCGGCGCTAGGGAAGCTGTCATCGGTCCAAGAAGGTTGCTGGGTTGAAGACCGATCGATTTTGGACCGGTACGGCGGTCTGGGGTGGCCGGACGGCGGCGGTCTGGCGGTCGGAAAACCGGACAGCGGGAGGGGCTCGGGAGAGAGAGAACCGGGAGGAGAAAAGAGAGGAAAAAGAGAAAAGAAAAGATGGGCCTCTACACCCGGTCCAACAACCTTATATACCAAAACCCACTCTAAAATTTACACCCCAAAATAATACCCTAATAAAAATTACCTTTTACTAGCTAAAATTTACCATTTTTACCGTCGACATAATTTCCTCCCACGAATAATCCTCCGCACAATAATCGTCCCCGAAACCCCTCTAGGGACCAATTAAACTATTAACTCAATGATTAGGACGGTAAAATTCTTATTATAATCACGCTAGTAAATAAGGTAAAAATATAAGGGTCGGGATGTAACAAGAAATAAGGTGGGTGAAAAGATTCTTACGTGCCACAGAGGGTGACTAATTATGAATGTAGTAATAGTAGTAAACAAACTTCGATCACAATTTAAGGCTTATATCAACCACCCGGAACGACACTGCTTGAAATTTCTATGGACACCCACGCACTCTTGCTCCATGATTCAGTGGCTTTATTTCACCGCTGCCACTTCCACCAACTCCACGCGACTATCTTAGAACACCCATGACAACACGTATTAAATTCACCATGTGTTGTCGTAAAGCCGGAGCCACCACAACCCTCTCGCTACCACTCTACTACTACGTTTAAAAGCCATTTACATTTACCGCCTTTCCAAAACACTCAACAATTCCGAAAAGATCAAACTTCAACACATAGAATTCCGGAGGAATCCATAATGGCCTCACTATTGAAATACTATAACCGACAGATGTCACTCAACGCTTCAAAGCTTGCTTGCAATTCGAAACATTTAGTAACACCATACAATTCCTTAAATTCTCTTACTGTGACACATGAATAAGTATGTCACATCACTATGCCCATCGGCTATTGTAAAACCAATAACCCAAGGAAAATAATTTTGGAGTCGTTATGCTGAACGCCTTAACCAACTTCAACCAATTCACATTATAGACGAAGGTGATCGGAAATTTTGATATTCAACGACTACTATTAACCTTCTTCCCCAACATGCTCAGATTACACTCTTTAACAAGATGATACAAGGATAAGAATTTATCCTCAATTGGAGCTGTAAGGATCAAAATATGTGCCGCCATAACGAGCCTTACCCAAGATGTTCCCAACTGATTTCTGTTGCGGACAAAGTAGTTGGTAATTTGGCCGTCAATCAAGACTTCTCTAAATTCATAGCCTTTTAACTAGCGACAAATCCTCCGTGACTAATTAGCTCAAAATTAGAGTCCTCAACAACTCGTATAGGTACCTTTTTGAATTACTATGGATACCTCACCACATCACTTCAACCAACTTTTACATCAATAGAATACAACACTACTTCGAACTTTTCTTCCAACTCTTCTCTCCTAGAAGTCATGTAACTCAATACCAAGATTTTCCATCGGACCACTACAACTTCATACCTGCCCACTATAATTAGTGAACTCCAAGGCATGAATTATACGATTTCAAACACTACAGATACGCACAAGAGGCCCAACCTAGCATCTTAATCTTAACCCAACCAATCGTTGAACAAATGGAAGGAGAGCTATCAAGCTCTTGAGTTCCCCACTCGCAACTCAACTCCAATGATTAATGATATTAAATCAGTGATCCTTGGAAAAAGGCGCACACTATACACCTTTTTATTACACAAAGTAAGATGATCACTTAAGAGGTCGACGTACAGAGGCATATATAGTCTTAAAGATGTAGACTTTTATGGCACCATACTGTCCATAAGAAGACAAGAACAACTACCTCACAAACCTAATCAACACATAGTATCTAAAGCATATAATGCTAATGGATCCCCCGCGGTCGAACCATCACTCTATAGACACTAAGTATGACTAAGTATGTGAGGTAGTAATAAAAAGAGAAAGGAATCGAATAACTTAATGCTCTAATACCAACTGTCAGGACCCACCCTAAATTTCACCCTAAAATCCAAAGTAAACCCTGCGGGGACCACTTCCAAAAGAGATTCTACCGAAAATTCGGTATCACCTCCCTTGAAAATGGACAACCCTTCCTAAAAACACCTGCAAACACTTCTAAAAATTCAAATCCAACCTTAAACTCCTCGAGCTTTCGTGCTCCCCAAATTCACAACACCTCCCAATTTAACTACTAAACTAAAAAAATAAACCCACAACTAACAATCATAGGTTCAAAGAAACTCTAATAGGGAAGAAAGAAAACAGAATATACAAATAAGCGGAAGTTATATTATGGACTATGCCTCAACTTCATATACGCCCGACCTCAACTATGCTAACCTGCAAACTGGGCATTTAAAACCTAGGGGAGAAGCATTTGAAAAACGTTAGAGTGAGTGGACAAAAATAAAGTTTAAAAGAAACGAGTCTTCATGCTTTCCCAATTTAACTTCTATAGAAAAGCTATGCTGCATGCGACAAGCTCAAAAGCTTATAACTTATAAACCGGCAAATACGTGACTAGCCTCGCTATTCTCCCATACTTTATAATAAAGAGCCTCCCAAGCTAAAATATATATATGTATGTATTTACACTCGTCATACTCCTTGTATGAATTCTTATGAAAAATATGAAAAATAGAAATTCATACAAGGCTACAACGCTTGCGTCCCACACTCACGTCACACCATGCATAATGGAATTTCAAACGCTACATCATTATGGCAGAAAATACGGGTGTATATACGTGCATATCCTCTATATGAATTACTACTTTCATATAGGGCTACGACGCTTGCGTCTCTCTCTCACGTCACACCATAATGGAATTTCAAACGCTACATCATTGATTCATTATGGCGGAAACGCACGTATGGCTAGTGTCAGAACCCACCCCGAATTTCACCTTGAATTCCGAAGTAAATCCTGCGGGGTCCACCTCTAAGGAAGATTTACCGAAAATTTGGTATAATCTACCTTGAAAATGGACAACCCTTACCTGAAAAATTTAACTTAAACACTTCTATTAAAACATCCATCCTCAACACCTGGAACCTTCCTGCTCCTCAAGTTCATCACATCTCCAATTATAAAATTTCACAACTAAAATAATCCCACAACCAACAACAGAACAATTAATAATTCACTACTGGACTTTCAGAGCCTATCTAAAGATAAACGAAAAACAATGAAATAAGAATGAGAGGATGCAGCCTCTAACTATGCCTCGACTCCATGTACGCTCGACCTCAAATAAATTAGCCTACAAACTGGGCATTTATAAATTAAAAGGCCCAGGGGAAAGTAATTTAAAAACGTTAGAGTGAGTGGACGAAAATAAATTCAATAACTTAACAATTATATAACTTATATACTTTCCCACTTTTCAACTTTTAAAACTTAACAGCATGCAAGTTGAACGTCCTTAAAACTTTAAATCCAAAATCACTTAATAATGGATAAACCAGCCCCGCTGGTTAATTAAAACAGAAATCTCATAAAAGGAGATAAACCAGCCCCGCTGGTTAATCAAATATATTACTGAGAAGAGTAAAATAAGGGGAAGAGTTATCACCATGAAAAAGGAACCTCCCAAGCTCGGGTCAGTGCCTCCCAGGCTATAATAGCGTCCCACGCTAAGCGCTCTACTCACCTATAGTGAGGACCGCTAATAATGGCTAGCTAACTGATAAATATAAATACCGATTGGTTGCCACCCAGGCTATAATAGTGTCCCACGTTATGCGCTCTACTCACATATAAAGAGGACCGCTAATAAGGCTATAATAGCGACTCACATATGATGAGAACCGCTAATAAGGTTAGCTAGCAATAATCAATATAAAAGCGACCATATATTATGGTGACTAAAATCATACAAAAATCCTTTAAATCCATGAAACTTCCCCAAGATTATACGAATGGTACGGTTCCCAACCGTACTTGAAAATCATCATAAGAAATTATAATAAACCCAATGACGTGTCTCACACGTCAAAATATTCTCAAAACCATATTATAAACAAGATTTAATTAACAAGTAAAAATCATAACTAATATCTCAATCCAAAATACTCGATCGGAACAGAGAAGAAGAACACAAACACTTCGATCGGATCAAGTGTTTACAAACCGGGGCAAATGATCAAGTTGCATAAAAGCTTAGTTAGATAATGATTGCCAGAATAATATTGAGATTTTTAATTTGATATTTTTAAACATCTAGGCTTTCTGCCCTTTGTGTATATTTCGTTCAACTAATCTAACTTGAAAGAAACTATTTGTACTCAATTCAAATCATAAAGCTGCAGCTCTAACATGGAAGATCTTCATATATAGACCAATGACTATGGAGAAATCAATTATACAATGAATTTCAAGGCATATCGTTTTATGCACACAAAAAATTCATACAGCTTTGCATCATTGTGCTCTTTTTTTTTTCCTTTCATCTGTGTTCTTCTTTGGTCTCTAGTCGATCTTCTTCTCTCTCTTTTTTTATCAATTTTTTTTTTTAATCGTACAAACTAGATTTTGGTTTCCATATTTTAATATGATTTTTCTTTCTTTTCTTTTAGTTTGATTTGTTATGAAATTGGATAAATCCATGCTTGTCACGTCAATTAGTTAATTTTTGCCATCATATTTGGATTCGATCTAGAGCGTTCATTGTTTTAAAATCAAATGGCTAAGACATAGTGTTAAAATTTATGTGAAATTTGATGTCTCTTGAACCAGACCCTTTAAGTAATTGTTTACTAGAAAATAATATATTTCTTTTTATATTTGAACTCAGAATTTGAAAATTAAAAGAAAGCTGAATTTATGAATTACAATTTTATAATGTTAACCATGGTTAGAGATGGTGAGAGAAAGGACACATGGCATTAAACTAGGTGGGTGGGCACTAGGGTGGGCAAATTAGGGTGGTCCGTAAATTTGCTTCCCATAGTGTATCTCTAATGAACACATTTAATTACTTTGATTCTTTAAAGATTAATGTGCATGTGCGCGCATGCGTCTTCATGCACTGTGCTTTGAAAATATGAGACTTTCCTGATATAATTAATTACTGCTTCTAGTTTATTGTGAACGTGACGTGAGGTAAACTCTCAAATTTTTGGAATTAGTATTTTCGATCACACTCATCAAAAATTCTTCTACGCACCACACCACTGTGTAAATTAATCGAACAACTATTATATATGTAGTATTTTCTTCAGCCATTTACATGCATGACACTGTCATACATATATGTTAGGAAAAATGTCCATTTAGTACTAATTTTCGCTCCTCATTGCCCATTTCAAATAATATATTTTTCAAGAGCCTATTTGAATATAAGGTAGCTTCTTTTATGCCCAAATGAACAAATATTTACTTAAAGTCTTAATAAACAATATTAATTTAGGACTATTTTGCCCTCACCCTTTAAAGATGCATAGAGAGAGAAAATGGAAGAGAAATAAAACTTGGCCGGAACCTCATTGGTCACCAGATTCTAGTTTTCGGTCGCCGGACTGCGGTCACCAGATTCCGGTATTCAGTTGCCAGACTCCAGTCATCGGATTCCGGTCTTCGGTCACCAGATTCTCGTCGCCAGACTTTTTTCGATCACTGGTTGCGAGAAAAATATATTAAAGCACAGAAAAACGAAGAAGATAGAAGAAGGAAATTTCCAACAAAAAAGAAACCGAAAGAAAAATTACTGACCCCCAGTAATCAACTATTGATCGCAGTACTGACCCCCAATAATATGTTAAAGCACAGAAAAATGAAGAAGATAGAAGAAGAAGGTAATTCCCAACCATAATGAAACTAAAAGAAAAATTACTGACCCCCAGTAATTAGCTATTGACCTCAATACTGACCCCCAATAACCTGTTAAAGCCAAAAAAACGAAGAAGAAGGCAATTTCCAAGCAAAATGAAACCAAAAGAAAGTTTACTGACCCTAGTAATTAGCTATTGACCTCAATACTGACCCCGAATAATCTGTTAAAGCCAGAAAAATGAAGAAGAAGGCAATCTCCAACCAAAAGAAAAATTACTGACCTCCAGTAATCAGCTATTGACCTCAATACTGGACCCCAATAATGCCACTGACACCGAACAATGCACCCTCACTCATTGGATCTACTCTTTTACCATGCACCCTCACTCATTGGATCTACTCCCTTACCATGCACCATTCCTCACTGGATCTACTCCCTTTTCAGGTACCCTCTTCCCTCACCGTATCTAGTCCCCTCTCACCGGATCCACCACACTCCCTCATCGAATCCACTTCGCCTCCCTCACCATGCACCATCCTAGAAACGCTGACGCCTTCGATTTGTCTCTCTTGGCGAGGGTGGAGGCCACACATATATGTCAAAAAAAATGATCCCTTAGTGGAAGGACCCTGTATATATATATACAGTTCTTCTCAGCTGTGGATGTCCGCATTTATTCTTACGGTGCGGATTTCCACTTTGCACTCACTTTTCGATCGAATTTGCACATCTTCACCGTCTACTATTTAGATACTAATATATAGATCATCTCTGCAAAATTT
>NC_020494.1:1494727-1520045 GCF_000184155.1 Fragaria vesca subsp. vesca
TTCAAGTTCAACATAATTATGTTCATCCATTGGTTTAATCGAGTTTGAGTGGCTTAATGATAACCAAATTGGTTGAAATTTTGCATAGATGATCTATATATTAGTATCTAAAGACTAGACGGTGGAGATGTGAAAATACGATTAAAAAGTGAGTGTAAAGTGGAAATTCGCACCGTAAGAATAAATGCGGACATCCGCACCTGAGAAAATCTGTATATAGATATATATAGTCCGGATCTAGAGAGGACCTCCGTAAACTCTTAAAGTAAGGATGTTTTTAGTTCTAGCATGTATTTTGACAATCAAAGCCACCCATTCCCTAGTTATTTACCCACATATAAATCCTACAAAAAATTAATCAAAATGAAAAACGTTTAACCCTTTGATTAGCACAATATTCATTTTAATTTTATCTAACGGCCTACAATTGTTTACATCAATTTGAATGACCAAATGATTATGTAATTAATTAGTTGAAATTTTATAGGCATGTTTCTTGCATATGTATCTAGAGGATCAACAGTTGAGATCGTTAAAAGAAGTGATCTACTATTGTAAAATAGTAGAAATCCTCAAATTCTTAAAGTAAGGAGGTCCTCTTTACATATATATATAGGGGTGTTCAGAGATGGACTTTCGCACAGCCCTTAAAGTGCGGACGTCTCTCTGTCCTCTACCGTCCGCCGCCGACGACGCTTTTTCTTCCTGTCGGAGGATAGTAGAGACATCCGAGACAGCATAACCATGAAGAAGAAGGTCAGAGAGATCAGGATTGAAGCTCTGGCCAATAACCTCACTCAAAGCTTCAAGACTGATCAACCTCACTAAGTCCACCAACAAAAGGAAGCTTAATATCAAGGTCAGCTAGCTGTCCTCCGGCAAGAAGAAAAAGCGTAGTCATCGGCGGCGGGCGATAGAGAACGGAGAGATGTCCGCACTTTAAGGGCAGTGCGGACGTCCACCTATGATCCGGCCTATATATATATATATACAGAGTCATTTAGAAGAGGACGTCCACACAGCCCTTGAAGTGCGGACGTCCCTCCCTTCTCCACCGTCTGGCCCTGATGACTGCGGTTTCTCTTGCCGGATGACAGCAGTGGCATCCCCGATAACTTTACCATGAAGATGAAGGCCATGGAGATTAGATTTGAAGGTCTGGGCAGCAACCTCCACCCAAAACTTCAGACAACAACAATTATGACAACAAACTGGTATACGGCAAGTCCACCGGCAAGAGGAAGGTCACTGTCACATCCCGACCCTTAAATTTTTACCTTATTAATTAGCTTGACTATAATAAGAATTTTACCGTCTCCGTCAATGAAGTTATAGTTTAATTGGTCCCTAGAGGGGTTTTGGGGACGATTATTTCGGAGAGTGATTCGTAGGAGAAAAATATGACGACGGTAAAAATAGTAAATTTTAGCTAGTAAAAGGTAATTTTTATTAGGGTATTTTTTTGGGGTGTAATTTTTTTTGTGGAGTTGGGTTTATTATAGGCTTGGACCAGGTGTGGAGGCCCAAAGCCTTTCTTCTTCTTTCTTTTCTCTTCCCTCTTCCCCGAGCCCTCTCCCGAGCTCTCTCTCCCCGGCGAACTTCTGGCCGTCCGCCTGCCGCCGTCCGGCCACCGTTCGCCGCCGCTCCAGTCCCAAACGATCGGCCTCCGACCCAGCTATCTCCCAAGACCGGTGACAACCGCCCTAGCTCCGCCATGAAGGAGCGCTCTCCCCCGAGAGGTCCGACTGTGTTAAGCTTCACGTCGCCGGAACTTCCTTCTCCGGCCACCAATCCGGGCAAGCCATATATGGTTTTGAAGGTCTCCAACCCAGTTGCCTTGCCCTAGAAGGACTCGGTCCAGTTTGTTTCAGGTGAGGAGAACCGGTGAGTGGAAGCTCTAGGGCTTTTTGTGTTGTTTTCGTTCGATTGACCTAGTTAGGCTTGGATTTTGGGTTTGTGGTAGTTAGGAAAGTTGTAGAGCTTGATGAAAGAAAGATGCTGTCAAAATTTCATAGGAATTGGAGGTCACCGGAATCGGCCTCCGGCCGCCGCTGCCCGCGGAGCCGCCGCTGTTTGGGAGATTTTTAGGGTTTTAAATGTGGAATATTAAGGGGAGTATATTGATGTGAGTTATGGAATTTTCGGATGAGTTTTGGATATGTTGGTGAATTTCCGAAGTTTGGTATTTTTGGCAGTTAATTAATGTAGAATCCGGTCGTAGGATTTAAGTCATTAATCTGTAGAAGGTTGAATTAAGGCTGCCGGTGTGTTCGGTGAAGTTTAAGCCATATTGAGTTTGGAATGGCAAAGTTGGGCAATGATGAGTGTGTGGGAGGCTCACGTTTAATTTTTGCCCATTGTGTTTAATTATTGGATTTTTAGTGGGAAATTAATTATATATTTGGAATAGGACGAGAGGAGGCCTGAGCAGAGGAAGCCTCGGAGCGTCATCAGGCTTAGGCCTAATTTGTGAGTGGACCTTTGTTTTAATTGGAAAAGCTTGCGATGAATTATCTTCTTGATCATTTATTTCTTTTGACGAGACTTATTGATTTCTCGATTATTTGGCAATTATTCCTCCTTTGGAGAGATCCCGAAAATGAGATTTTCGGTGGATATGTTTATGGATATTATCAGTATAGTATGTATATAAATGCTAGCTAGCCATACGTGCTTGGTCCGTCATAATGAGGAAAAATACCATTATGGCGCAACATGAGCGTTAGACGCCAACGTTGTAGCCTTGTATGAATTTCTATTTTTCTAAATTGTTTCTAAGATTCATACAAGGAGTCTGACGGGTGTAAATACATACAAATATATGATTATATATAATTTAGCCTGAGAGGCTCCATTATATTTGAGTTGGTGACTAGCCGGAGCTAGTCGTGAAATTGCCAGTTTATGAGTTGAGTGTTTTTGAGCTGCCGCATGCAGTATATTTTCTTTGGAAATTAAAATGGGAAAGCATAAATATTTTTTATTAATTTATTTTTGTCCACTCACTCTAACGTTAATAAATGTTTTCCCCTGGCCCTTTCGTTTTAAAATGCCCAGTCTGCAGAGTTCGGGTTGGACCTAGTAGGAGACGAGGCATAGTCACCCGCATTTCCACCACTTTTCACCAGTAGGTTATCTGTTTAACCTAACTGTGTTTCCTTATTTCCGCTAGTGTCTAGTAGATCTGAATATTTGGGTTTAATGTATATTATTTCTGTTGTGAGTGAAGGCATGTTGACATTTTAGAATAATTGTCGGAGGATTTATGTTATCTTTTGGATAATTATATTTTGATGTTTGGGTAATGTTGTGTTGTTGTTGGTGGTGGTTGTATTTGGGGAGCACGTAGGCTCCAGGAGTTAAGGTTGGATTGAAAATATTGGGAGTGTTTGCAGGTTTTCTTTAGGAAGGGTTGTCCATTTTCAAGGGAGGTTATGTCAAATTTTTCGGTAATATCTTCCTTGGAGGTGGTCCCCGCACGACTTACTCCGGGTTTCAGGGTGAAATTCGGGGTGAGTCGTGTCAGTCACAATCGAGGTCTGGTGTCTGCTCGACAAGAGAAGCTCTATCATCGGGGCCAAATGGTGGAGAACGGAGAGACATCCCCACTTTAAGGGCGGTCTGGACGTCCTCTTCTGAACGGATCCATATATATATATATAATATTTTACTTAAAAAATAAGCAAATAATTAAACACGTGACTAGCCCCGGTAGTCAACCACACTACTATTCAATATTATTAAGTCTCTCAGGCTCTAATATGTATATAAATAATATCACATGTCATATGACTCAACGTATGAATTTCTATATTCATACCGGGCTACGACGCTCGCGTCTCACATTCATGTCTGGGCCGGACGGTGGAGAACGAAGAGATGTCCGCACTTTAAGGACAGTCTGGACATCCTCTTCTGAACGGATCCATATATATATATATATATAGATAGTATGTATATGTATTGCTAGCTAGAGATACGTGCCTCTCCGTCATAATGGTATGGCGAATAGCCCGCCGCTATTATTGATACACCCCGAACCTAGTAATTATTTTTATACTGTGGTATCCGATTTACTTGTAGTTAATCAATTTGGGAATTTGTTTTATTTTATTTTGTGGTGGCGTAGACAAATTTGTAGACTTTTAGTTACTCGGATAAGAGTTCGTAGGTAAAGGTTTCAGCTAAATAATAAGACTTTCCATATGTGGGCTGGGGTTTTTAAGTGAGGCCTTTCATTTAAGTTAGGGTAAAAAAAAAGAACAGAAACGTCAACAACCTCCCTCCACTCTCTCTCTCCCCGACCCCGACCCCGACTCCGACCCCGTCTGATTCTCCTTGGCGGAGCGTCGTCGTCCGGCCACAGTAGACCCCCGCGCCAGTCCCGTTCGGTAGCTGGGACGTCGCTCGTCCTTCCTGGGGTGGTAGCCGACCTCATCTCGCCGGCAGCGGCTCACGGTAGCACTGTCAAGGCCGTTGGTTTTGTAAGCCGAAACTTCCTTCTCCGGCCACCGATTCGGGAGATTTGTGAGGGGTTTTGAAGCTCTCCTATTGGCCTTTCATCCCTCCAAAAGAGGAAGCTCGATTCGAAGTTGAGAACAAATCGGGTTTGTTGGTGTTCTTGAGCTTAGAGGAAGCTCGATTCCAAGTTTCCGACCAAGTCTTTGATTTCTAGAGTTTGTGTTAGTTATATTTGTTGTTGTGCCTGCTGAGAGGAAGAGATTGATAGGTATCTGGTTAATTTTGGTTGAGGTTGATGTGGTGGTGGTGGTTGACCGCCACTGCCGGTGGCTGCTGCTAGTTTTGGTGGTGGTTTTGAGTAATTTTGAATGATATCTAGAAGAGATAAATGTTGTTGTATGGTATGGTGATTTTTTTTGGTGAAGGGTATTTGAAATTTGGGATAGTTTTGGTGGCTCCATGAATGAGAAATGAGTGGTAATGAAGTATTGAAAATTATGGTATTTGTTTGTAGGAATTTGGGAAATTTTTAAGTTGATTTTGGTGAAATGGTAGAGGTGAGCCTCATTCATGGAAATTTCCATATTTGTATTTATATGTTAGAACATTGAGGAAATATTGAAGATGATTAGTAAAATTAAGGTTGGAGTTCCTCTTAGGTTTGGGGTGTGTAGAAGGAGTGAGGAAGACTTTACCTTACTTTGTTAAAATTGTTATTTATGAGTTATTGTCTCGGACCTTAAATCTCGTTTTGTACAGGACGAGAGGAGACACCACGTGAGGAGGGCTCTGACCGACGTCAGGCTTAGCCATCTATATTGTGAGTGGACATTTTGTTTTTAAAGGAATATGCATGCATGGTTTGGTAAGAAAATTATCACTAATTTTCTGAATTGATATTATTATTATTCCTTCTATGAAATGATCTTGAAAATGATTTGAGTTATTTTATTTTAAGCATGTTAACGTGTGAGTCACGTTGAATTTAATTAATTACTTTTCTCTTGGAATTTTCCGAGTACGGTTGGGAATCGTACTTGTGCTTTAAATATGAGTTTCGGGGAAACTCACATGAATTTATATTTTCTTTTTATGCCATATTTTTTGAATTATATGATATCAATGCTAGCATGTCGTTCCACCTTTCGAGGTGATGTGACTCTCACGTTTCAAGTGGGGTCACCCAAGCCCTTTCCACCCTAGTGGTGATGTGATGTTACCGGCGGCATCACGCAAGCCCTGTGCCCTATCCGTCAACTCGACGTGAAGGTACAGGGAGTATTGGAGTACTATGCCTGGGATGCAACCGAGTCTGGGAGACTCACTTATATGGCCATATAGGATATTTTATTTGAGTTGTTAAATTGACTAGCGGGGCTAGTCCATTATTTTGGAAGTTTCTTATATGAGGAATCCGTTTATTTTTCTTATTGCTTTATGACTAGCGGGGCTAGTGTGAATTTTGTTGAGATTATAATATTTGCATGCATAGAAATTCTTAAATTCCGTATAAATGGAAAAACATATAAAATTTGATTTTGTATTATTTTGTTCTTAGATACATATTAATTAGTTTATTTTTCATTCACTCACGCTAACGTTTTTAAATGTTTTCCCCTGGGCCCTTTGTTTTCAAATGCCCAGATTGCAGAGCTCCTGTTCGGTTTCCCTAGGAGTTGAGACATAGTTTTCCCGCTGCTCCTTGCCGATCGTAGGTTACCTGTTAACCTATGTGTAGTTGTTTTATTTTCTTTTCTTAGTGCTCTGAGAACCATGGGATTATGTAAATTAAGTTGAAGTGTTTTTTTTTAGGGGTCTATGACTCAAGTAGAGAGTTTAATCTTGGTTGATGTTCATGTTTAATTAATGCTGTTGAATATTTGGTTTGGTTGTTTAAGTACTGCTATGATTTGGTTCTTGTTGTGGGGAGTGAAGGACTCCAGGAGTGGTGGTTGATTATTATAGTTGAAGTGTTTCAGTTTTATTTCAGGACAGGTTGTCCATTTTTAGCGGAGGTTATGCCGAAATTTCGGTACAATCTCTTTTAAGAGTGGACCCCGCAAGACTTGCCTGTTTTATTCTGTGTTTTTGGGGCGGATCTTGTCAGTTGGTATCAGAGCATTAGGTTCCCCTTCCTGTTGGATTAATGGCATCTAGTTTAATACTAGATTGTCCATGTGTGAATTTCTAATCTATGTTTATCTCAGGTACTATGCCTCTTAGATGCCGAGCACAGAGAGCTCCTCCTGTGGGGGATGACATGAATGCACAAGAGGGTATGCTGGGAGCGTTTGAGCAGATTAATCAATTTGCTGCAGCAATGAACCCTCAGCCCCCACCTAATTTTAGCATTAAGAGGGCCAAGGATAATGGTGCTAGAAGTTTTCTACAGCCAAGGATCCCATTGAGGCCCAGGAGTGGATTGAGACTATGGAGAGAGTGTTTACTAGGTTAAATGTTCTTGATGACCGTAAGGTATTCGTGGCAGGGCAATGGTTGCATGGCCCTGCATGGCATTGGTGGGTTGGCATTACTAGAGATTATGGGGATGCTTCTCTCATGGCTTGGGATGAGTTCAAGGCCCATTTCAATGATTGTTACTGTAGTCGAGCTCATCTCCATAGGATGCAGGATCAGTTTATGAATTTGCAGAAGGGAGATATGTCATTCTTGGAGTTTAAGCAGCATTTCCTTGCTAGAGCTCTTCATGTTCCTAACTTGGTACAGGACGAGCATGATAAGATATACAAGTTTGTTCGGGGACTTGGGGGTGAGTATAAGGAAAAGATGCAAGCAGTGTTGTATCCGAGATTTAGTGATGCAGTTGGGGCAGCTTTAAATATTGAGACCTCACAAATGGGTAGCTGACCCCGAGACCTTGGTGGCTCTAGTCAGGGGCTGTCAAAGAGAGCAGCATCTACATCCGGTTCTGGATCTTCTGTGGATAGTGGACGTAGTAGCAATTCTGGTCATTCAGCCCGATCTAGGCACAGAGGTAGCCGGTGATTTGCTGGGGGATCTGCAGGCAGACGCCCCTTTAGTCAGTTTAGGGGTGGTATGAGTGGTAGTAGTGGAGCCCACAGTAGTCAGTCAGGTCAGTCTGGACAGTATCAGCCAGTTGGGTGTTTCGAGTGTGGCGAGCAAGGTCACTTTAAGAGAGATTGTCCCCGTTTGACTCAGGGAGTCGCGCCTACATTTTACCAGACTGCAGGTCAGACTTCAGTTGGTGCTTCTAGCAGTGGCTCCCGTGCTAGTTCAGCAGTTAGAGGCGGTCCCCAGCAGGGTAGAGGTCATAGAGGACGCCCTACCACTCAGACTAGAGTTCATGCCATGACATTTCAGAAGGGTCGCACCTCGCCCGAGG
The DNA here is from genome assembly GCF_000184155.1 of Fragaria vesca subsp. vesca. Lineage (NCBI taxonomy): Eukaryota > Viridiplantae > Streptophyta > Magnoliopsida > Rosales > Rosaceae > Fragaria > Fragaria vesca. Next base: position 1,502,553 of record NC_020494.1, read on the forward strand.
TTATCATTGGTACGTTGTTTATTTTTGGCCAGCCTACTTTTACTTTGATATGTGTCTTTGCCTTCGGGAGATGTGCTTAAAATTGAATGGGTATTTAGGTCTTGTGAAGTTCTGGTTGAGGGGTATAACTTGGAGGCAAATTTAATTCCGTTAGAAATGGTTGATTTTGATGTGATTTTGGGGATGGATTTCTGAGAGGCACATCAGGCTTTGGTTGATTGCTTTCAAAAAACAGTAGTGTTCCGAAGTCCAAGAAAGCCTGAGATTTCGTTTAGTGGAGAGCGGAATATTTTGCCATCTTGCTTGATTTCAACAGTCACGGCAGGTAAATTGCTGAATAGGGGTTGTCAGGCATATTTGGCTCATGTTGTGGATACTAGTATGAGAGTTCTTAAGGTTGAAGATATTCCTGTAGTCAAGGAGTTCCCTGATGTTTTTTCTGAGGAGTTGCCTGGTTTACCTCCTGTTAGGGAGATAGATTTTACCATTGAATTACTCCCTGGTACAGCCCCTATTTCTCAGGCACCTTACAGGATGGCCCCGACGGAGTTGAAAGAGTTGAAGGTTCAATTGCAGGAGTTAGTAGACAAGGGTTTCATAAGGCCTAGTATGTCTCCTTGGGGTGCCCCAGTGTTGTTTGTAAAGAAGAAGGATTGTACTATGAGGTTGTGCATTGATTATAGGAAGTTGAATCAAGTTACTGTGAAAAATAAGTATCCTTTGCCCCGCATTGATGATTTGTTTGATCAGTTGAGGGGTGCTAAAGTCTTTTCTAAGATTGACTTGAGGTCCGGGTATCACCAGTTGCAGATTAGAGACTCTAACATAGCCAAGACTGCCTTTCGGTCACGCTATGGTCACTATGAGTTTGTGGTGATGCCGTTTGGGTTGACAAATGCACTCGCTGCTTTCATGGATTTGATGAATAGGGTGTTTCGCCCATATCTAGACCGTTTTGTCATTGTGTTCATTGATGATATTCTGGTCTATTCAAAGAGTGAGAAGTTACACTCTAAACATTTGAGCCTGGTGCTTCAGACTTTGAGGTGTGCAGAGCTATATGCCAAGTTTAGTAAATGCGATTTTTGGCTTGATAATGTTGGATTCTTGGGCCATGTTATTTCAGTTGAGGGTGGTAGTGTAGATCCTCAAAAGGTGGAAGCGGTGACTAATTGGAGTAGACCTAATAGTGTGACGGAGATCCGTAGTTTCTTGGGTCTAGCAGGTTATTATCGTCGTTTTGTACTAGATTTCTCTAAGATCGCCGCTCCATTTACAAGATTGACGAGAAAAGGAGTTAAGTTTGAGTGGTCTGAGAAATGTGAGCAGAGTTTCCAAGAACTCAAGAATCAGTTAACTAGTGCTCCTGTGTTGGCTTTACCTGATGATAGTGGAGAGTATGTGATATATTGTGATGCATCAAGAGTGAGTTTGGGTGGTGTGCTTATGCAGCATGAAAATGTAATTGCTTATGCTTCTAGGCAACTTAAGCCACATGAGTTGAATTATCCAACCCATGATTTAGAGCTTGCCGTGGTGGTTTTTACATTGAAGTTGTGGAGACACTATCTTTATGGAGCTAAGTGTCAGATCTTTACAGATCATAAAAGTCTCAGATATATTTTTACACAAAAGGAGTTGAATTTGAGGCAGAGGAGGTGGATGGAGCTAATTAAAGACTATGATTGCACTATTGAGTACCACCATGGAAGAGCGAATGTAGTGACATATGCTCTTAGTCGGAAGCCTACTTGTAGCTTATCCTATTTAAGGACAGTTCGACTTCCTCTTCTTTATGAACTACAAGCTAGATGAGTTGATTTGTCTGTAGATAGAGTTGGTGCTTTGGTTGCTAGTTTCCATGTGAGACCGATTCTGCTTGACAGAGTGCGAGAGGCATAATGTCAGGACCTTTCCATCATCTGCTTGATTGAAAGAACACATGGTGGCACCACGGTGGGGTTTTCCATTGGAAAAGATGGGGTATTATTATTTAAAAACAGACTTTGTGTGCCAAAAAGAAATGAAGTGCTTAAGCAAGAGATTTTGGAGGAAGCTCATAATTCTCCTTATGCTATGCATCCTGGTAGTACTAAAATGTATCGGACTTTGAGGGAATTTTATTGGTGGCCAAATATGAAGAGGGAGATTGCAGCATTTGTGAGTAGATGCTTGGTTTGTCAGCAGGTGAAAGCTGAAAGGCAGAAACCAGCAGGGTTGCAGCAACCGCTGGAGATTCCAGTGTGGAAATAGGTTCATATCACTATGGATTTTGTTTATGGTTTACCTCGTTCTCGAGATGGTCATGATGGTATATGGGTGATTGTTGATCGACTCACCAAATCAGCACATTTCCTGCTGGTAAATAAAACCTATAAATTGGAGAAATTGGCAGAATTGTATGTAAATGAGATTGTCAAACTTCATGGGGTGCCAGAATCTATAATATCTAATCGGGATCCCCGTTTTGTGTCAAAGTTTTGGAAAGGGTTACAGGCGGCTTTGGGGACTCGATTATGTTTTAGCACTGCCTTTCATCCACAAACCGATGGGCAATCCGAGAGAACTATTCAGACCTTAGAAGATATGTTGAGGTCTTGTGTGATGCAATTTAGAGGGAGTTGGGATAAGAAATTGGCTTTGATGGAGTTTGCCTATAATAATAGTTTTCATTCTAGCATTGGTATGGCACCATTTGAGGCCTTATATGGGAGACAATGCCGTACACCTTTATGCTGGAATGAAGTGTTGAGAGAGAATTTGCTGCTCCAGAAATTGTTTTTCATACTAATGAGAACATTAAGGTAATCAAAGATAGACTCAAGGCAGCACAGAGTAGGCAGAAAAGTTATGCAGATAACCGTAGGAGGGACCTTGAATTTCAGGTTGGTGATTGGGTATTCCTGAAGTTGTCCCCTTGGAAAGGTGTGATTCGGTTTGGGAAACGTGGAAAGCTTAGCCCAAGGTACATCGGTCCTTATGAAATTACGGAGCGGGTTGGCCCAGTAGCTTATCGTTTGAGGTTATCCCCAGAGTTATCCAGGATCCATGATGTTTTCCATGTGTCTATGCCTCCGTAAGTATGTAGCCGATCCTTCTCATATCTTGCAAGAACAACCTATTAGTTTAAAGAAGGATTTGACCTACGAAGAAGAACCGGTTCAGATCTTGGATCAAAAAGAGAAAGTGCTGAGAAATAAGACGGTTCGACTTGTTAAGGTCCTTTGGAGAAGTCATCAGGTTGAGGAGGCTACTTGGGAACCTGAGGATCAAATGAGGCAGCAGTATCCCCACCTCTTTTATTGACAGGTATGGAAATTTCGAGGACGAAAATTTTATAAGGAGGGGAGAATTGATACACCCCGAACCTAGTAATTATTTTTATACTATGGTATCCGATTTACTTGTAGTTAATCAATTTGGGAATTTGTTTTATTTTATTTTGTGCTGGCGTAGACAAACTTGTAGACTTTTAGTTACTCGGACAAGAGTTCGTAGGTAAAGGTTTCAGCTAAATAATAATACTTTCCATATGTGGGCTGGGGTTTTTAAGTGAGGCCTTTCATTTAAGTTAGGGTAAAAAAAAAAAACAAGAAACGTCAATAGCCTCCCTACACTCTCTCTCTCCCTGACCCCGACCCCGACTCTGACCCCGTCTGATTCTCCTTGGCGGAGCGCCGCCGTCCGGCCATAGCAGACCCCCGCGCCGATCCCGTTTGGCAGCTGGGACGTCGCTCGTCCTTCCTGGGGTGGTAGCCGGCCTCATCTCGCCGGCAGCGGCTCCCGGTAGCACTGTCAAGGCCGTTGGTTTTGTAAGCTGAAACTTCCTTCTCCGGCCACCAATCCGAGAGATTTGTGAGGGGTTTTGAAGCTCTCCTATTGGCCTTTCATCCCTCTAAAAGAGGAAGCTCGATTCAAAGTTGAGAACAAATCGGGTTTGTTGGTGTTCTTGAGCTTGGAGGTAATTTCCGGCCAAGTCTTTGATTTCTAGAGTTTGTGTTAGTTATATTTGTTGTTGTGCTTGCTGACAGGAAGAGATTGATAGGTATCTTGTTAATTTTGGTTGAGGTTGATGTGGTGGTGGTGGTGGTTGACTGCCACTGCCGGTGGCTGCTGCCTATTTTGGTGGTGGTTTTGAGTAATTTTGAATGATTTCTAGAAGAGATAAATGTTGTTGTATGGTATGGTGATTTTTTTTGGTGAAGAGTTTTTGGAATTTGGGATAGTTTTGGTGGCTCCATGAATGAGAAATGAGTGGTAATGAAGTATTGAAAATTATGGTATTTGTTGGTAGGAATTTAGGAAATTTTTAAGTTGATTTTTGTGAAAAAGTAGAGGTGAGCCTCATCCATGGAAATTTCCATATTTGTATTTATATGTTAGAACGTTGAGGAAAAATTGGAGATGATTAGTAAAAATAAGGTTGGAGTTCTTCTTAGGTTTGGGGTGTCTAGAAGGAGTGAGGAAGATTTTACCTTACTTTGTTAAAATTGTTATTTTTGAGTTATTGTCTCGGACCTTAAATCTCGTTTTGTACAGGACGAGAGGAGACACCACGTGAGGAGGGCTCTGACCGACCTCAGGCTTAGCCATCTATATTGTGAGTAGACATTTTGTTTTTAAAGGAATATGCATTCATGGTTTGGTTAGAAAATTATCACTAATTTTCTGAGTTGATATTATTATTATTCCTTCTATGAAATGATCTTGAAAATGATTTGAGTTATTTTATTTTAAGCATGTTAACGTGTGAGTCACGTTGAATTTAATTAATTACTTTTCTCTTGGAATTTTCCGAGTACGGTTGGGAATCGTCTTGTGCTTTAAATATGAGTTTCGGGGAAACTCACATGAATTTATATTTTCTTTTTATGCCATATTTGTTGAATTATATGATATCAATGCAAGCATGTCGTTCCACCTTCCGAGCTGATGTGACTCCCACGTTTCAAGTGGGGTCACGCTTGCCCTTTCCACCCTAGTGGCGATGTGATGTTGCCGGCAGCATCACGCAAACCCTGTGCCCTATCTGTCAACTAGACGTGAAGGTACAAGGAGTATGGGAGTACTATGCCTGGGAGGCAACCGAGTTTGGGAGACTCACTTAGATGGCCATATAGGATATTTTCTTTGAGTTGTTAATTTGACTAGCAGGGCTAGTCCATTATTTTGGAAGTTTCTTATATGAGGAATCCGTTTATTTTTCTTATTGCTTTATGACTAGCGGGGCTAGTGTGAATTTTGTTGAGATTATAATATTTGCATGCATAGAAATTCTTAAATTCCGTATAAATGGAAAAACATATAAAATTTGATTTTGTATTATTTTGTTCTTAGATACATATTAATTAGTTTATTTTTCGTCCACTCACGCTAACGTTTTTAAATGTTTTCCCCTGGGCCCTTTGTTTTCAAATGCCCAGATTACAGAGCTCCTGTTCGGTTTCCCTAGGAGTTGAGGCAAAGTTTTCCCGCTGCTCCTTGCTGATCGTAGGTTACTTGTTAACCTATGTGTAATTGTTTTATTTTCTTTTCTTAGTGCTCTGAGAACCATGGGATTATGTAAATTAAGTTGAAGTGTTTTTTTTAGGTCTATGACTCAAGTAGAGAGTTTAATCTTGGTTGATGTTCATGTTTAATTAATGCAGTTAAATATTTGGTTTGGTTGTTTAAGTACTGCTATGATTTGGTTCTTGTTGCGGGGAGTGAAGGACTCCAGGAGTGGTGGTTGATTATTATAGTTGAAGTGTTTCAGTTTTATTTCAGGAGGAGTTGTCCATTTTTAGGAGAGGTTATGCTGAAATTTCAGTATAATCTCTTTTAAGAGTGGACCGCGCAAGACTAGCCTGTTTTACTTAGGGCTGGGCACGGGACGGGAAGGGAAGGTGTTTTTAAAAATCTGTCCCGTACGTCCCGATCCCGATCGGGATCGGGACGGCACCGGGACGGGATCGGGATCCCGACAAATTAATTGATTATCAAACACCACCACAGGTGGAAAAACGGGTTGAGAAACTCCAAGCATTCAAATGCTCCACCACAATTGATCAGTGTATGAAATTTTCGACATTTTTATGCTGTTTGGAACAACATTAATGAAATTAATGGAAAAAAAATATCCAAAACACATAAAAAAAAAAAAAGAACATTGATGAAATTAGAAGTACTAAAATCAACAAGAACATAGGTGCGTAGGTGCTAAATTACATCCCACTTTAAAAGTACTAAACATCCCACATTAAAAATTAACCCTCAAACAACAACTAAAAATATCCAAAATCACACAAGCAAAAAAAAAGAACATGAATGAAATTAAAAGTATTATTTTAGACCAAATTAAGTGTGGTTGAGTGCATTGTAACACCATGCAACCTAAAAAATCAAGTATAAAATGAATAGAATCAAGTATTCTAATATTACGGAACGGGACGGGATTTTTCGGGATAGTCCCGTCCCGTCCCGTCCCGTTATGGTAATGTTAAAATGGGACGGGATTGCTATTTTCAAAACTTATCTCGTCCCGTCCCGCTAACTTTCGGGACGGGACCGGTACGGGATCGGGATTCCGGTACTAAGTGCCCAGCCCTAGTTTTACTATGTGTTTTTTGGGCGGGTCTTGTCAATTATGGTGTGACATGAACGTGGGACGTGAGCGTCGTAGCCCGGTATGCATATAGAAATTCATACGTTGAGTCATATGACATGTGATATTATTTATATACATATTAGAGCCTGAGACTTAATATTGAATAGTAGTGTGGTTGACTTGCGGGGCTAGTCACGTGTTTAATTATTTGCTTGATTTTTTTAAGTAAAATATTTTCTATTGTTGCATGCATTAATGTTTGACTATAGAAATTAATGGGACAACATAAAGTTTTTCATCTAATTGTTCGATCATTCTAATTTTATTTTGTCCACTCACTCTAAAGTTTTTAAATGCTTCTTTCTTGGGCCATTCGGTTTCAAATGTCCAGTTTGCAGGCTACCTTAGTTGAGGTTAGTGTACAATTTTAGAAGTGTTTGCAGAGGATTTTAGGAATGGTTGTTCATTTTCAAATAAGGTTATGTCGAATTTTCAGTAGCATCTTCTTTGGAGATGGTCTCCGCAGGGTTCATTTTGGATTTCAGGGTGAATTCGAGGTGGGTCCTGACAACCTTTGTCAATTGTAATATGTAGCAATTAAAAATAGTTATTTGAAATTTATACTATATACTAATTTTTTGTTACTTATAAACTGTATTTTGGTCTGGAAATTACAATTCTAGCCTTATTTTCTATTTAATCACAAAACTGCCATCAACTCTATAAAAATATTGTTTTGCCCTTCGTTTCCATATCTAGAACCACCCGAACCCCAAAAACCAATATATTTTGAAAATTTCTAGAACTTCTGTTCATATCTCTTCCATCCTTTGTACCAATCTGGGAATTGAAGAAAAGAACCATGTATATAAATCTGCTTTTCTCATGCTTTCGGAACCTGCAGCAACGTGCGGGTAAAAATTTCTAGTTTTTAATAAATGAAAGTTTAGCCCAATTTATTTACAAATCCTGGCTCTGTCCTTGAATGGCTTTAAGAAATTACAAAATCTTCACTTTCGATTAAATTCTATCATTTTTTCCCTCATCCAAACACACGCAAGAAATCTATTAATAGTTGGGCATGTGCACAACAATGGTTGTGCCTTAAGGTTAAGGATTGTACGTTGTTATTGTGAGTTCTATAATTTCTTCACTGCCAATTTAAGCAATAAAATTTCAACCCTATACGTTCCAGTATTTTTAAATGCTCACTTGATAAAAGTAACAGTTTTGATAAAAGTAATAATTGTGAGTATTAACTTCAGGAGATTCACGTATTCCCTCATTTGTATGAAGTATTGATATCGTATCGGTTTTGAATATGGGATACACCTCATCTGTGTAATATATAATTTTCTACATTCTTTTTTTTTTTTGACAAAATGAAAATTTCATTGATATTCGAAGGTTAAAACGACAACATACAGTCACTGCAATGGGTCATATAGTACCATTACATTAGACAAAGAGCGGTAAGACGTGATTTGAATCATAGTTCAGATTCAAGTCGGTTCAGTGAGGGAACAACCTCTGATGCCCCACACTCTTGTCGTTGGAGCTCACTTATTGTGAGCCTAATAAAGTTAAAAACTAGACACAAAAAGATACCAGGGAAGTATATGGCTGGAGCCAAGGCGCTCAACTGCAGTACCCCTAACAATACACAACAATGTAGATGCAGCTAATCATCACAGTCTTCCTGCTCACGCACCCAACACGCAATAGCAACACGACAATTTAGTTGTGCACTTCGGGTCAAGGCAATAGTAGTCAGCCTTGTCACACCCCAATTTTCGAAGGATAAAATTTCAAAAATTAACACCAAACTCATTTTGAAATATTTTATTTTACCAGAAAACATATTTTCACTTACCCATGAGCCGTTGACGATCAAGCTTATTTATTTTTAAAACTAAAATCATTTTCCTTTAAGGACAACTTCACAGCTAACAATAATAAAATTATAAAATAAACTCGGTTCCTTATGAACCCATGTGAGATTTACTCACAATATAAAAATTATGTCATAATCATCATCAAAACCATTACCATCGTCATCATAACAATTATCATCATCATCATCATATCATCAACATTATCATTAATCTTGTCATCATCATAATCGTCATCATAACAATTATCATCATCATAATCATCTTCAAAATCAACATCACAATCATCATCATATTAATTATAAATAATTGGTCCCAAAGTGGACCTTGATGAGATGTTACTCACCTCAAATCCAGCTGCGTCTTTGGACACACAACACAAGAATATAACACCAAAACACACTCCACAAGTCACCTATTAACAAAATTAATAACTTTAATAACCACTTAACCAAAAGAACATTGCACCCTTAACAAGCCTTAACCCAAGTTTTGCCCAAAAAGGGACAACCTTCTTCCGAGAGACCTCCCAAGGTCATCGAACACTTAAATACCTTCCCCCACAGCCTAACTTTGGATTCTCTTAGCTCAACACTTCGCACAAGTCTACAATAACAAAGAATTTAACAAGCAAAACTTATTCAAACTTGACCTAATCTCATAATATACCAACATGCTCATAACAACAAGAACTAGCTAACCAAAGTAACTAAACCTACACACCCTGCCCAACGTGCCACCACCGGCGACGGCGAGTGGGCCCCACGTGCCACCCTACAACTTCACAATCTCAACAAACTTCCAACATCAAACTTGAAGATTACTACAAGGGGAACACTTTTCATACCTGAAGGTCCAACCAGTTCAGCCGGAATCAGTTGGAAATAACCGAAAACTCGCTAGAAAAGTTTAGAATCCACCACCGCACTCTCCGCCGTAAGTCGTGCTCCAAGGCCACCAGAAGTCGGACCAGGATGCCAAGGGGCTTCTATCCCGACCGGTCTCCCGCCTTGTCGCCGCCGCAAGAGGTGGGAATCCCGACCGGTCTCCAAGCCGAACTTCCAAGCTTCGGGTCACCATTTCAAGGCTGAAACGGCGCAAGTCACCACCACAGGGCAGCTGGGACGGAGGAGAGGAAGAGAACCCGACCGGTGCCGGCGTCTAGGTCGGCCGGAGGTGGCCGGAAAAGCCGGGTCGGGTCAACCGGATCCGGGTTGGGTCAGGAGAAAATCTTAGACAGTGAAGGTGTCGCGAGAGAGAGAGAGAGAGAGAGAAGAGAGGAGGGATGGTTTCCGGAAATGAAAGGAAACCCTAAACTTTTGATATTTAACCCAAAATTTTCGTAAAGCCACGAACTTCTGCTAACCATAAATTTCTCATACGAAGTCCGTTTTATACATGCTACGTGTCTACGAACTCGTATCATCGTGCTCTACAACTTCCGTGAGGGAAGTTTTCTGAGAAACCCAACAGATTAAAAAGTCAACTTTTGACCCTTCAAAATAAAGCATAAAACCCTTTCGGGTAAATTACGCGTCCGAACACTTTCGCTCTTTCTTCGAACCTCAAAAACACACTAACTCCTAACTCGAAAACTCCCAAATAATATTAGAAACTAATATCAAATTTCCGGGGAATTACATTCTACCCCCCTTAAAGAAATTTCGTCCCCGAAATTTAAAGTCACTACCACCACATGGCTAACTAGTGGAAATTGATCGACCAGAGACACACTTCCCTACATAAAGTCACTATCACCACATGGCTAACTAAACAGAAACAAGGGTTTCTAAGGATGCGAACTAGTTCATCACTCACAAAGAGCTAGACCATTCCAAAAACACTCGTCTCACTAAAGTCAAACCTCAACCAACCACTCATAAAATAAAACACGATAACACGTCTCTACAAATTACACTACCACTACTCTGCTAATTGTCAGGACCCACCCCGGATTTCCCCTTGAAATCAAGCATAAACCTTGCGGGACCCACCTCAAGGGAAATTCTACCAAAATTTTGGCATAACCTCCTTTAAAAATGGGTAACCCTACCTGAAAGAAAAATCACCAAAACCCACACTTTGAAAACAAATTAAACCACATCTCCTGGAGCCACTCGCTCCCCCAAATAAACATCCACCACCTCAACAAAAGTAATAAATCAAAATAATTTCATGAATTTAATCTCTCATACAAACAAACCAAATAATTCTTTTTCAACACTCCTAAGTTAAGTCGCAAGCCATAACACAACACACAAACTACATAAGAATGTGAACTCAAAACAAAACAATATTTGCATCGCATCATCGTCAACTCACTATGACATTACAAGCTTTCAAAAGAACTTTGCCACACAACAGAAATCAACACTGCTACAAGTCAATAAATCATGAAGGCATCAGATCCACACAAAAACTCATTCACACAGAAGGTCTACCACACAAATTTTAACTACATTCACAAGGCACAAATGACAAGACTCCACCCACCGCAACCTAACAAAAGTTAAACAAATAGCTCACCTGAATACTACTGGGTCGGAGGCAACTGCCTCTGCTGGTACCCCTGTCTGTCCTCCTGAGGTCAAGTACACTCCCTAGCCAGGTGCCCCACCTGCCCACAACTATAGCAAGCCTGAGTCTTCCGCTTGTTGCACTCCTTAGCAATATGTCCTAACCCATCGCAACGGTAGCATCTCAAGGGCTCTACCTGTCGGATAGGTGCAGCTGGCACCGTAGCTAGAGCTTGCTGATCGGTCCGCTGCCTCTTCCCAAACGCACCATGATGATCCTTAGTGCCACTGCCTCCTGCAACGGCCTTCCCCTTCCCATGCTGATCTCTCAGTCCCTCAGCCTCATGCATGGCCTCCTCCTGCTCAACTGCAAAGGCACTCTCTACCGCTTCTGCTAGCAAAACGGTGTGAACTCACAACATTCCGAAGCTTATGCCTCAAACCCCGAATAAACTTTCATGACAAGGCCACTGCATCCATCTCTCTCGCGAATCGATACAGCTGAGAAAAACGTGCCTCATAGTCCCTGACACTCATCAAGCCCTGCACTAGAGCTATGAACTCAAGCTCCAACTGCTCCCTCACAGTATCAGGAAAATACTTCTCCTGAAAGAGCTACACGAACCCCTCCCAAGACAAAGCGGTCACATCTCTAGCTCTCTCTACCCCGCTACACCATATCTGTGCCTCATCCTTGAGAAGAAACGTAGCAATACGCATCTTCTCAATCTCCGTACACGTGATAAGGGTAAAGTATGTCTCCATGCCCTCTATTCAGTGATCCGCTACAAGGAAGTCCGTACCTCCAAGAAAGGAAGGTGCTCCTAACCTAATGATACCCTGAGCCAGCCTGGCCAATCGTAGACCATCATCTACAGCAACTGGCACCGGCTCCTCCAACACCACCTCTTCCTTAAAGAAATCATCCACAGGTGGAGCCCTACCTCTGTCTCTGGCCCCACCTGCCCCTCTGGCTCTACCAGCCCCTTTGGCCCTACCTCGGCCTCTAGCTCTCCCTCGCGGAGGATCCATCACCTAAGAAGCAAGTAAACCTTGGTTAACTCATCCATAGAACTTAAACCCAAGTATAAGTCAAATGCGACATTTATTAACTAAGGCACTAACTCAAGATGGACCACAAAGATTCAAAATCCCACTAACAGAGTATTCTCTACTCTGACATCCTATTGACATAGAGGCGACACCTAACCCTTCACATACCCAATGACATATCAATACAGAAGAGCATGATGGTGATCCGCTGCAGTTGGGCCATCACTCCAAAGTATTGATTATCACCAAATATGTAAACCTACGCTCTGATACCAAACTGTCACACCCTAATTTTCGAATTTCGAAGGATAAAATTTCAAAAATTTGGGCATGATAAAACTCAAAATCTTAATATCCCACAACCTGCTTGACAATTTCCAAACTAAAAACAAATACTGGAAATGTAAATGTCGATAAACTCATCAACCGAGTTAAACATTTAATCTCCTTAATTACATCAACTTCTAAAGGTCTAGTAATAAACTACTTCGCTCACATGAGCTTAAAAACAACTACCATAAAATACAAATAAATGTATATCGTCAAAAACCCAGCTCCTAGGCCACTGCCTCGACCCTACTGATCATCACCTGCAGGTCTAACCCCTACACCATGAATTGGTGCACCGGGTTGTAAACAAGAAACCCGGTAAGCTAAAAAGCTCGTATAAGTAACTCCCAAAATAAAACTCAACATCACATATAATTATAACTAGTAATTCCTGCATTAATACTTAGTTCAAGAATCACCTAGAATCAAGAGAATTCATATGGGGGAGAAGGCCAAAGTAGTACAAAAATGCAGAAAGCCCAAAGGAAGGCCCAAGTACTCCAAGGATGGAAGAGAAGGCCCAAACAGCCCAACAAAGGAAGGAGAAAAGTCAAACATGTGCTCCTTGTCCCACATCATTTTGGAAGAGAAGTTTCACCAAGATGTTCTCTGTATAAAGACTTCCCTGTGCACTTCTCAGCCCATCTCTTCTTCACACAAAAATCAGTGAAACACATTAGCCTTCCTTCTCCTTTTCAACTCCTCTCTCCAGAAAAGAAGCAATTCAAGCTGGCACCTTTGTAGGACTTCTCTAGAAGGCTGCCGAGAAGCATCAGGCTTGTGTGTTCCTTTGAACATCTCAAGCTTCCTTGAAGATTTATAAAGTGTAACTCATGTCTTGTTTCTTCTATGTTGTTATTGTTATTTGTTTTCTTGTATTAGATTTCAAAGTTGGAATTGGCTGGTTGTTAAGAACATGAATAGGTTAATTTTCAGAATAAATTCAAGCATATTTTAACTTTCTATGATAGCATGTGATTCGTTTTATGCCTTGTTGATTTCATTAAATGCATAGTTTTGTTTGAACTAAAATTCTAATCTACAGGTTAGTGTTGCTATGATCTATACTAAGCTTCTTCAAGTTGATTTCATTAAATGCATAGTTTTGTTTGAACTAAAATTCTAATCTGCAGGTTAGTGTTGCTATGATCTATACTAAGCTTCTTCAAGTAAGTCTAGATCTCCAGTAGTAAATGTTATGTAATAATAGCTGAAACTATGTGTTAAATGAAATGAAACAAGAGCACTTCATAAATTATATCTTGTTTTAAGTATTTCCTGAAATATCATCAACAACAACGCAAGAGTACTTCATAAATTATATCTTTCCACCTAGATATATTTATATAACAAAGACATATATTCCCACTAGAATAAAAATATCAACAACCATATTTCAGCATCACAAAATCACATGAACGGAAGTCCCTTTGAAAGATTTTATTTTACCAGAAAACATATTTTCACTTACCCATAAGCCGTTGACGATCAAGTTCATTTATTTTAAAAAAAAAATCATTTTCCTTTAAGAACAATTTCACAGCTAACAATAATAAAATTATAAAATAAACTCGGTTCCTTATGAACCCATGTGAGATTTACTCACAATATAACAATAGCATCATAATTATCATATCATCAACATTTCCATCAACATTATCATCATCATCATTAATCTCATCATCATCAAAATTATCATCATAATCATCATCAAAATCAACATCATAATCATCATCATAATAATTATAAATATTTGGTCCCAAAGTGGACCTTGGTGAGATGTTACTCACCTCAAATCCAGCTGCGTCTTCGCACGCACAGCACAAACACAACACCAACTTTGTCAATCACCAAGATAGCACAAAACAACTTAGTGACCAACAAAACAAGTGATCAACTTAATGACCAACTTTGTCACTAACAACCAAGTGATTACCCTTTACACCAACTAGCTAAAACCTAACCCAAAGATTTACCATAACAAGGCAATCCTCTTATGAGACCTCCCAAGGTCACCGAAACCCCATGCACAGCCTATGATAACCAAAAATGATTACCTCTACACTCAAATTCCATAAACCAACATCGAAAGAAAACGACTTCGGGCAAAGCCCCAACATACTCAAGCAACATTGAAAACTACAATTTACATGTTCACGTACACGTATCAACAAGCACAACCTAACAATTACTCCTAACCACCCAACCTCTGCCGGAGGCGCCGCCACGCGCCGGTGGCGAGTAGGCCCCACGCGCCACCCTACCAACCTACGAATTAGCCCAAGCTCACAACACAAAACTTGTAGATTGAAGAGAGCGGAGCATCTTTTATACCTCAGGTTTCGTCTCAATCGGCCGGAGCACGCCGAAAAACTCGTCGGAAGGTGGAAATCCACCACCGTAACTCTACACCGTGAGTCGTGCTAGGAGACTACCAGAAAAAGAACCAGGGCACCAAGGAGAGCCTATCCCGATCGGTTCCAAGCTACGTCGCCGCCGCCGAAAGGAGAATTCCGGCCGGGTTGCAAACCGGGTCGCCGCCCTCACTGTTGGAGATCGATTAGTGCCGATCCGGCCTAGTCATCCTCACTCACTAACACAAGGAGGATTGCGCGAAGGAGAGGAAGATTTTTCGACCGGTGCCGTCGTCTAGGTCGGCCGAAGTCGGCCGGAAAACTCGGGTCGGGTCGTCCGGGTCCGGGTCGGGTCAGCTGAAAAACTTTGACAGTGAGGGTGAGGCGCGGGAGAGAAGGGAAAAGAAAAAGAGGGTTTTCCGAAAAAATGAAATGAGAACCCTAACTTTTTCTTATTTAACACAAAACCCCGGAAAACCACGAACTTCTGCTGACCATAACTTCTTCGTACGAAGTCTGTTTTACGAGTGCCGCGTCTCTACGAACTCGTATCGCCATGCTCTACAACTTCCGTGAAGGAAGTTTTCCAAGAAACCCAACAGATTAAAAAGTCAACTCTTGACCTTTCAAAATAAAGCATTTTCAAAGAAATAAAAACTCGACTACTTCCAGTCCACTCACTAGACCACAAATCCATACAACTCTTACTTAAAAATTTCTAAAATAATATTAAAAACTAATATCAAATTTCCGGGGTATTACATTGAGGTTGTAGCAAATAACATTGTTTAGTTGTCACTGTCTTTCGTCAATGACTTTCTTGCCTTGAATACTGTCTTTCGCAGTGTTTCACATTACTGATCCACGGTTAGCACGAGGGATCCTAGGTATGCCCCTTTTGTTGTATCAGCTGAAATTAAAGTGGCATTCATAGAGAAAAGTAATAAGGAACTTGCTTTTATCACTTTGATACAAAATGACATTCCATTTTGCGTTCTAGAGTGTATGTTGAGAGTGTTGTGGATTTGCAAAAAGAAAATTTCAAAGTTATTCATAAACCGGCTTCTTTTTGGTATTACATTCTTTCTTATTTTTTACTCATTGTTATACAGTTTGCATAAAAGTGTGGTGGGCTCTCAAAATTGTTTTCTCTAAACTGGTAATTTTTTTTGTCTTATTTTTTTTAGACCGGTATTCTCTACATTTAGATTGTTAGATTGTTAGATTGTATCATTTTTTAGTTCACTTTTGAAAAGTCTCTTGCATATACATTAGCAGTATTGCATATGAAGTATGGTATGTGACCTTTTGATGCCTTCTGTGTTTTGACATGTAGATGAGAAGGTTAGATTGTTCCAAATTGGTCAGTATAATGTTAATTGTCACACCCCGGTTCTTAAGTTATTTTACAGTTATTTACTTTGGTATTATTTTGGTCTTTTACCGTGTTGAGTAACCGTTTACTACTTAAGGACCCTAGAGTTGACTTTTTCTTCCGTTTGGAATTTGGGAAAACTTTCTTCATGAAAGTCGTAGAGGACGTTAATACGAGTTCGTAGACATGCTATACGTTAAAATCAGAGTTAGCATGAAAAATTTATTAATTAAAGAGTAAATTTTTGAGATGGTAAAATAGGGTAAATATTTAGTGGGTATAATTTTTGGGTTTAAGTTATTTGGACCGGGTGTGGAGCAGCCCACACTCACTCACTCTCTCTCTATCTCTCTCTCTCTCTCTCCCCCTTCCCTCTTCTCTCCCCGAGCCCCCGAGCCCCTCTTTTCTGCCGGACATCCCCAGCGTAGCCTACCACCATCTGGCCAGCCACCGGCCGCCACTCCACCCCAGTTCGGACCCCCGCCACCTCCTCTCTCTCCCCGGCCCCGTGTCCAAGCCTGTAGCGTCGCCGGAGAGGAGAAAACTCGCCGGAGACGCCGGATAGCTTTTCGCCGGAGTTCCCACCTCCGGCCACCATATGTCGGGATTTTTGGCTCATCTTGTAGCCCTCGTCAAGGTGAGTAATCCCTCAAAAGGATTTGGTCTAATTCGATCTTGTTAAGGTGAAATGTATAATTGAAGTTCTAGGGATTTTTGGAAGTTTTGGTTCGATTACCCTAGTTAGCCTTAGAATTGGACTAAGTGCTAGTTATGAAAGTTGTTGTGCATGATGAGAGAATTATTTTGTTAAAATTTGAGAAGCATTGGAGATCGCCGGAAAACGGCTGCCGGCCGCTGCCGCCGGCGGAGCAGCTGGCGCCGCCGCCCCTTAGGGTCAGTTTTTCATGATTTTGGGTATGTTTTCATGAGAGAAGTTTAATGAAGTATAATTTGGAATTTTTGGAGGAGATTTGATAAGGTTAGGGAATTATCAATGATTAAGGATTTAAGCGGTTATTCGAATGGAAATCCGGCAATTGGTTTAGCAGGTTTTGAAGTCTAAAAAGGTTAAATTATGGCTTTCGGTAAGTGCAGAGTAATGTGAACCTTATTAGGTAAAAAGTGGAGAAGTTGGGCAAGAGAAATGAAATTATAGGCTTTCTTTTTTATTTCAGAAATTTTATTAAAGTTTTGTCCTGGTCTGAAATTATAGGCTTAATAATTATTTATTGTTCAGAAATGAAATTATAGGCTTAATAATTATTTATTGTTCAGGACGTGAGGAGGATCATTTGGAGGAAGCCTCGAGTCGTCGGTAGGCATAGGCGAGCACAGTGAGTGGACCCTTGATTTGAATGTTATGCATACTCCAAAGTTTAATTAATTT
>NC_020494.1:1520065-1536913 GCF_000184155.1 Fragaria vesca subsp. vesca
AGGCTCATAGTTACGGTGAAACCTCTTCCCCATATTTTATTGATTTATTGGGAACCAATGGGATTGGTTCATTCTTGTTGCCTCTAATTATTTTCGGAAAGATTTTCAAGAATGGCTTGCATAAATATTTTCTCAATGGAAAATATGGGAAAAGCATTAAATTGATTTCAATGCTCTATCATTAAGTCCGTATTTTTATTATTTATTTTGTCCACTCACTCTAACGTTTTAAATTCTTCTCTCCTAGGCCTTTCGTTTTTAAATGCCTAGTCTGCAGAGTTCGGTTCGGCGAGTGTAGGAGGCGAGTCATATTTTCCACCACTTCCAATTTTCATTCGTATGTTACATATTTAACCTACTTGTGTATTTTCTCGTTTCCTAGTAGTTGCTCTGATAACCATGGGATGTCTTAAATGATTTTGTGTTGATGTGTGTTAAGAGCTTGACTCCACGTAGGAGTGATGGAAAAGATTCATTTGGTTTGTTTGTATGAGAACTTAAATTCATGAAATTATTTTGAATTATTACTTTTGTTCAGGTGGTGGATGTTTATTTGGGGGAGCGAGTGGCTCCAGAAGATGTGGATTAAATTGTTTTAGAAGTGTTTGGCTTTTGTGTTATTCTTTCAGGTAGGGTTACTCATTTTCAAGGGAGATTATGCCAAAATTTTGGTACAATTTCCCTTGAGGTGGATCCCGCAGGGTTTATGTTGGATTTCAAAGGGAAATCCGGGGTAGGTCCTAACATTAATAACCTAATGCAATGATTGAATGTGATGTACAGGAAACAAATTAAGAGGAAGAAGCAGCCAATGTGGATGGTCTTTTTTTTGAAGGGACTTGCAGCAACCAATTCAGAGAAAGAGGATTTGGAAGTGTTTATAGGGGATTAGTTTTGGGATGGAAAACAAGTAGTTATCAGTACTTTTAGTTTCTTTTTTCCATTCCTATATGAAATTTTGTTGGTTACAGAGTTAATTTTAACAGTATATTTGACATAATGAATATACAAAAGCTTATGATGAGGAAGAGTTTGCAGCAACATTGTATCATTTTGCTACTGGAAAGATTAGCTTTTATTACGAGAATGAATTTGATCTAATGAATGCTGTAACAAAAGAAGAATACGTAACCTCCCTATAAAGGTATTCATCTCTAATTGATGAGCATTGTGAAAGTATAAGAATGAAATCTTGTACTTGGTCTTGTTTTGAGAAGATAGCTTTCTATACAACAATGAGAAGTTTAAAACAAAGAACACAGAGTTTTGTTATCGACAGTGTAAACCTCTCACGAGGAAACGTCACTGCGAGACTTTATAGTAGTCCACACTCAAACAATCCACTAATACTTTGAAGAGGTTACAATCAAATCAAGTAGTGATATACAACATCATCATTTTTATAAGTTACAATAACAAACTTGATTTTACAGTTGATGAACTCTTCCAAAATAACAATGAATTCTAATTGAAGAACCTTTGCAGCTTCCTTCAATTCCACGTCCAATAACACTGATCTCAGATCATACAAATGATAGATGATGTAGTGAACAAGTATGAATGAGTTTTAAAACAGTTTAGCAGTAATAGACAATATCACAATGCTCTTATCAAATATGAAAAACTCAGTCATTAACAGATTGCTTCTTGGCATATATATAGTGTCAAAGCTCCCCCTCAATCGGATCCCATTGATCACTGATTGAAACTGAGAGGGAAACAACTTTTCAAAACAGATCTGTTAACCAGAAATAAAATATGAAACAATCCTATTCAAAAATATTTGCAAAAGATTTCCTAAAATTATCTCACAGATATTTTAATCAATCTAAAACCATAAAAGGACTGAATTTTTCCTTTAAGCACAATACCAAAAACATGATATGAATATGCATGAGATGTAATTACCTTAGATTATCTGAAATCAGTGTTACTGTGGTAAAAACAACAGATGGCTCTTCGAAACCCTTGCTTCTCCTTGCCGAACCAAGAAACCTTTACTTCTTGATTCTTCTGCAGTCATCCTTTCCTTCTTTGAATTGAATATGACTGCCATATGCTTACAATCTCCCCCTATGGCATTCATATTCAATTCCAATTGTTGATGTACCTGAAAAGACACAAAGCCAGATACATATGCATATAGAGAAACAAAGAAAAAGTTTTCAAAGTCTCTCACATGTTCAAAAACTGTGACCAAAAAACACAGATAAGAACAGCATGTCATAGAGACCAAAAGTTTCTTAATAATCTTTGGAATGAAGCATCATCATCTTCCAAAGCTATTAAGAAAAGAAAAACTTTTTAATTTGAAAATAACAAGCATCCAAATTTGTCTGTGCTTAAGCACTTACAACCCAAGAATAAACAAATAAAGTCTGTTCCCAAACAAAATTAACAAGTCAAGCAAACATCAACACACTCCCCCTTTGAATAGGAATGCCTTGTGGTGGCGTCTGGGTGAAGGAGGTTGATGAGGAGGTGGTGGAGGAGGAACTGCCTGAGGAGGATGCGGTCTTGAAATCCTTGGGTCATGAGCTTCTTTAGAGGGATGAGTTGGGAGACCTAGAGCTCTTCGGCTGCGATACCAGTCATCAGGATGAGGTCCTCCCCAGTTGGTAGAGTTGATCCTTGTGACTTCTTTACCCTAACCATTGTTGCCTGCACACTTAACAAAAGAAGTGAGAACTGAAGACGAAAGAATTATGGGAGAGTAAGCGTGCAGCCTGCCAATATATAGAGGGACAGTAGGGTTTAAGAATCTTGGAAACCAAAGAGGCAGTAACATTAAAGGAAAAAAAATCAAGCAATAAATATCCTAGAATCACTGAAGATCTAGAGACCACCAAAAATAACTCCCCCTGCCAAAAGCCAACCAATGAGAGAAGAAAAATTGAGAATCTCAAAAGGGAAAGAGGGGCCTTGTCAAATCTGCAATTATGAAATTTTTGAACCAAATCTGCATGAAAATCTTATTGAGAATTTTATCAGATACAATGAATCTTGAAATCATGAGATTAAATCTTGTGATGTATTCTATCAACTGACGTAATTGAGACTGTAATTAACACATAGCCACTTGATTGTGTGTGTGCATTTGAGACATATATGTGTCATCACATAAACACAGGTTATTATGAGACTGGGAGAACTGCACAAAGAGGATCATAGAACAACATATGTGAAACCTCCATGAACTTAGCCGGAGAGAATAATTGAAATTTGATGAACCTTTTAGACCTTTCATTTGATCTACAATAGCTTAAACTTTAAGTTTGCTGTGTTTATTTTTGGTTTCTTGAGGGTGCTTTCTTTTTCTTGAACATGGTGCTCTCCTTTTGGCTTGAACACCCTGCAAGGTTCGCCACCTCAAGAGCCATGTTACTTCAAAGATATACCAGGTCCAGCACAAAAGGTACATAGTACTATATAAGTCATAGAAGATCATAAGATAGTTCAAAGAAGAATCCCAATCTCATAACTCCTTGAGTCCTCTATGAGATCCCACAAGAGTAACAAATCATGTGAACAGATATGAAGCTATGTTGCAATTATAGAATCAAGGATACAGTCCAGAATAAGACACATGATTAGGGTACAAGATTAAGAATACATTGTTCAATTAATCTCAACAGTAAACATCAAGATCAGATGTACATTCAAAACAAAACATAGCATCCTTAGACAAGTTTTTGTATCCCTAGAGCATTTCTCAATTTTAAGAATCTCTCAGTGTCTAGAGGTTTCGTTAGCATCGGCAAATTGAGCATCAGTTGGTACAAAGTTCAATTCTAGAATATTTTTCTCAACTAAGTCCCTAATAAAATGATATCTCAGATCAATGTATTTCGTTTTAAAATGAAGCACTGGATTTTTAGTGATACTTATGGCACTTGTATTATCACAGTGGATAGACAACTTACCTTGAGGAAGGTCATAATCAGACAAAATCTGTTTTATCCAGAGCATTTGAGTGCAACATGATCCAGCTGTCACATATTCAGCTTCAGTTGTAGATAGTGAAATGCAATTTTGTTTCTTGCTGTGCCAAGCTATCAAATTATTTCCAACGAAAAAACATCCACCAGAAGTGTTTTTTCTATCTTTGAGATTGCTTCCCCAATCTGCATCAGAGTAAGCTGCAATTTCCACATTAGTTTCAAAAGTGTAGAATATACCACATTCAGTTGTATCAGCTACATATCGTATAACTCTTTTAACTGCCTCAAGATGAGATTCACATGGATCAACTTGAAATCGAGCACACACTCACACACTGAAAGAAATATCAGGTCTGCTTGTAGTAAGGTATAGGAGACTTCCAATCATGCTCTTGTACAGTGTTTGATCCACTGTTTTCCCTTGTTTGTCTTCTGTGAGTTTGGTGGTTGTGCTCATTGGATTAGTCACCTTCTTTTTGTTGTCCAAGCCAAACTTTTTGACAAGATTTTCTGCATATTTTGAATGAGATAAGAACATGCCATTGTCAAGTTAATTAACTTGCAGGCCAAGAAAGAAGGTTAGTTCACCACACATGCTCATTTCAAATTCACTTTCCATAACTGATTTAAATTCTTTTGCAAGAGAATTTGAAGTAGATCCAAAAACAATGTCATCTACATAGACCTGTGCAATCATGACATCCATTTTAATTCTTTTGACAAAAAGAGTTTTATCGATTGATCCTATTGTATACCCTTTATTTACCAAAAAATTTTATAATCTATCATACCAAGCTCTCAGAGCTTGCTTTAAACCATAGAGTGCCTTTTTGAGTTTGAAAACATGATCTAAGTGATGAGGATCCTCAAAACCTTGAGGTTGTGCAACATACACCTCTTCATGTAGTAAACCATTTAAGAAAGCTGTTTTGACATCCAGTTGAAACAATTTAAACATGAGATGACAAGCTACAGCTAAAAGTAATCGTACAGATTCTAACCTGGCTACAGGAGCAAAAGTTTCACCAAAATCAATACCTTCAACTTGTGAATATCCTTGAGCTACCAGTCTGGCTTTATTTCTAACCACATTTCCTTTCTCATCACTTTTGTTCTTGAAAATCCACTTAGTTCCAATAATATTGCAGTTTTCAGGTTTAGGAACCAGATCCCATACATCATTTCTAGAGAACTGGTTTAACTCATCCTGCATTGCACTTATCCAATTTGCATCAGTCATAGCTTCCTTAACAGTTTTTGGTTCAATCAAAGAGACAAAACCAAAATGAGTGATTATGTTTATATCAATTTTATTTTCAGCAACAAAACACAAAAGAACCTGTTCTTGAGAAGGTTTATCAGCTTGTAGTGATGCAGCTGCAGCCTGTCTTTTGGTCTTTATACCTTCTTGTACGGCACCAATGACATAATCTGTAACGCCCCGTACCCAATTTTTCCTTATTTACTAGATATTCTACGAGTTACTGAGGACTCGAGTAACTTAGTGCGTTAACACTCGAGTTTATTTTCGAGTTCTTCTTGAAATGTCAAATTTTTCTTTTAAGGTCTCGGTGTCGTAGTTGCGTCGACACAGGTTCTCCGGTGTTTTCGGTTTATTTTCGGAGCTTTGAAGTATTTTCTATAATTTATTGAAGGTTTGGTAAAAGAAATTAATTTTCTAAAATTAGAATAGCTCATTTAATCTTGGCCATCTGATCGAGTAGGTTTCGATCTTGAACGTTGATTCCGGTATAAAATGAAGAGAGGGGTTGACTTGGTTAGAAGCCACACCTGGGCGTTGACCCGAGCCCAGCTCTCACTCTCTTCCCCTCCGCCTGCCATCGCCGATCTCGGCCGCCGCATGCCACGAAACCACCACCAATTCACTCCTTCCTTCATTCTCTACAAAACCCAGTCCTCAATTCGCACAGGCATCCACCCATGAGAGAGATTGAAGTCGAAAATGCTCGGCTGTTTTCCGGTGAAACCTTGAGTTTCCGACCATGAGCCAACGGGTGGACGGTAGGGTTAGCTTCCTCTCTTCCTTCTTCACATTTTGGAGCCTTTCTTGTTCCACATCGTGCCCAAATCGAAAGTCCCTCTTCTCTGTGTTTTCTAGGTTTTTACAGTGACTCTCCGGCGAGAGTGTTACATGATTCCGGCGAGTTCTTCAGCGTTTCGGTAGGTTATGTGAGCTTGGTGTGAAGTTGAAATGGTCCTTGGAGGAGTTACATATCGGTCTGGATCGAGGCAGGGGCCTGGTGTGCTTAGTTAGAGAGGATATGAGATGAATGGTGTCGTTTCAGTGAAGAATGAGGTAGCAGTTGGGGATGTTGGAGGTTCTGCATGTTGAGTCAGAACCAGGAGAGTTCTTGGGTTAGTACTTAGGATCAATGGAAGGTAATCTCGATCTCCTTTGATGTTTTATGGCTGCTGTGTTGATTGTTGGATTGATTGGGTGTATTTTTAGTGTTGCAAGTCGATAACTTGGTAATTTGGAGTTTACAGGGAGACTATGGTGAAATTTCCAGCAAGTTGCTGGAATCCCAAAGCAGCAATTCCGGCAGAATCTGTGAAGGTAGCTTGTCGACTTTCCTTTTCGTTTAAGTGGTAGTTTACAGTTTAGGAAAACTGGACATATTTGGAAAGTTTCTATTTTACGAAAATTTTCCCTTTATGGAAACTCTTTTGGGTGCCCTTAATAATTTGGTGGTTTTCTAGATTAAAGTGGTTCGAATGATTTTGAGTTAACGAAATTACTTTAGTTAAGTAATCAAAATCGACGTTCACCAAAACGAATTATTAAGCGATGCCAAAGTGTCCAACGGTTAGTGGGACATATAGTGAATATTGGATCAAATTGTTAAGTTAAAGGTTGAATTGGAAAACGTTGAGCATCGTTAGTTGGTCAATCCTAGTCAACCTAGGAAACTCTAGTCAAACTAGAAAAGAAGACAAGGCAATGATTATTTTAAAGTTCGGTTTGACCGATTTGTCCTACAGCTTATGGTCAGGCGTGGGATTGACTCAAGGCATGAATATTTAGAGGCGGCGCTTAAGGAGTGTCCCGAGCAATGGAGAGCTTAAGCCTAATACAGTGAGTGGACACTTTGATTTTAATAAATAAGCATGCAAGATTTTATAATTTATTACTTTATTTACCGAGCTTATATTAAAATTTCGGTTTATGTTATGGTCTTGAATTTATTGAGTTTGAAGCATTGATTAAGTGTTGGTCATGATTTATGGATTTGAGCTCGGGTTATAAAGTTGGTATTTGAGTTTTGATATTCTTTATGACTCTGGATTTAAATATTATCGGTTTTATTTTGATGACTTTGAGATTTATAAATGATTACCGAAAATGGGATTTTCGGTAGTTCTCCATCATAATTTAATTGTTTATTTGAGGCATAATGATTTTGACTTGGAGAATATTTTAGCGAGTATTTTCGAGTGGAGATATTATTATTTATGATTTATATCTGATATTGAAATCTCGCTTATATTTATAAATTTGAGAATATTTTGACGTGTGAGACGTCATTGAGTTTTAATATAATTTCTTATGATGATTTTCAAGTACGGTTGGGAACCGTACCATTCGTATGATATTTGGGAAGTTTAATGGATTTAAGTGATTTTAAAGATATAGAAATGCTGTAAAAACTGATAATGCAAACAACAAGAGGATTATCAAATTTTGTTGCAAAAACCTCAAAGAGGAAAAAAGCAACAGACCAGATTCTTTCACAAATCTTTTAATTTGAGTTTACAAAGATAGGTAGTTCTCCAACACAACTACACAAGGAACTAGTCATTCTAGTATTCACTCCTTTCTATCTACACACTCATGATTAGATAATCAATTTGTTCTACCCAAAATGTCACATCCCGGTTCTTAAGTCAATTTGCGGTTATTTACTTTTGGGTTACTTTGACCTTTTACTGTTTTAAGTAACCGTTTACTATTTAAGACTTTAAAAGTTGACTTTTTCTTTTGTTTGGAATTTGGGAAAACTTTCTTTATGAAAGTTGTAGAGGATGTTAATACGAGTTCGTAGACATGCTAAACGTTAAAATCGGAGTTAGCATGAAAAAGTTATTAGATAAAAAGAGTAGACTTTATTTGGTAAAGAGATATTAATTGTTTTAGTAGGTATTATTTTTGGAGGTGTTTTATTGTTGGAGTGGGATTTTAAATGGTGGACCGGGTCAAAAATGGGGTCAAAAGGCCCAACTCATTTTCTCTCTTTCTCTCTCTCTCTCTCTCTCTCTCTCTCTCCTCCTCTCTCTCTCTCTCTCTCTCTCTCTCTCTCTCTCTCTCTCTCCCGAGCCTACCCCGACTCGCCGGATTCCTCGGCTCCGACCGCCGCCGTCCGGCCATCATAGACCGGCGCACCGGTCCCAAACGATCGGCCGTCGACCCAGCCTTCTTCCTGGACCGGTGAGAGGTACCCTAGCGCCACCGTGAGGGAGAGAGCTCGCCCGGAAGCTCTGTCTGCGTGGTGGAGTCCCGAAGCCGGAACTCGCTCCTCCGGCCACCATTTCCAGTGATTTCAGTTCCATTGGGAAGTGCTCTCCATGTGTAACATTTCCCTAGAAGGTAATGAGCCAATTCGAAGTGTGTAGGAGGATTTTCGGGCTAGGGTTTGAATTGGGGGATTTTTAGATGTTTTGATTCGATTACCCTAGTTAGGCTTAGAATTGGACTAAGTGCTAGTTATGGAAGTTGTTGTGCATGATGAGAGCATTATTCTGTCAAAATTTAGGAGGCATTGGTCGCAGTCGGAGTACGGTTGCCGGCCGCCGCTGCCGGCAGAGCAGGCGGCTGCGCCGCCACTTGGAGGTTGATTTTCAGGTTTTGGGGTTTGTTTTAATGAGAGGAGTCTAATGAAGTATAGTTTGGAATTTTTGGAGGAGTTTTGTTAAGGTTTGGGATTTTTAAAAGATTAAGGATTTTGCCGGTTATTAGAATGAAAATCCGGCCGTTGAATTTCCTTGGTATTTAGCCTGGAATGTTATAATTGACGAATTAAGGTTGTGGTGGAGTTTGGTGTGAATCCGGTGAGTTTAACCCTATTAAGAGTAGTGGGTTCAACGGAAGAGAGTTAGATGTTTTTATTCACGTAATTATTTTCCGGAATTGAAGTTTGGTCCTAAGCATGGTTGTTGTGCCAGGATTCGAGGAGACTCCACTTGAGTAGTGATTCGGAATTCGTCAGGCTTAAGCCTAAATCTGTGAGTGGACATTTTGGTTTTTAATTAATATGCATGCAAGATTTTATAATTTAGTATTTCATTTTCCGAGCATATATTATAACTTCGGTATATGAAATAATGTTGGAAATTATTTGAGATTGATGCATGGATTAAATGTTGGTCATAATTTATGGATTTGAGCTCGGATTGATAATTTGAGATTTGAGTTTGGATTTTCTTTATGATTTCCGGATTTGAGGTTTCATAGTGATTTGCATATTATCTGGTTTTTGAAAGATGATAATCATTGAAGTTATTTATTTCATTGAGCATTTTAACGTGTGGGACACATCGTTGAATTTAATTAGTTTCTTTGCTCTTTGAATTCTTTGAGTACGGTTGGGAATCGTACTTATGCTTTGATTATGAGTTTCGGGGAAACTCACATGGATTTATGTTTCTTTATTTATGCCATACTTGTTGGATCGTTATTATTCATGCTAGCATGTTGTTCCGCCTTTCGAGGCGATGTAACTTCCACGTTTTAAGTGGGGTTACTCAAGCCCTTTGCGCCTTCGGGTGATGTGATGTAGTCGACGACATCACGCAAGCCCTACATCCTCTCTGTTATCATAACATGAAGGTGTAGGGAGTATGGGAGTACTATTGCCTGGGAGGCAACCGAGTCTAGGAGGCTCACTTGTATGGCTATATTTGTTTCTTATTTATTGTTGTCGTTTTGACTAGTGGGGCTAGTCCCTTGTTTTGGTACCTTCTTCTATGAAGGTTATTATTTATCTTTGTCATTAATTTGACTAGCGGGGCTAGTCCGTTTCCTTGGGATTTTCTTTACGAAAGTTTTATCAACACTTGCAAGCAACAGATTTCTTGATTATTGGAAAATGGGAAAGTAATTAAGTTTGGTTAGTTATGTTGCGATCAGTTATTTGTTTAATTTCTCGTCCCCTCACTCTAACGTTTTTATATTACTTTTCCTTGAGCCCTTCGGTTTCAAATGCCTAGTGTGCAGGCTAAGTTTTAAAGGAGGTCGAGCGTACATGGAGTTGAGGCATAGTCAGAGGCTGCTTCCACATATTCTTTATTCATTGTTTTTCGTTCAACTTTAGATATGCTCTGAAAGTCCAATAGTAAATTATTAATAGTCCTTATTCTTGGTTGTGGGATTATTAGAGTTGAGTAATTGTTATATTGGGAGATGTGTTGATCTTGGGGAGCAGGAAGGCTCCAGGTGTTGAGGCTGGTTTGTTTGGTTATAGAAGTGTTAAGTTGGATTTTTCAGGTAAGGGTTGTCTATTTTCAAGGAAGGTTATGCCGAATTTTCAGTAAATTTTCCTTGAAGGTGGACCCCGCAGGATTTACCTTGGGTTTCAGGGTGAAATTCGGAGTGGGTCCTGTCACAAGAACAACTGAAAACTTCACCTACTGATATAGCTAAGACACTAGTATTGACAACTTAGATTCTTTCACACAATCTAGAGTTTGTTCATCTCATGGCCATTTTACAGGTTTTTCACACAACCAGGCCTTGCTTGATTCTCCAACACAATCAGCAACTATCTCTCGAATCACTCACAGCTTCATCAAACTTAAGTGCAACCTAAATGCAAGTAAGTGAGAAACTTTTAGAACATATGATCATACACACACAGTTTGCAGATAGGTTGAAATACATCTTAACTTAGAGACTGAGATATCAAAGTCCAAACAATATCTGCAAAAAGGTGACTATTGCATAGCATATCAGATGTTACTTATAGAGCATGAAATGCTCCCCCTCAAATAATGCTCATCAAAGAATCGATTTGGAAAATCATAATCAGTGAACTATTTTTCCATAACACCTTCACTTAGCAATCATGTACCTTAATCATATCTTTCTCTATGATTAAGCACTGCCATTAACACTCAGATATCAATTGATTACCAAATCATGCAATAAACACCATTTATCATGAAGATAATAACTTTGAATGTAAACAGCTATGTATTCCTCAATCAAGTTATAACTAATCAAATTAAGATAAAGATCAGTTACCTTTGTACAAAATCAAGCAGTTGACTCTGTGTTTACCTTTTCACAGCCGCTAATCATGCATAACTTCAAGTAGTTCTGCTGAGGCATTCTTCTCGATACCTTTCCTTCCTTTCCTAGATCCACAAGGATTTCTTGTGTTTGAATAGGATTGACCAATATATCAATAGATTTCGTATGTTTTTAGTCACCATAATATAAGGTTGCTTATATTGATTATTGCTAGCTAACCATTATTAGCGGTCCTCACCATAGGTGAGTAGAGCGCTTAGCGTGGGACGCTATTATAGCCTGGGAGGCAACTGATCGGTATTTATATTTATTAGTTAGCTAGCCTTATTAGCGGTACTCATCATATGTGAGTTGAGCGCTTAGCGTGGGACGCTATTATAGACTTATTAGCCGTCCTCATCATATGTGAGTTGAGCAATTAGCATGGGACGCTATTATAGCCTGAGAGGCATCGACCCAAGTGTACATGGAGGCTCCTTTTATATGGTGATAACTCTTCCCCTTATTTTATTCTTCTCAGTTATGTATTTGATTAACAAGCGGGGCTGGTTTTATCTCTTCCGACAACATTTCCGTATTTGATTAACCAGCGGGGCGGGTTTGTCTATTTTTTTTATGAGATTATGGATTTTAAAGTTAAACGTTTATCAAAGTTGCGTTCATTGATGTTTTAAAGGTTTAAACGTGGGAAAATGTTAAAATTACGTTTTTGTTAAATTATTTAATTTATTTTTGTCCACTCACACGTTTTAAATTACTTTCCCCTGGGCCCTTCGGTTTCAAATGCCATGTTTGCAGGCTAAGTTAATTTGAGGTCGAGCATACATGAAGTCGAGGCATAGTCAAATAGTCAGAAGCTGCTCCTATTTATTCTTTATTCATTGTTTTATTTCATTATTAGATATGCTCTGATAATCCAATTAGTAAACTTCTTGGATGTCTTTGTTGTTCGAAGTAGGATTCTTTTAGATTAATATTTGATATTGTGGGAGATGTGATGAACTTGGGGAGCAGGAAGGCTCCAGGAGTAAAAGGTTGGAATATGTTTTTAGAAGTGTTTGTAGGTGTTTTATAAGGAAGGGTTGTCCACTTTCAAGGGAGGTTATGCCGAATTTTCGGTAAATTTTCCTTGGAGGTGGTCTCTGCAGGATTTACTTCGGGTTTCAGGGTGAAATTCGGGGTGGGTCTTGACATCATCTGATGAATGAACTTTCTGCACCTGTTTTAATCCAGTTCTGAGTTTTGGATTGTGAGCAAAAATACCATCATTTTCTTCATAATCCACATCATCTTCAGTATTCTCCAAAGATACTTCTGCTCCACTAAATGTTATTCTTTTCTGTGCATACAAATCATCATTGATAGACACATTAATAGATTCCATCATAGGTTTTGTTCTGTTGTTGTACACCCTGTAAGCTCTACTGTTAGTTGAGTATCCGAGAAAAATACCTTCATCACTCCTGGATTCAAACTTACCAAGGTGTTCCCTATCTCTCAAGATATAGCATGGACTTCCAAAAATGTGAAAATAGGACACAATTGGCTGCTTACCTTTCCATAGTTCATAAGCAGTTTTCTCAGATCCTGGTCTCAAATAAATTCGGTTCATAGTATAACAAGCGGTGCTAATAGCTTCTGTCCATACAAAAAAATTTAAACCTGCAACATGCATCATAACCCTGGCCATTTCAACTAGCACTCTATTCTTCCTCTCAACAATTCCATTTTGTTGTGGAGTGATGGGAGAAGAAAATTCATGAATAATTCCTAGTTCAAAACAATAGTTTGAGAAAGCATTGTTTTTTAATTCAGTTCCATTATCCGATCTAATCCTCAGTATCTTTAGTTTTTGTGACTGCTTTTCATTCAAAAGTCTTTTGACTCAAGTTTTTGAAAAATTCAAAAGTCTCAGTTTTGTCCTTTAAAAACTCCACCCAAGTAAATCTAGAGAAATCATCTACTACAACAAGCACATATAGTTTACCTGCCAAGCTTTCAGTTTGTGCTGGTTCCATGAGATCCATGTGCAGCAGTTCTAGCACCTACTTAGTTGAGGTTGCATTTATAGCTTTGTGTGGAACTTTGGTTTGTTTTCCAATTTTGCACTCACCACACATCTTGTCTGTTTTTCCAGTCAGACTTGGAAGACCTTTAATGTAATATCCCACATCGGCCAAACGGAGAGGGGTTATGTGCTGTATATGTACATGCCCACCTCCAATCTAACACGAGGCTTTTTAGTGGCTCAGCGGCTTCGGAGGGGATAGGTACTCCGAGGTTAAGCATGTTGATGCTAGAGCAATCCCAGGATGGGTGACCTCCTGGGAAGCTACTCCTGAGCTGCCGGAAACAAAACCGTGAGGGCCGGTGGGCCCAAAGCGGACAATATCGTGTTACGGCGGAATGGGTCCTGGGGTGTTACATTTAATACACTTGATATTTGAAATTCATTGAAGATCTTGGAAGTTGATGTGTCCCAACCTCTTGTGCCATAGTTCCATCACTTCATCTGATAATTTTATTGAAAGACATGAACTGTTTGATGCAATATCATATGAAGTGTGATAGCAGTTGTCTACTGCCCTTTTCCCTTGCATTACTTTTGATCCTGCATTATCAAATACTAAACAACAGTGTTTGATAAACCAGACATCTTCATAGTCATCTGTTAATTGACTTACGCTAAGGAGATTTGCAGTCAAATCATCAACATAAAGAACATTTTTTAGTTCAGGTATACCTGGTGCACACACACTCCCTCTTGCTAATATTTTAGCTTTCTTACCATCACCAAAAGTTACCTTTCCAGTTGTGACCTCATCATTGAAAGAAATAAACCAATCCTTGTTTCCTGTCATGTGTCTAGAACAACCACTGTCATAATATCAAGTATCTTGACATTTTTTAGCAAGAGCAGTAAAAGCTACTAGACAAGTTGCTGACTGATCATTTTGTTCAACATAGTGTTTCTTTCTCCAAATAGAATTTTTATTTCCATACATATTTCTTTTATCAGCTAAGATTTTTGAGATATCATGTATTAACTGCATTTGAACCTTCATATCCCTTTGCAAAGATTCTAGAGTGCATTTTGAGTTTTCAGTTTGATTTTCAAAAAATCCTATTTCTGCAGTTTAGTCTGATATGTCCAAACTGACCACAATAATGACAACAAGGCACAAATTTCTTGACATTTGGACAATCTACAGACTTTACCTAAGTTGTATTTTTGTTACCTTTACTTCCTTCTGAGGAGCGCTGACTTCCTCAGTCACAACTGTGTCATCTTCAGACTGACCGCTCTTCACAAACTTGGTGATTGCGGTTTTCTTGCCAGCATATCCCAATCCTAATCGATCATTGAACTTCTTGCCATATGAAAGGATGTTGGAAGTCTTTTCTGAGCTTAACTTGAACTGATCAAACTTTTTTGTGGCCCTTTGTAGCTCACCATGCAAAACTTCAATTTCATTAGTTAGACATAAATTAGTGGCTTGAAGATCATATACCTTAGCTGCGAGAGAGATCTTGTCATTTATCCAAGATTCCTCATCTTCACGTTGTTGAAATTCTTCTATATCTTTAACTAGTTTATTCTTCTCTTCTTCCCAAATCTTCTGAGCCATGTTTTGTTTTTCTTCAAGTCTTCCCTTTTTAATTTTCAACTTGTTCAGTTTATCTTCAAGGAATTCATTTCTCTTTACCATCACTTTTGAGGCTTTGTACATTTGAGCACATTGAAAATTTATTTCATCCTCAAAATGACACGACCCACCCCGAATTTTACCCTGAAACCCAGAGTAAGTCGTGCGGGGACCACCTCCAAGGAAAATTTACTGAAAAGATTAAGAAAATCTCCCTTGCAGATGGACAACCCTAACTCGAAAATTTCATATTACACTCTTAATTTAACATTTCTGAACATCACATAATATACAAAAATTCTAAAGTATTCAGAGCTACTAAACACAAGCGGAAGCAAGAAAACACGAGTAGGTTGAACAGGTAACCTACTGGCGAAAACTGGCAGAAATGCGGGTGACTATGCCTCGTCTCCTACTAGATCCAACCCGAACTCTGCAGACTGGGCAATTTAAAACGAAGGGCCCAGGGGAAAACATTTAATAACGTTAGAGTGAGTGGACAAAAATAAAAATAATAAATAAAATATTTATGTTTCCCCAAATTAATTTCTAAGGAAAAATCGAATGCATGCCGCAAGCGATAAAACTTTTATTCCATAAAATATCGAGCCTCTCAGACTCTATAATATATGTATGTATTTACACTCGTCCATACTCCCTATATAAATTCATGGGTCTATATAGGGCTACTACGCTCGCGTCCAACGCTCACGTCACGCCTTAATGCGGTGCTACACTACGCCATCAAGGTGGACAGACGGGTGTATAAATATGTGTCCATACCCCCTATATGAATTAAACACTCAAATAGGGCTACTACGCTTACGTCCAACACTCACGTCACACCATAATGCGGCTATATGCTACGCCATTAAGGTAGACAGACACATATGGCTAGCTAGCATTTTCATACATACTCTCTCATATATTCATATTTATATTCACCGAAAATCCCATTTTCGGTAACTCTCTCTCAGAGAAATAAAAGCGTCAAAATTAATTGACGTCAAAACTCCAACAAAAGGAATGTTCAATCATGAACCATAGCATGCATATTATTTCAAATAAAAGTCCACTCACAAATTAGGCCTAAGCCTGATGTTGATCTGGGGTCTCGTCTGCTCGAGCCTCCTCACGTCCTGTTCCAAATATAATATTAAATTTCCCAACCAATAATCCAATATTAATCAAAATAGGCAAAATTACCCGAGAGCCATAATTACGCTCATCATTGCCTAACTTCGATATTCTTACATCGGAACGATCCGAACTTAAATATCATACTCAACATCGTAAATACAACCTCCCCAAAATACGACTTAAATCCTACGGCCGGATTCTACATTAATTAACCGCCAAAAATACCAAACTTCGGAAATTCACAAACCTATCCAAATCTCATCCAAAATTCCATAATCACACCAATATACTCCTCTTAATATTCCACATTTTAAAAATCCTAAAAAATCTCCTAACCGGCGGCGGCGCCGCCGGTAGCCGCGGCCGGAGGCCAATTCCGGCGACCTCCGATGCTCACCAAAATTTGGCAGCATCTTCCTCTCAACCTCCTCTACAACATTCCTAACTACCACAAACTCCAATTCTAAGCCTAACCATGTCGATCGAACACAAACAACCAAAAATCCCTAAAATTTCCAATTACACAAACTACCCTAACGAGATCGAAATAGACCGATTCCTTTTGAGGGAATACTCACCTTGACGAGGGCTACAAGTTGAGCCAACAATCTCGGCCTATGGTGGCCGAAGGACGGAGCTCCGGCGAAGGGACAGTCGGCGGTTCCGGCGGCTTTTTCTTCTCTCCGGCGGCACCACCGGCTCGGACACTAGGCCGGGGAGGGAGAGGAGGTGACGGGGGTCCGATCTGGGCTGGAGCGGCGGCTGGTGGGTGGCCGGACGGCGGCAGTCGACGGCTGGAAGTCCGGCGGGAAGAGAGAGCTCGGGGAGAGGAAAAGAAAAGAGGGAAGAAGAG
>NC_020494.1:1536933-1539852 GCF_000184155.1 Fragaria vesca subsp. vesca
GGTCCAACCTATATCAACCCAATTCCAAAAAAAAAAAAATGAAACACCCCGAAAAATAATACCCGAATAAAAATTACCTTTTACTAGCTAAAATTTACCATTTTTACCGTCGTCGTATTTTCCTCATACGAATAATCCTCCGCACATAATCGTCCCCGAAACCCCTCTAGGGACCAATTAAACTATTTACTCAATGACGGAGACGGTAAAATTCTTATTATAATCAGGCTAGTAAATAAGGTAAAAATATAAGGGTCGGGATGTGACACAAAATCTTCTTCATCACTTTCTAAGTCTGACAGGTTCCTGATAGAGCATACAAATGCTGTATTTTGATCTTCCTCATCGCTCCAGGTGGACAACATTGATTTGCTGTTTTCTTGCCTCATGTTTCCTGTTACCACATTCATGTGCCAAGTGGCTAGTACCACCACATTCATAACAAGTAGGTCCTATCTGGTTTTTATTTCCTTGTTTGAAATTGTTCTTATTATTAGAACTACCTTCAGACCTAAAGTTTTGTTTTGAGTCAAAAGAGTTTTTGTTTGCTCTACCAGCTGAATTCTTGTTTTTCATGAATTGCTTGAACTGCTTGGTGATTAGAGCCAAATCTAAATCTTCAGAAACTTCTTCAAGTTTTTCTTTCTTGGTTAGTTTAAAAGCAACTCTTTTGTGTTTTCTTTCAGGTGTAATCCATCTTTGTTCAAAAGCTTTTAGATTTCCTAATAGCTCATCTAGTGCCATGGTATCCAAATCATAAGCATCCTCTATGCTAATGATTTTACCCTGATAGCTTTTAGGAAGACCTCTAAGTAACTTTTTAACAATCCTATGTTTAGGAAAAGGATCTTTAAGACTCCTACACTGTCCTGCTATTTTCATGATTCTTTTATAAAATTCATCAATTGTCTCATCTTCTTTTAACATAGTAGTTTCAAATTCAAACACAAGTTGTTGCAATTTCTGAGATCTTACCTTTTTGTTACCTTCATAAGTGAGTTCTAGGAGATCCCATGCCTCTTTTGCAGTTCAACATTGACTGACATTGATCCTTTCCGCCTCTGATAGAGCAGTAAAAATACAGTGTCTGGCTTTATGATCTACTTTCTGCAAGTTAACTTCATCAGTTGACCTTTTGTTTCGAGGCTTTGGAGTTGTTTCAGATTTCTTCTCATCCGTAATTACTGGAGCAGTGTAACCGTCCACTATCACAGTCCACATGAGTTCATCCTGAGAACACAGAAAAGTTTGCATATATATTTTCCATGTTGCATAGTTATCACAGCCACCACCAAAGTATGGTGGGACATTTATGGAAGCACCAAGTTTCATTGATTCCATTTTTACACAGGATCTACTGGTTTACACTAATACCTGCTCTGGTACCAAATGAAAGCACTACTACAAAAATGTCAACACACGACGGCTATTCACCGTTGTGTGACTATAGGTTTTCTGTTGTATATCTCGGGCTTGTCTGATTAAATCTTCAGACAAGTATGAAAATCACCGTTGTGTGATAACATTTTGCTCAACAGATGAATATTCTGTTGTATAAGTCTCTACACAGATTGGATGTCATGCGCGGCAGGCGCGGCATCGACATGTCCACTCAGACAACAAACATTAAAACATATTCGTTGTATCTTTTCCCCTTCAGACAACTGTTGGTTTTCATTTGTACCGTTGTGTGACTTTTATATAAACTACAACTGTTTATTCCCTATATTTATTGTTGTGTGACGTTGAGTAAACTACAACTGAAATATTTGATCAATTATACAACATTTGCATTTTCATTGTGGACAGACTTTGTTGTCCAAGTTTCACACAACCATCACAAACGAAACTGCTGTACAAATTAATGCTAACTGATGTGCCATAAAACATTGCATTTCAGCTTCCATATATCATTCAAGCTTCCAAAAACAACATTACAGCTGAATTGTTCCAAAATATACTGAAAACATTCCACTAGATAAGCTACTAGATAGTCTTACATGTCCAAAAGCATTCCAACAGCAATAAATGCACCAAGTACTACCATAGAAAAGCTGTTCAAAACATAGTGCTAGATAGAAATACACCAAGTTCAAAAGCAAAGTAGTACCACATATAGATAGCACCAGTTCACCAGCTCATCTGCACCCCACATGCACAACATCTTTAATTGGCTTGGTGCATCAAGTGCAACTGCCTTCTGGTCATTAATCTCAACAGGTACCCCTTTCTTTTTCCTCTTCTTATCAGGTTGCTACACATAAAAAAGACGATATATAAGGTTTTCTAATCTTACAATGGCATGTATAAGGTTTTCAAAAAGATAAATAAAACCCAGTTTGTTCTTCTTTGATACATAACACCCACTTTGATTTGAAATTGTAGTCCTCAGTACCAGAAGCACCTTCACGATTGGCTTTGGCAACCCTTTCAATCTCATCCTTCTTCTTGATAGCATAACTACACCCAAACACAAAACTAGTAGTTAAAAACAATGAACCAATTTAAGATCATAAAAACCAACAAGATAAGAGGAACCAAGACCACGTACCTGTTGGAGGAACCTTCTGGCAGCATTGATAAGCTCATCAGCCAAGCATTCAACAATAGTTTTGATGTTCCTGAAAGCAGACTCACGAGCACCAGTTGTCAGGAGATAGATAGCCTGATTCACACGTCTCAGAGGTGAGATATCCACAGCCTGACGCCTAACAACTCCAGTGGATCCAATACGAGTGGCATCTTCACGTGGACCATTGATTGTCACAGAACCAAAACACGAAGGAAACATTAGAGGCAGCTAAAGGTTTCCAATGAGTATCAATCAATAAGCAAAAGAAAAATAAGCATATTTTCATCGGCTTACCTGTTAACAACAGCATCAACAATAACTTGAATGATAGATTTCGATTTATTCAA
>NC_020494.1:1553554-1556637 GCF_000184155.1 Fragaria vesca subsp. vesca
ACGATCCGAACTTAAATATCATACTCCACAGTCGTAAATACAACCTCTCCAAAATACGACTTAAATCCAACGGCCGGATTCTACATTAATTACCCGCCAAAAATACCACACTTCGAAAATTCATAAACCTATCCAAAACTCATCCAAAAATTCCATAACTCACTTCAATAAACTCCCCTTAATATTCCAAATTTAAACAACATTAAAAATCCTCCCAAACCGGGCGGCGGCGCCGCCGGCGGCTCCGCGGGCAGCGGCGGCCGGAGGTCAATTCCGGCGACCTCCAAAACCTATGAAATTTTAACAGCATCTTCCTCTCATCAAGCTCTACAACTTTCATAACTAGCACAAACACCAATTCCAAGCCTAACTAGGGCAATCGACTAAAAACATCAAAAACACCATAAAACTTCCACCTCAAATTTCTCCTTACCTAGCTCAAGAGGGAGTGAGTCCTTTTAGGGCAAGGTTGCTGGGTTGGAGGGCTACAAAAACCATACCAAGCTTGCCCAGATTGGTGGCCCGGAGGAGGGAAGTTTCCGGGCGAAGGGAAGCTCGGGGCAGCCCTTGCTTTCGGGCGGCACCGCTCTCTCACGGCGGCGCTAGGGCTCCTCTCACCGGTCTAGAAATGATGCTGGGAGGGAGACCGACCGAACGGGACCGGTCCGGCGGCGAACGGAGGTCGGACGGCGGCGGGAGGACGGCCGGAATTCTGCTGGGTGTAGAGAGAAGAAAATCGGGTGAGAAGAGAAGAAAAATCGGGAGGGAGGGAGAAGAGAAAGAAGAAGAAATGGGTTGGGCTCGGCCCAGCCGACCCAACACCCCTTTTAACCCATAATTCCAAAATTCAACACCCCGAAAAATAATACCCGAATAAAAATTACCGTTTACTAGCTAAAATTTACTATTTTTACCGTCGCCGTATAATCCCCATACGAATTATCCTCCGCACATAATCGTCCCCGAAACCCCTCTAGGGACCAATTAAACTATTTACTCAATGATCGAGACGGTAAAATTCTTATTATAATCACGCTAGTAAATAAGGTAAAAATATAAGGGTCGGGATGTGACAACTAAAACTTTGAAGAGGTTACAATCAAATCAAGTAGTGATATACAACATCATCACTTTTATAAGTTACAATAACAAACTTGATTTTACAACTGATGAACTCTTCCAAAATAACGATGAATTCTAATTGAAGAACCTTTGCAGCTTCCTTCAATTCCACTTCCAATAACACTGATCTCAGATCATACAAATGATAAATGATGCAGTGAACAAGTATGAATGAGTTTTAAAACAGTTTAGCAGTAATAGACAATATCACAATGCTCTTATCAAATATGAAAAACTCAGTCATTAACAGATTGCTTCTTGGCATATATATAGTGTCAAAGCTCCCCCTCAATCAGATCCCATTGATCACTGATTGAAACTGAGAGGGAAACAACTTTTCAAAACAGATTTGTTAACCAAAAATAAAATCTGAAACAATCCTATTCAAAAATATTTGCAAAAGATTTCCTAAAACTATCTCACAGATATTTTAGTCAATTTAAAACCATAAAAGGACTGTGTCTTTTCTTTAAACAGAATACCAAAAACATGATATGAATATGCATGAGATGTAATTACCTTAGATGATCTGAAATCAGTGTTACTATGGTAAAAACAACAGATTGCTCTTCGAAACCCTTGCTTCTCTTTGCCGAACCAGGAAACCTTTACTTCTTGATTCTTCTGCAGTCATCCTTTCCTTTTTTGAATTGAATATGACTGCCATATGCTTACACATTGATTTCGCTCTTTGCAACAGTTTTCATTTCAAGCAAGGGGCAATATTTCTTTTACTGCGAAATAGTCATTTATTACATTTGAAGCTTGGAAAGAAAAGAGGAACGAACTGCAGCAATGCGCGGGCAATTTTTCTAATATATATTGGCAAGTCTTGTGGTCATATAATGACCAAGAAGGCAAGAACCATGTTCATAAAATCATTCAAATGTCTTAATGTCACACTTTTCTAATAAGCATCAAGAAATACTAGAGTGGTCAAAAAGTCATACATGTATACCCCCCCACCCCCCCTTTTTTTTCTTTTGTTTCCCTTTACCTTGTCCTTTCTTTCTAGTCGTATGTCGTTTACTTTGCCGAACTGTTGTTATTTGAGAATTGCAGGTAGAATATGTTTATATGTATATATCATGATGATATAAAAGAGAATATAATTTTTGTGTGCGTCTAAAAAGCTCTTGAAGTATAGTTTCATTTCACTTAAATGTAACCAAGTTATTAACGATAAATGTCATTTGAACCGGCGGCCAAACTCCAAAGTCAGGATAAAGTTTCGCATTAACCTGCTAAGTCGGTGCCTTAGTGATCTATTCCTAAAAAATGTACATGGATTGAAAGATGGGCATAAATAGATTGTATTTACATGATTTCAAATACAAGGTTGTAATCAGCTGTTTTTCCCTTTTACTTTTTCTCTTTTCCTTTTCTCATCATTCCAACACACCCAGGACAGTCATGCTACTGACTTTTCTTTGTTAGCTTCCTTTCTTTTCCCATATAATTCTTAAATATTCTGAATGGTAAAGAAATTATTGTATAGGTCCACTTTTTTCTTCAATAATCTATTGAAGAAGTATAATCTAAGTTTCTAAATGAAGTCGTCCACGAGCAACGTTCACTTTCATGCCTTAATCATTTCCTTGCTCGAAAATATATTGCATTGTTATTCCTAATGTTCACATTAATCTAGTTCATCATATTGATCAGAGACGACTCAACAACTTCAATGTATATTAAAACATTTATGTTTCATTTCTTACACAAAAAAAAAAAAAAAAAATACAAATATGTTCTTCCATGAATAGAGACAGCAATATTAGAAAGAATGAACACAATGCCATTTAAACACACACACAAACAAAAAACAAAACAAAAAAAGGAAAACTCAAACGCTGCACAATTTAGAAAGAAAAAAGAACAGTTGTTGCTTGGAGAGAATATACTAGAGGCAAAGCCGCAAAGACGAATTGGCATCTTTAATACAATCAGCTTGAAACTTTCGA